>NW_028242322.1:600000-1159395 GCF_964263255.1 Lissotriton vulgaris
ACCGCCAATTTGTCACTGCGATAAAATATTTTGTTAAAAATGAATCCTTATTGATAAACATTGTCTGCGCTATCTTGCCTTTTTTGTCCAATGCCACAATTTTGTCGTGCACGGCAGCCATTTTAGATGCCTTGACCAGGCCCACTCTCTGCACGCTGTCGATTCTCAGCACGGCTCCGCACCCTCGCAAGCATCTCCCCCACGCACTGGTCACCCCCGCTCTCTCTCTCTCATGCATGGGCCATATACTTCCCCCCATCTGCGCTGCTCTTCTCTGAGAATCACACCCTGTGCCCGCCCGACACCTCCCTTTCACCCTATTCACTACCGCACCCTCTGACACTCCTCTTCCTCTGTGTCCGATTGTCCAGGCCGGACCCAGGCTATCACCTAGCCCTGCGGATGTAGTTTATGGCCCCAGCTGTAGAGAATGCAGACATGCCAACCCTCCCGATTCAGGCGTGAGACTACTGATTTCAGTGCTAGTCTTTCGCCTCCCGATTCCTGCAAGGAAAAATCCGGGGGCATATTACCAACAACTAGCGATAATTTTTGTCTCTAACTTGTTTAGAGACAAAAATTATCGCCGCACATCGGCGAATTTTATCGCACATAAACCTTGCTATTAGCAAGGTTTATCGCAAATGCGATAAAAAACGGCCGCAATGCATGAATATCGCTGAAAAGTCAGCGATATTCATGTATTATCGAGCAAATGCTCTTAGCCATGTTATCCACCTCCCATTGGATAACATGGCTAAGAACTGCTCAGGTCAGGTGTTAGCTTTTGGAGATATTCGCGCTTAGCGCGAATATCTCCAAAAGTTGGTAATAGGAGATAGCGATGGTTAGGGACTGTTTCCAGTCGCTAAAATCTTGGCACGCCCACTTTGCATGTCATTAGTGATAAATATCACTGACATGCAAAGCGGGGCCCAAGATGGTCGCTATCTCCTTTTAGCTGTCACTAACTGGTGGTAGCGACAGCTTGGTAATAGGGAGATAATTTTATCTCTTTTTTTTTGGCTTTTAAAGCCAAAAAAGCGGAGATAAACCCCCTTGATAATATGCCCCACGATTCCTCGGGAGTTTCAGTTGACAAGGCTTGGTATTGTGTTACGTGGTAATTCTTCCAGGAAACGTCAGAGGGTCGATGCAGGGGTTCTAGAAGGGGTGATAAACCATTTAAGCCTCATGAACAAGCGCATGCTCTTTTAAAGATTTGTGAAGTACTCGGGGCGGCGGTGTGTGTGTGCCCTCTTTCAGGAGTGGGCGGGGGGGCACTGCCAGCAACTTGCCAGGCCAGGCAGTGTTGAACACGTGCATCACCCTTTCTCTGCCTGCTATTGCGCTCCATGCTTCGGAAAGGTAAGAAAAAGAACGTGCATTTGAGTTTGAAATGTCCGATCCTGTAGCAGTACACTTGCAAAGCCCACACATGACAATAACCCGATTCAAGGCCCCATTCACCCGATTTTTTAAAAATATATAGCACTCCAACAAAGTTGGATTTTAAAACTTTATTAACTTTTAAATATAAGGAACGCAACAAAAACTGTAAATATATTTAATTTTTTTTTTAAATTAACCAGAACTATAACGATAACAACAACAACAACAATAATATAACTTTTATTCCTAAATTACGCAAATATTTAGCTAATCTGCTAAAGGGGGGAGTCGCCATTTCTTTACAATAATCAATAATGAAAAATCAACATCAATAGGGTTGTCCGTTTTCTCGATGCAGCACTATAGTGCAACATACACAGCACCTGGGGTGTCAAGAGTGAACAGGTCCTACCTGCTTAACCAATGACTGACAAATGCTATATTAAACACTTACTATGTATAATACTTGCGTTCACAATAGTTTTACTTTATAAAACAGAACAAAAGATGTCCCCTGTAAGTAAACCCATATTAGAACATTGGAATGTTGGGAGCTCCATTGAAAACAATGGAGTGCTCTGGGCTTATAATAGCTGGTATAAGCCTGGAGCTCCAACATTCCAATGTTTCTTTGTTCACAGCTCTGGCTGTGAACAAAGGCTTCAGGGAACCTGGGGGGATTCCAATCTCCTCACGCTCCCAAAAGGCTTTGTTTTTTTTGTTAGAACATTCTGTCCTCTAGTGACAGAATGTTCTAATAGCCTTATAGCCCTTCGTAGATGGGCTATACCGCTATTAAAGTCTCTCTCCCTTGTTAAAGGCCCTCGCCTTCGGCTCGGGGCCTTTAACGCTGGAGAGGGCCTTTAATAGCTGGTATAGCCCTCTACGGCAGGCTATAAGGCTATATTAGCTGTTTCAGTTATTGAACATCCTAAGGTTTTATGACATGGGGAACAGTGGTGATATCCTGGGTGGGTGATGGAAAAACATCTACAAAGAAAACTATTACTATAACGATAACATCAACAATAATATAACTTTATTAACTTTTAAATATAACGAACGCAACAAAAACTGTAAATATATTTAACCATTTTTTGAAATTAACCAGAACTATAACGATAACAACAACAACAACAATAATATAACTTTTATGCCTAAATTACGCAAACATTTAGCTAATCTGCTAAAGGGGGGAGTCGCCATTTCTTTACAATAATCAATAATGAAAAATGCACATCAATCGGGTTGTCCGTTTTGTCGATGCAGCACTATAGTGCAACATACACAGCACCTGGGGTGTCAAGAGTGAACAGGTCTTTCTTTGTTCCTTAAGATGTTATCTGTGTCAACCTCTTCCGAGAATGTTGATGCGTTAGGATTTCCTTGTGTTTCTTAATAGCATTGGTGTCTGCACACTTCTTTGTCAATTCTGTGAACATGATAACTGTTTCATAAACAGACGATATCTTTGTTTAGTCATTAGTGTTAAGTGTGTCTGAAACTACAGTGCCCTTCTGTTTTTTTTTCTTCAGGCTCTACAGAGTTTTGTGTGTTGTTCTTTTGAGCGACAATTATTCCAGAGGTTTCAGGTTTACTTGTTTTGTCCTGCAGTGAGTTAACAGCTTTAGAGACTTCATGTTTATTTGCTATGTCCTGCTGTTCGTCAACTGCTTCAGAGACGTCAGCCTCATTTGTTATGTTTGACTAGATCGTGGACCTGCCCGGCCGCGCCCAAAATGGTGCCGGTGTAAATGGGACTCGTAACTGCTTGTTGTGTACTGGTTGCCCAACCTTGATATCACGAGATACATATGCAGTTTTGAAGCACATGGCGGAGGCTTGTCTGCTGTAGTGGGGCGCCCCTTTATCGTTTCAGTCGCCATTCCGCCCGCTTTTGGTACACTGTGCCTTTTCCGCCATTCAGCTGTTTAGCGCCCGCTCTTACGGCTACAGCGTCTCGCTCACCATGTAGTTGAGTTGCTCCCACTCTTGCGGTGCAGCGATAGGCGGCTTCCACAGGACTCTTAAAATGGCGGCCGGCTCTTCGGATTTGGGCCTGGTCCAGTAAAATGGCCCTGGGACACCTTGGAACTCGGACGCTTGTCTGCCAGGGCTTGGGTTCCATTCTCGAAAGCGTCCCCTCAGCCTTGAAGATTGTACAAAAGTCTTGGGGGCCGTCGACTCCCGCAGGCTTCCGGTGGGGAGCGGCTGCCATGATTGCTTGCGGAATGGCCACGACGGAGCTACGAGATGGTGGTGCTCTCATGGTGACGCCAGCTTCAGTCTGAAACATCCAGAAACAAGGTGGGGCTTTCATCGTTTGGGAAAAAAAATGTTTTAATCCAATGAAAAGTGTTATTTCTAGGTCACATGACCTAGTCTTACATCATTAGGAAAACAAAAGTAAAATGAACCAATGAAAAGTTTTATTAACAAGTCACATGACCTATTATGCTTACGTTACGCGCTGCGCGGCGCGCTCTGGATCGTTTCCGGGAAGCTGCGCCTTGCGCACCGGAGCACTTCCGGGTGCGCTAACGCGTCGCGTCATATGACGCATTACGCGACAATGCAGGTCCAGAATATAGTCAAAATGTCTCCACCAACCAGCGGTCGGAATACAACCGCTTTCAGCAGTCCAAAAAGTTCGGTTAAATCTTAAGAACGGGAGCAACTCAACTACATGGTGAGCGAGACGCTGTAGTCGCAAGAGCGGGCGGTAAACAGCTGAATGGCGGAAGAGGCACAGGGTACCAAATGCTGGCGGAATGGCAACTAAAACGGTAAAGAGGCGCCCCACGACAGCGTATCTTCAGGTCAAACGGATTGTGGGACAAGGTCCAGAATGGAAGAGTCATTAAAAGGGAAAAAATTCCGCCGGACTTCGGGAGCCGGCCGCCCATGTCGGGGGCGATCTCAGGCCACACCAGGGCAACACGACTTGGGGAGGGGGCAGGAGCCAAGCGCCCCCTCTCAGTCCGCGCCATCTCACCGCCCCTCGGGGGCCTCCGTCAAGCGGTTTAGGGAGGCACCGTATCACATTGTTTTCCAATGCAGTCAGGTCCACAAATGGACCCCACTTACTTTGAATAGTGAAGCTGCAGCAGGTGCAAATAAGGTTTAAACAGTGTTACAAGAGCTGCTTAGAACTCTGAAGTATGGCACTCAACAACCAGGACTTATGCCATTTGTGTAAGGCAGTGATATGGAAGCAACTCAGGGACAAAAAGCATGAACGAACATTCACGTATGAAAATCTTATTTGGGGAAGGTGTAGAATCCAAACGCCCCCTCCCAGTTCGCGCCACTACACCGTATGTGGAAAATCTGAAGCCATCGTTCTACAAACTCTCAACGCTTGCTATCAGTGTATGAGTTTCATGCTCGATCGATTGAGCTAGCCGGATCGGGCAATAAAAAGTATAAAATAGTTATGTAAATAGTTATTTAATAAAATGTTTTACCCTGTTTCTTTGCTGGTGTGTTGTCTATATTTATAATATTTGCATAGGGTTTGTCGTTATTTTGGGCGGGGTGGGTGGCGGAGTCGAGCTGTCTTGCAGCCCTCATGGTGTGGAGCTCAGTTCATTTCACTATTTTCGTATTTCTCATGAAGGGTTGTTCCTAATGTTTGTATTTTACCGAGGTCAAAAAGAGATCGAATTAGTGGTCTACTGATTTTGCTCGATTACTTTTATTTTTTTACACGATTTTTCACTATCTGCAAACACTAAACAGAGTATTGCGACTTTGTGCTTGTTTGTAAATAGAGAATGATCCAAAGAGAACCAATTCTAAAACAGTAAATGCTTGGATAACAATCAATCAAATGGAGAGACAAGCAGGTACGACGGATTACAACAGGGGTAAAGGTCTGTGTTAACTACCGTTCACTATCTGCAAAGAGAGAGTACTACTAAGAGAAAAGAGGGGAGGGGAGGGGGGGGGGCAGCGTTCAAAGCACATCAGCGTGCATAAACACGAAAACGTTTTTACCTATCACGTACTTGACATTTGACAGCTTTTGATATTTGCTATTAAAAAACCATTGAAATTCACAGAAAAAACCATAGGTTATAGTCGATATATAGTTAGGAATTTGCATTTACAAAACCTTGAAAATTCAATGAAAAAACCATTGGTTTTAGGCCATATATAGTTAGGGATTTGCATTTACAAAACCTTATTTTACTCGCATAAAACCATTGAAATTCCATATATAGTTAGATGCGCTAACTATATATCGCGCACCCGCAATCCACTGCTGATGATGTCACATATTACATCATTCATGACATGGTCAGTGACATCACTGATGACATCACTGATGACATCTCAAATGACATCACTGATGACATCTCAAATGACATCACTGATGACATCACTGATGACATCTCATTTGACATTACTGATCACATCACTGATGATATCATTCATGTGATAATACGATGAACCTCTTCAGACTCTAATATAACCTTAGATACAATCAGTGTAAACAGACAGTCACAGACTGTCACTCATCCATGGAGTTACTCACACACCTAGTCAGTTATGCAAAAAATCAATCACACCTCCATTTTCTCAACTATACAGTTATACACACCTTACTAATTCAAACATATACTAACACATATTTACTCTCTTATACAATCCCTAATACTTATTCACAATGATCCATACAGCCACTCACACATTCACTGGCTCTTATGTACAGTTATTTATATATGTCAACTCTCACATGTACTGTGTTTTACATATGTACTTACTTTGACATGTAGCACTGAGATATCCATTCACTCACTAATACTCTCATGCACAGTCAACCGCCCATACAGCTGTTTCCACATGCATTTTTGAACCCATACATATAGTGAATCAACTACTCACACATCTATGCACAGAGTCACACACCTCCCAGACACCCACACACACACACACTCACTCTCCCATACAAATACTTGGGCAACCAATGAATAACCCATATAGTTACTCATATAGCTACTGATCAACATATGCAGCACTTTACAGAACAACAGATATAATGATGCACAAATTAAGACAGTTTAGTCACTAACACATGCACTCAGTGAGACTCATTTAATCACTTTCTCATACAGTCAGTCATGCACCTACTAAATGCTTCATCCAGACACTTATACATCCACTCATTCTTCAATATGTAAGACATATTTTAACTTTACAGAAACATACAGTCACTGGATGTTGTCATCAGTGATGTCATCAGTGATGTCATTTGAGATGTCATCAGTGATGTCATTTGAGATGTCATCAGTGATGTCACTGACCATGTCATGAATGATGTAATATGTGACATCATCAGCAGTGGATTGCGGGTGCGCGATATATAGTTAGCGCATCTAACTATATATGGAATTTCAATGGTTTTATGCGAGTAAAATAAGGTTTTGTAAATGCAAATCCCTAACTATATATGGCCTAAAACCAATGGTTTTTTCATTGAATTTTCAAGGTTTTGTAAATGCAAATTCCTAACTATATATCGACTATAACCTATGGTTTTTTCTGTGAATATATATATATATATATAATATATATAGATATAGATATATATTACCTATGGCTGTCGCCAGTAGGTAGTTATAGTTAGGACCTAGTTTCCATAGGAAAAGCGTTTTTTGTTTTCCCAATAACTTTGGCGCCGGTTGACGAATCTTCGGGAAATTTTCAAACTTATGGCCCACTCCGGTCCGCTCCTATCTTAAAAGTTTCTGGGTGATTCGGCAAGCGGGGGCAGAGAAAAAGGGGGTCCCAAAACCTATTTTCTCCATGGTAATTCCCATAGGAAACTTTAGACACGGCTACAGCCCGAACTGCTGAACGGAATTACACCAATTTTTTCAAAATGGTAGCCCTTGTTTCAGAAAGAACTAGTTTTGTTAAATGGTGTAAATCCGTTCAGTAGTTCCTGAAAAATTCAAGAAAAAGAGGTGAAAAAATGCATTTCCCATAGGAAACTTTAGACACAGCTACAGCTGGAACTGCTGAATGGAATTACGCCAAATTTGGCAGAAAGGTAGTGCTTGGTTCAGACAGCACTCTTTGTCTTCAATGATGTAAATCCGTTCAGTAGTTGCTGAGAAAAATCAAAAAATAAAAATATCGATATATAGAGGCACGGAGGATCCGGGCACCCTGCCGATCACGAGCTGCATGCTAATTGGCTGTCAACACTTTAAACCAGGAAGTGTTGGCAGCCATATTGTGCCTGGGTAGAACCGAGGCACAAGAAAGCAGTAAAAGAAAGGCGCAAAATGAGAAAAGGGGCCGGGTAGAAACACCCTCACCCCCTAGGCCTGCTCAGGGGGTTCCACAAAAAGCATTTTTATTAAAAATCTGATGTGCGCACCCAGTGCAAATTTCGGCCAAAAATGTTTTAAAAAACAAAGTGCGGGCTCCCGCGCTTCGTTATTATTTAGCCCCCGGGTGGGCCAAGTCCCGGGGGTATGCAATATTGTAATTGCCATCATGACACTGGCACTGAACGTGATGCGTTTCTGTGTCCGAAACCACACTGATATGAGAGAGGGTGGTTTGAATGCAGCAAACAGCATGAGGGGTGACCTATTTCACTAGGGCAGCATGTTGTGGTGAGCCTTACATTCTGCTTGTTGCACATAGCACGCGCAGTGAGGTGTTAGTAAACATGTGGTACAGAGCACAAGACCTGTTTCAGTTCATTTTCAAACCACAGGCAGGCCTAAGTGCCAGAGAGAGCACCCGTTTTTAGATGTCCACAGTGCTTAATGTGTGAGGGGGAAAAAGTGTGGGAGTGCAGAGTTCTCACTCAAAGTCAGTCGTCAGCACTGCGGATGCTGTTATTTCCTGGTACCAGGGCTTCCTAGACCCAATTCCACCTGATGCCCCTTTCTTCCACCTCCACTTTCTGTGCCTTGACTTCACTCTTGTGGCACGCTTTCTCCCTATATTGCCATTCATTGTATTTCTGCCCATCATTCTCTCCCTTTCTCCATTTGTCTTTCATTTTCCCCAGGTCAAAGTATTACGATGAATAAATCAACTATTGGTCCCCAGAAATGAGTGTCGTTGGCCAGCACCTACAAGCACCGGCGCAAAGTGTAATAAATCAATCAATCAATCAGAGTACTTGTAAAGCCCGCTACTTACCCATGAGGGTCTCAAGGCGCTGAGGGGAGGGGGTACCGCTACTGCACGAAGAGCCAGGTCTTGAGGAGTCTTCTGAAGGTGAGTAGGTTGGGTAGGGAGGGTGTTCCAGGTCTTGGTGGCGAGGTAGGAGAAGGATCTGCCGCCGGAGGTTGTTTGTTGGATGCAGGGAACAGCGGCAAGGCTGGGGGAGCGGAGCTGGCCGGTGGGGGTGTAGAAGCTAAGTCTGCTGTTCAGGTAGGCTGGTCCGGCGTTATGGAGTGCTTTGTGTGCGTGGGTGAGGAGCTTGAAGGTGATCCTCTTGTCGACGGGGAGCCAGTGTAGGTCTCTCAGGTGGGGGGTCATGTGGCTGCAGCGGGGGACGTTGATGATCAGTCGGGCAGAGGAGTTTTGGATGCGTTGTAGTCATGGTAGGTGTTTGGCTGGGATTCCTGCGTAGAGTGCGTTGCCGTAGTCCAGTCTGCTGCTGACGAGGGCCTGTGCTGGCGAATTCTAGAGGCTGGAGGTTTGTGTCGGTGTGTAGGAGGTAGCTGTTATTCTGGGCTGTGTTGATTAAAGGATGGTGTCATTTCTTTAAGAAACACTGTCCATAGATAGTTACCACCCACTATATGGGGGCCATCTTGTGTGGTCACAAACAGCTTCCGAGTTGGACGTGTGGAGAATATGAAGCAGGCGTCAGAATGTGTGGGTTTGCATCAACTTTGCCTTATTGCATTGACTTTCAATGGGGTTAATGTCATTTTGCAGCCACCTTTTCACGCACTGACTCGTGCAAAAATGTGAACATTTTACAAGCAGGCAAGTGCAAAAGCAACACCTTTACTGACAGAACTGTGCAATAGGTTTGGTGCAAATATTGATGTAAATTTACACCGGCACCAATGCTATCCCATGTAATCAGGCCATGGCGGCACACGGCAGGTGCACTGTGTCTTATGTAGAGGCGTGGATGCGGTGAGTGCATCCAGGTTATGTGGAGAGAGGGAACACATTATGGACTGAAATGGGGTAAGAGGGTATAATGGGGCATTCTGCAAGATTCAAGCGGATGGCTTCGGGGAAGAACCAGCTCATTGTGGTTAATGATATTGTTGTCTTCCTCCCATAATGCACAGTCGGTTGTTTGGAAATTCTGTTACCTATAGAAGGACAGACAATCTGCAAGTTACTAAAGTAAAGTAGCGCCCTCAATAGTATTACTGCACTATTTCTATTACAAAGGAGCTTGATGCATACCCCTTTTAAAACACACAGGTTTATTTTGGATGAGGTACCGTAGCCGCAATCAGACAGATAAGTAATCGGATCAGCTGTGCTTAATTTATGCCAGTGGTAACAGGTGGAACCCACCGGTGGCCATTTTGAGGGGTAGGCAGTGGCGGTTCGTCCATTGAGGGCGTTGGGGCGTTGCCCCACTAATGCCACGGCCCCAAAGTAATCTCTTTCTACTTCTGACGCTAATTGCAGCAATCAGGACTCTGAGTCCTGATTGCTACAATTAGCATCAGAAGTAGAACACAGATGCTGATAGGGGGCGGGGCTACGGCAGCACTCTCGTTGAGTGACAGTGCATTTAGTGCGCATGTTCATTTTTGGGCTATTTCATTTTCATGGTCAGCCCGAACATGCGCACTGAGCCTTCCCCTTAAGAGACCGAGAGTTGCTTCATGCGCAGCCCTCGGTCTTCTAATGGGCACGGAGGACACCTGCCCTCAGCCAATCCTAGAGGCGCTGCTGAGATGGGTTGCCAGCCGGCAGCCACTCTCAGAGAACTTTGGAAGGCGCTGCCAACACACAGGACCCAGCACAGGAGCAGACAGCAGAGGCGGCGCGGACCCACCCGCCCGGTCAGGTAAGTAAACTTTAATTTTTACATTATTATTAACCCCCTACCCCCCCCCCCCCCCCACCTCCGCGAGCCCCGGTGCAACCCCTTTCCGGCCCGTGAGTATTGCGCGTGGTGTTTCGTGTTGTGTGGATTATGTATCATGTGCAAATACAATAGAGTAACTGTGGGTCTAGGTAACACAAAGCCCTAAAGTATGTCTGGCATGTTGAAAACCCTCACCTAGGTGCATCCAATAAATTAGTGTGGTATGCAACAGGACAACTGCTCAGCATTTGAAATATGTCTAGATGTGATCTCAACTTTGATTGCAGGTCCCCGATTCCAATTCTAAACGGGTGGACCTTTATGCCTCACCACACCCTCTGATCTTATTCTTGTAATCTTAACAGAGCACAGGAGACCTGCCTATATACAATTTGGTACACTGGCAGACCATATAGCGACCAGTGAGTAACCCGGCATCTATCCTTGTTAATTTAGACACTCTGACACTTGTTACTAGTAGCCACATTCCAATGAGGGCTAGACACCAGTATTCCTGATACCATGAATGAAATTTTACCAGCATATATTCAGCTCAAGAGTTGGCCGATGTGCTCGCGCTTATTCCACAATCATAAGCGGACACAATGAGAGCTGACACACCACAGAGTCATGTCACTGTATTTCTTTCTAGCTGTCGTGGGGTTTTCCCCTTTTTGCTACATTTATTTCTCTATTAACAGAGCGGTGCCCCGAGTACCTGAGCTGTAGCCAGGTGAGGAGAAGCACGTTCCTCCCACACCCAAGGTTAGTGGGAGGTGGATTAATTTAAATGTCTAAATGATTAACATATGAGCCGTGACATGTGAATGGCTGCATATGAGATCACAGCACTAATTTTTTGCTGTTATCTCTACCCTTGTACGTCTATATGTTGGTCTTTATTCGGATGCCCCCTGCACTTGGATGACAACCTTTCCAAAGGAGGAGTGAGAGGAAGAATTAGGTGATATCTTTCTCTTATTTTCGTTTTTCAATCTCACATTTTCTGAAACAGTTGCCAAGTTCTAATCGGTCCTGATGAAGCAGTACATACCTCTTGTGATCACTAATCTGCAGAAACATGTCGACCTATACACCTAGCCAGTAATTATTTGCTGAATCCACTGGCTCTTTGCACTAACCATGTTTTTACTTTTGGAAGTGTAGGAGCATAGAATAAAGTTAATTTTGCGTCCACTCTCCAATTTTAACTGAGCACTTCTTCTCACTTATCTTCCTTTATGCACTGTTTCTAGTAGCCATTGTCATATAGCTACTTCTTTTCTACATACTGTGTTAAGTTAGCATGAGTTTATTAAATGTTTGTATGCCGTTTTCATTCTTGCTTCACTGCACACGACACATAATTGTTGTTTTAGCTTTCAACCCAGAAGAGCTTCGTGATTTACTAGAGAAATAATATGTTATTGCTCTGATATCAGTTTTGTTCTGCACTCTGTCTGCACAGTGAGTGCTGAAGGCTACACGGATAACTTAACCCAGTGTTGTTGTAAGGTCTGATCTTCGCACCCCTATAGACATAACACACATGCTGCTGCCAAAATCTGGCTCTAGGTGAGTTTTATATTGTTGTGCTGAATGCACAAAAACACACTTGATGTGCTTCGCATGCAGAGAGCTGGTGGAAGGTGATGTGATCCTCCAGCCACTGAGATTTTGAGGTATGGGCCCGCCCTGCTAAAACCCAAATGAGACCTTCATAGATATAAAATACTATGCTAAATAGGGAGGGTGTGAATTAGACGTTGTTAATTTCTATTCATTCCAGCATCTTAGTATGCTGTCTCCATTCGCCTTTTATGGACTAATAACTATGCTGATAACTTTGTTGCTTATAATATGTTTGCTAGTATTATACAAGATGCTGCGTTTGAGAACCTTGCATTAGTAAATAAATATTTCAAACATGCACGTGTCCTCTTTTACTCCACGTTCTGGTTTGTGATGATTATATAACGAAAGAGTGATCATGTGTTCCACGATTCCTGAAGTATTCTAAGTTCATGTTCTGGTCTGTCTAAGCATTGGGAGTTTGTTATGACCAATGAGACACTATAGCTAGCTCGGTAAGGGGATTTTGGGTACTGAGGTGAGTTTTGGGCCATCCTAATTCACCGAGGTTCCAGGTCTCTATGCACAGTTCTGTAGGAGAACTAAATTCCTGCTACATGGCGCCCATACGTTGTTGGCCTTATATCATGACACTCGAGTAGTATATCATTCATTCCTTAACCCCTTCACTAACATTTCCGGTAAACGGTGGTGTCGGAAAAACCTACCTATTTTTGAAATAGGTCTTTTCAAGCTTGATTCTTTCTAAAACGGTTTCCTTGAATTACTACCCAGTTGTGCTACAAAGTTAACTTTGTTTTTTCTGGTTCCTGTGCTGTCATGGCCCAACCCGTGGACATTCCGCAGCATAGTCGCATTGCGGTGCGAGATCATTTGCGGGCTTACAATGTACCATTGGAGGGCTTGGCTGTGATTATGGTGGTGAGTGCGGAGCATGCTTACCCTTACGAACTCTTTTATTCGTGGGTGACATTTCCGGCAGTGGACTCTAATTCAGGCGTATTCCAATCATACACTCCCACGATTGTACCTAATGAGTATACTCCGTACAGAGCACAGTAAGTACCTATTGATGTTTGGCAGCATGGAGTTTGGTTTGGTGGCGCCCTACCCCATTCTTTAACCGCTCCGAGGTTGGGTCCTTTGCCCATTCCTGGCGCTAGTTGGCCTGTTTTGGCTGGATTTACTCCTCATCCTCTACATGGCAATTGTAATGTGGCTGAACTACGACGACTACATGTAGTCGCGATTGCCGTGATTAGAGCCTTAGTGCATTACATGGGCCGCAATCTTCCGGGTGGAGCCCCGGGGAGTGCGGCGCTTCCGGCAGGGCAGGGTGGTTTGAAAATCAGTCCTGTCATGGTCAATGCCGTTATGGGCAAGAAGCCCCAAGAAAAGGACAAGGATGATTTTCCTTTCTGGCTTGCCGAGAAGTTTGACCAGCTGGAAGCTGTATTTCCTAATACGACTCCTGGTGAAAAACACTGGATTCTTACGCTTAGTTTGCCGAAGGATTTGGCCCCTGAGCTTGTTGACTGTGAGACCTGGGGGAAGATTTTAGCAGCGGTCTATGCTCGGTGCTACAGCACCCCGTCTATGTCCATGCTGTCTTTGGTCCTTAAACGTGTTCAGGATGATCACGGACCGGAATCTGCGGTCGAGTTGGGCATGCACCTGTGTGGCACCTTTGACGTAGTTTGCGATCTGATCCTTGCTAATGTCAAGGGGGATGCAGTGAACTTTCAGGTTGCTAACGCGTTAGCGGCGCTTCCCGAGGCCGAGAAACCCCGACAGTTAGCGAAGATCATTGTGGCGGCTTATAAAACCGTGGGTCGCAATGCCAAGGGACTTAAGCCTTTTTCTGTTAAAGAGAAAAAGCAGCCCCAAGGACAAGCTTCGGAGAATGACGTTCAGCCCAAGTCCAAAAAACAAAATTGGCCTAAAAAACAGAAACAGGGAAAGCAGCCCCAACAACAACAAACACAGGTTTCTCGTCCTGTGTCTCCGCTGCCTACGCAGTCGGAACGTGTTTATGACTTGCGCGACCGCGCGTCCGATTAAGACTCCTGATCGATTTCAGGCTTCTGACCAACGCTTTCCTCGTTCCTTTCAGGACTCATCGGCTCCGACGACCGGTGGTGGAGGGGGCGGCAGGGGTCGGGGTGGCCAGCAAGGACGTGACCAGCCCCGCCCGAGGAACAGTGCAGAAAAGCAGGAAGGCTCTACGCCTAGGAGACCACAGTTTGCCAAGAAGAAAGTTCCAGCCTTAACAGTGCATCGATATGCCCCAGATAGTGAGAACGCGGCTTCGGAATCTGACGTGGGCTCTGACCTTGCTGGACAGCGCGGCGGAGATTACCATAGTGAGACAGGCGCTCCGTCCACTACTGAAGGTGACAGCGACTGATACTTATGTTGTCATTGAAACAGCTGACACCAGAGTTGCTCCCCCTGATAGACTTTTTGAAATTGTCCTGTTAATTGAAGGTGACATACAACGAACCATAAAAGGGGTATTTTGGGAAAATCTTTCGTCTACATATGACATTTTGCTTTCGGAGGCTGACTGGCCCCCACCTTTTGTGCTCGCAGCTCTGCGAGGGGAGGAGGTAATCCTCTCCAGTTTCGCGAACACAGTCTCGAAAGAGGATGCGCTGCATTTTGCAGAAGAGTGGGCTCTAGCTCTGGTGCCGGCTGTGTACCGCAATCAGTGTGGTTGGGATAAATTATCCCCGAGCCACGAAATGCGGTCTCAGCCGCAGCCTCAACCTCAATATCCTATACGGCGTGAAGCAAAAGCTTCAGTCGCGGCAATCCTTGAACAATTGGAATATCAAGGTGTAATTGAAACGTGTGTGTCACCGATGAATAACCCTCTTTTAACTGTAAACAAGCCTGACGGTTCATATCGTTTGGTTTTGGATTACCGGCATTTAAACTCGCATTGCCGTAACTGTGCAGTACAGAATACTCACGGCTCTGCTCTTGTGAATAGTCTTGTGCGTAAGCGGTTTAAGACCACGCTTGACATTTCCAATGGTTTTTATGCCCACAGATTGGACGGTCTAAGTTCCCAATGGACCTCCTTTACATGCAGCGGTGTGTAAAAAATGTTTCGGCGTCTCCCTATGGGCTATAGTAATAGTCCTGGGGGGTTTTCCGCCCGCATAGTCTCTCTTTTGGAGAGAATCGACCCGGATGCTTGTTCGTATGTGGATGGCATTTATCTCACAGACGACGAACTTTGGGAGCATCTGTGTCGTGTGAACGGGATTATTTGTACCTTTGCAAACTTAGGTTACAAATTCAGCTTTGCAAAATCGCACATTGCAGATTACACAGTGTTGTTTCTGGGCTACGAGCTTAACAATGAAGGAAAGGGTTTGGCTCCTCACTTCCTGGAGAAATGCGCACAATTTCGCGCTCCAACAACACTGTCTGAGGGAGGCCTGAGGCCAGGGGTGAAAACAATAGCACACAGGCCGCAGGCGCCGCCAGGATGGAAACACTTAGTTAGATGAAATCGGTTAACTTTCATTACTACTGTCCACACTGTATTTTATTTTGCGCTGGTTGTTTTAATCAATTGCCGAATCGGGTGGCGTTCCTTCCCACTCTATTAACACTAATACTCTTTGAAGTGCAGAGTGACTGATCCTGCACTTCAAAGAGTGTTAGCAGTGTTAAGAGCGATAACTTCAATGCAGAGACTGGTGCAGTTTGGCCCCAGGGGCCATACTGTCTGGCCCTGGCCCAGTGCTGGCACGTGGCATCCAGTTGGTGTGTTCATTTTGTGCTCTGTATTCACTGGGCTACTTTCACTGCCATCCCCACCACCCGTCGGCGTCGCACCCAGTGCCATAAATAAAGCCGATCGGGAATGTATGTTTTCACCTAAGTGTAACCTAACCACAGTTCACCTAATAATAACAAAACTACTTTGTTGTACATGCTTTGTTGACACATGTAGCGTGCTACGTGTCTCTGTGTCTGTGATTTATCTGCTAACCGATTTGCACTTTACTTGTTTAGCCTTTGAGTTTGCACAAGTTCAGTTGCCCTAAGCTTCCTCCGAAAGTGAGTGTTAATGTGTCTGCAGCAGCTTTGAATAACTGTTTTCACAGTTGTCTCCCAGTCACGATGTCAATCCCTGTGTTATTCTGGAGCTGTGTGCCAAATTGTTTAAAGTCTTTCAAAAAAATAAATAATCACCCCATCATTACAGAAATAACAGGAACATAAAAAGGCTGTGTTTGTAGGGCTGGGTGGGGCACACTAATCCTGCCAAAGGAATGGTTGGTAGCTGATGGGTTTTTCCTGTGTACTCGTTCAAAGTTCCTGTTTAACTTGCATACAAAGCTTTGTTATCGTGAATTATAAAAAGTTAGATCTCAGCACAAAAACACCAGGTCAAAATTACATAATAAAAATCCAATAACTCGCGCAACCCTCCTCCTCTGTCCTTGGCCCACAGAATACGGTTGTTCTGTGAACAAAAAATAATGCTGACTTTCCTTTGCCAATCAGAAGTTGTAAAAGGGCAGCGTGTTGTTGTTTCCATGTTCAGGGAAGACCACAAGCAGTTGGGGGCTAATGAGAAGGTGACAAGTGTTCAGAGATAATAAAAAGAGAAGTCAAGGGTCGAAAAACCAAAGGGCATTCTGAGTAAACATGTCAAAAAGTCTGAGAGATGGCAATTGCTTTATATACCTTCCTGCTTGAAAATGCTCCATTTAACCACTCTTTTTTCAAAGTGTTCAGGCTCGCTCGCTGCACTCGCTCCCCACAGTGCTCGCCCACAAAGTTTACGCCTCACCACTTTCAAATGTCATCAGCCACCACTGGGGGTAGGCACTTATTTTTCCTCCCCAGACTTTGACCCAGAGCATAGGGTGAAAGCAGAAGCAACAGAAATAAGGAACAAGCATTGGAAATGCAATAGGTCTCGCATCATTAGAGTTAGTGCTTTTAGAATTGTTTATGGGTTTTTTTTGTAAATGTTTAGCATTTTTGTTTCCTGTAGCCAATGCTAAAGAATTACAAATAAAAAAAGCCATAAGCATTTCTAAAAGCTCTAACTGAAATGGTCTGAGACCTATTGCACTGTGTGAGGGGTTGAGGGTGAGTGAGGGTGAGGGTGAGGGTGGGTGAGGGTGAGTGAGGGTGAGGGGTTGAGGGTGAGTGAGGGTGAGTGAGGGTGAGGGGTTGAGGGTGAGTGAGAGTGAGGGTGAATGAGGGTGAGGGTGAGTGAGGGTGAGTGAGGGTGAGGGTGAGTGAGGGTGAGGGTGAGTTAGGGTGAGGGGTTGAGGGTGAGTGAGGGTGAGGGTGAGGGGTTGAGGGTGAGTGAGGATGAGTGAGAGTGAGGGTGAGTGAGGGTGAGGGGTTGAGGGTGAGTGAGGGTGAGTGAGGGTGAGTGTGGGTGAGGGTGAGTGAGGGTGAGGGTGAGTGAGGGTGAGGGTGAGTGAGGGTGAGGGGTTGAGGGTGAGTGAGGGTGAGGGTGAGTGAGTGTGAGGGATTGAGGGTGAGTGAGGGTGAGGGTGAGGGTGAGTGAGGGTGAGGCTGAGGTGTTGAGGGTGAGTGAGGGTGAGTGAGAGTGAGGGTGAGTGAGGGGTTGATGGTTAGTGAGGGTGAGGTGTTGAGGGTGAGTGAGGGTGAGGGTGAGTGAGGGTGAGTGAGTGTGAGTGAGGGTGAGGAGTTGAGGGTGAGTGAGGGTGAGGGTGAGTGAGTGTGAGGGGTTGAGGGTGAGTGAGGGTGAGGGTGAGTGAGGGTGAGGCTGAGGTGTTGAGGGTGAGTGAGGGTGAGTGAGGGTGAGTGAGGGTGAGTGAGAGGTTGAGGGTGAAGGGTTGAGGGTGTGAGGGTGAGGGTGAGGGGTTGAGGGTGAGTGAGGGTGGAGGGTGAGGGGGTGACGGTGGGGGGGGTGAGGGGGTGAGGGTGAGGGGGTGAGGGTGTGGGGGTGAGGGGTGAGGGTGAGGGTGTGGGGTGAGAGTGAGGGGGTGAGGGTTAGGGGGTGATTGTTAGGGGGTGTGAGCGTTAGGGGGTTTGAGTGTTAGGCGGTGTGAGGGTTAGGGGGTGTGAGGGTGAGGGTGAGTGAGGGGGTGTGAGGCTTCGGGTGTGTGACGTTGCGTGAGTGTGTGTGAGGGTGAGTGAGGGTGTGAGAGGTGTTGTTACGCAGAGGGTGTGTGACGGTGTGTGAGGGTGAGGGTGTGTGAGGGTGAGTGTGAGTCATTGTGAGTGAGTGTGAGTGAGTGTGAGTGAGGGGGTGTGAGTGTGTTGTTGTGAGGGTGAGGTGAGTGAGCGTGTGTGAGTGTGATGGGGTGTGAGGGTGAGGGAGTGTGTGTGAGGGTGAGGATGAGTGAGGTTGTTTGAGTCTGAGAGTGTGTGAGGTGTAGTGAGTGTGAGAGTGTTGTGATGTGTTTTAGGGGAGCATGTGTGTGTGAGGGTAAGGTGTTTGAGGATGAGGGGGTGTGTGTGTGAGGGTGAGTGAGGGGGTGTGATGTTTCGGGTGTGTGACGGTTTGTGAGTGTGAGTGTGTGTGAGGGTGATTGAGGGTGAGAGAGGTGTTAGGCAGAGGGTGTGTGACGGTGTGTGAGAGTGAGGGTGTGTGAGGCTGAGTGTGAGTGATTGTGAGTGAGTGTGAGTGAGTGTGAGTGAGGGGGTGTGAGGGTGATGGGGTGTGAGGGTGAGGGGGTGTGTGTGTGTGAGGGTGAGGGTGAGCCAGGGAGTGTGAGTGTGTGTGAGTTGTTGAGGGTGAGAGTTAGGGTGTGTGAGGGTGATGGTGTGAGGGTGATTGAGGGTGTGTGAGGGTGAGGGGATGAGGGTAAGGCTGTGTGTGGCTGAGCGTTGTTGATGGTGAGAGAGTGTGAGGGGTGTGAGTGGGTGCGGCTGTCCGGTGTAGTGAGTGTGAGCTTGTTGTGAGGGGTGTTATTTTTTTAGGGGAGTGAGGGTGTGTGAGTGTGTGTGAGTGTGAGGGGGTGTGAGTGTGTGTGAGGGTGAGTGTGAGTAAGTGGGTGTGAGGCTGAAGGTGTGTGATGGTGTGTGAGGGAGATGTTGTGTCAGGGTGATTGAGTGTGTGTGAAGGAGTGTGATATTTGTGGTGTGTGAGGGTGATGTTATGAGTGTGTGTATGTTAATATTAATTATTTAATATGTGTTGTGTAAAAAAAAACGTGATAGATCTTCCCTTTGTAATTGTCCTGCCTTATGTGTATATTTGTATGTAATCGAACTGTGTATGTTTTGTACTTACTGTGTGGTGTTATGTGTTTTTTAGGTGTTTGATGAGACCCGTAATTAATTTTATTTTTTTTAAAATGGCCGACGCAATGCGTCACCTTGACGTCCCCTAGGTTAGCGTTCTAGTTTATTTTTGTATTGTGAGTGTTTACGTTTTTTTGACGTTTTTTTCTAGCCAATCGGAGCGCGACGTTTTTGACGTAGCGTTTTGATTTGCTTACGTCAACGGTGGAATTCCCCAGAGATCGAGAATGTTGGTGCGCGGAAGGCGTGTTCTTGTTCCTGTGCTGTTGCTGCGTCATTTGACAGGTAAGAATGTATTTCAAAGTGTTTTTTTATGTAATGTAATGTAGTATCTATACTATCTTTAAGTGAACGACTGAATAGGAGTGTGTTTTTATAACTTGACAAATTTTATTTTCCCGATCGTAATATTTGTAAATGTTTGTAATGTAATGTAAATTAAAGTCTTGTTTTTAATAGTTGATATGTAATGCATATGTTTTCTAAAACTGTAATGTAATGTATTTTTTGCTGGTGTTTGTTATTTGACGTACAAGAGCTGTTATTTGAACTTTGAAGTGCTATTTATTTTATAATATATTTATGTATGTTGTGTTTGCATTGTTTTTTTCCTGTGATGCTGAAGTAGCCGGATTATATGTTATTGATGTACTCGATGTATTAAAGGAAACTTTGTGTATTTGCTGAATTTATTATCCCTAGCAATGTATTAAGAGGATGTACAGTGATGTAATGTGTGTATTTTTTGCGTTTTGTGAAAGAATTGTTTTATTTTCGAATCCCTGTTTGCATATTTGTGTATTCATAGCTGCACCCTCCTTGCGTTGCTTTAAGTTTGCATTTTGGACTAGCTGCAAGTGTGTAATCCTCTTTTTACGTTTAATTCAAATATTTGCTTAACGATGTTTATGTGTACAGTTGGAGGCTGGAGTTGTCTTTGGAGTGTAGAGTTGTAGAGTTGTATTGTAGTTATAGGGTGTAGTTGGAGGCTGGACTTTGACGGTGTGAGTGTGAGGGTGAGTGCATGTGAGCCTTTTGTAGTTTGCCATAGTATGTGTAAATTTGTAGTACTGTATGCAGTCTATTTTCTTCCCCAAACATGTTTTGTAGCTTAGTATGTGTTAGATTAGAATGTGTATGTGAACTATCTTTGATGTATGCAATAGTGAGAATAAGGGTGTTGCTTGTAATTTATGGGCATAAGGGTAGACGTCTTAGGATGTTTTTGTATTTTCAGTAGTTCCCTAATTTTTTGTGAACAGCTGCGTGGGCAATGGGCGTTGGTTGTTGTGTTGTTGAGTAGTGCTCTTTTGATGTTTTTTGATGCTGTTGTGGTGTACGGTGTTCCTGTGGTTGTGCACTTAGCACCACCAAAAACACTTCGTGCAACAGCAGCATCAGTCAGAGCAACACCAGAGTCTTGTGCTTTTGTGATGACGCATTTTTTTTGTGTTTTTGATGTTTTCTGGCATTGTTTACTTGTTTATTTCCCCTTACTTTAGTAAGTGCTTTCTGTTGTGAATTTTTTCCCTCTAGCTCACTTTGTCCACTTAAAAAATGTTGTATTTTTTGCTGTGTATTTATATGTTTGTCTATTTTGTGTGCATTTATGATCTTTGTGAAAGAACTGTTGTATTTTACAATCCCTTTTTTATTTTTGTGTATTAATTGCTGCACTGTCCTTGCGTTGCATTAAGTTTGAATGTTTTAATAGCTACAAGTGTGTAATCTGAATTTTACATATTAAAATAAATGTTGCCTTACGTTATTTATGTGTGAATTTTGAGAGTAGAGTTGTAGTTGGAGTGTAGAGTTGTAGGGTGGTATTGTAGGTATAGGGTGTAGTTGGAGGGTGGACTTGGACTGTGTGAGTGTGAGGGTGATTGGATGTGAGTCTTTGGGTGTTTGAGGGTGCGTGATGGTGTGTGAGAGTGATTGAGGGTGACTGTTTTAGTATGAGTGATGGTGTGAGTGTTGTGAGTTTGTGTGTGAGGATGAGGGGGTGGGTGTAAATGTTGACTAACGTTATTTTTGTGTGGAGTTTGAGGGTGGAGTTGTAGTTGGAGTGTAGAGTTGTAGTGTGGTATTGTACTTTTATGGTGTAGTAGGAGTGTTGTATTTGACGGTGTGAGGGTGAGTGGATGTGAGGGTCAGGGGGTGTGAGTGTGTGTGATGGTGTGTGAGGGTGAGTGAGGGTGACGATGTGAGTATGAGTGAGGTTTTGAGGGTTGTGAGGGTGGACTTGGACGGTGTGAGGGTGATTGGATGTGATTTCTAGGGGGTGTGAGGGTGAGTGAGGGTGACGGTGTGAGTATGAGTGTGGGTGTGAGGGTGATGGTGTGAGGGTGTGTGAATGTGAGGGTAATGGTATGTGATAGTGTGTGATGATAGGTGTGGGTGAGTGAAGGTGATAGTTTGAGCGTGAGTGAGGCTGAGTGTTGTGAGGGTGTCAAGGTGAGTGAGGGTGTGCGAGTTTGAAGGTTGAGTGTGTGACTGTGGGTGAGGGTGAGTGTTTGTGAGGGTGAGGGGGTGTGAGGGGGTGGGAGTGTTTGGGGGTGTTGTTGAGTTATGGTGTGTGATGGTGAGTGGGTGAGGGTGATTGAGTGTGTGTGAGGGAGAGGCTGTTGAGGTTGTGAGTGAGGGTGTGTTGCTGAGTGATGGTGCGTGATGGAGGTTGTGGGAGTGTGATGGTATCACGCTGTAGAGGGATGTGGGGAAATAGTAGGCCAGCTGAATGTGTTTTTTTTAATTTTTTGTATTTGTTTTGACACAAGTCTTTTGAAAGTAAAGCTAGCCATCCCTCTTGTGCCTCGAACTTGGTGTCATTTTTTCTTTTTTGTGTGTGCGTGTAATTTAGTATGTGTTGTGTGTTGTGTGTGCGTCAAATTGCAACCCAAGGAGACGTAATAGAGTGTGTGTGTGAAAGTCCCCTTGATCCGTGAATGTTTGTATGAAATAGGTCTTGCATTAGAAAAGTTTGATTTATTTGTCTTGTAAATGACATTTTTTATGTATTTGTTGGTTTTTAAAATTGCTAAATTGATGGCTTTGTCATTTACAATGGCAATAGTTATAACTTTCGCGAATGTGACACTTATAGCATTTGGAATGCAACATGTTTTGTATTTACGTGACTTAGATGGCAGCTCTTGTCGTTAGGCCATATCTTTAGAGAGCAGGATAGTGCAGCAGGGGAGAGAAGCACAGCAATGCAATATGTCTCGCATTATGAAAGTTTGAGCTATTGGTATTGTAAAGGTCAAATTTTTTATTTATGTGCTTGTTTTGAAAATAGCGAATTAATAGCTTTGTTATTTACAATGCCAATAGTTTTATCTTTTGCAAATGTGACACCTATTGTAACACAATATGTGTTGTGAGGGTGAGTGAGGGTGAGGGTGAGGGGTTGAGTGTGAGGGGTTGAGGGTGAGTGAGGGTGAGTGAGGGTGAGGGGTTGAGGGTGAGTGAGGGTGAGTGAGGGTGAGTGAGGGTGAGTGAGGGTGAGTGATGGTGTGGGTGAGGGGTTGAGGGTGAGTGAGGGTGAGGGGTTGAGGGTGAGTGAGGGTGAGGGGTTGAGGGTGAGTGAGGGTGAGGGTGAGGGTGAGTGAGGGTGAGTGATTGAGGGTGAGGGGTTGAGGGTGAGTGAGGGTGAGGGAGGGTGAGGGTGAGGGGTTGAGGGTGAGTGAGGGGTTGAGGGTGAGTGAGGGTGAGGGTGAGTGAGGATGAGGAGTTGAGGGTGGGTGAGGGTGAGTGAGGTTGAGGGTGAGTGAGGGTGAGTGAGGTTGAGGGTGAGTGAGGGTGAGGGTGAGTGAGGGTGAGGGTGAGGGTGAGTGAGGGTGAGTGAGGGTGAGGGTGAGTGTGAGTGAGGGTGAGTGAGGGTGAGGGTGAGGGGTTGAGGGTGAGTGAGGGTGAGGGGTTGAGGGTGAGTGAGGGTGAGGGGTTGAGGGTGAGTGAGAGTGAGGGTGAGTTAGAGTGAGGTGTTGAGGGTGGGTGAGGGTGAGTGAGGGTGAGGGGTTGAGGGTGAGTGAGGATGAGTGAGAGTGAGGGTGAGTGAGGGGTTGAGGGTGAGGGGTTGAGGGTGAGTGAGGGTGAGGGTGAGGGGTTGAGGGTGAGTGAGGGTGAGGGTGAGTGAGGGTGAGTGAGGGTGAGGGTGAGTGAGGGTGAGTGGTTGAGGGTGAGTGAGGGTGAGTGAGCACTGTGGCTGTTTGTGTGTAGTTTGTTGGATTTCTATACTTTAGTCACTGATGTGCTACGCGCGACAGCTAATTCCCTTTTTAGTAAAAATATATATAAAGAGTGACTTTGTTATTTGGTCCTTAAAATTGTATAAGTTTTTATTTCTGTGAATGTAATGTAATTTTGGATTTTCCAATTATTTCGGTCGCACTTGCCTTGTGGCTGGCATTTTTCTTGTTATTTATGCTATTACAGGCTCGTCTTTAAGTTGATTGTTCGCCATGCATTGACTAATGTTTGCTAGTGTCTTCCTGGTATGTAGTTCCTGTAGTTTCGTTTCGCCTGAGCTCGCACTCTGATGTTTATTGTTTTTCCGACTTGGCTTGTTTTTGTGTGGTTTTGACCCGTATGTGACTTGTTTCGCGGCTATGCTTTGGCCTTTTTGTTTTTTTATTGTTTTAGTTAAACGTATTATGTATGCACTGTTTATGTTCTCTTTGTGTGTTGTTTTTTTATTCTCTACATTTCAGTGAATGAGCTGCTACGATCGACAGGTAATTACTATTTTATTTTCATATTATTAAAGAGTGCCTTTGTGAGTTGTTACACTTTTGTCTATGATTTTGCTTTTTGTAATGTGAATCTAATTATTGTTTGGGGTCTTGCTTTGCTCGCACTTGGTTTCTGTCCGGCTCCTTTCTTTAGAGTGTGTTTTTTATGTTCTCAATGGCTGCTATTTAGTTTTTTTTTTCCCATGCATTGAGTTCCGTTTCGCCGTACGTGTTTTTCGGTCGCACTTGCCTTGTGTCTGGCATTTTTCTTGTTATTTATGCTATTACTGGCTTGTCTTTAAGTTGATTGTTCGCCATGCATTGACTAATGTTTGCTAGTGTCTTCCTGGTATGCAGTTCCTGTAGTTTCGTTTCGCCTGAGCTCGCACTCTGATGTTTATTTTTTCTCCGACTTGGCTTGTTTTTTGTGTGGTTTTGACCCGTATGTGACTTATTTCGCTGCTATGCTTTGGCCTTTTTGTTTTTTTATTGTTTTAGTTAAACGTATTATGTATGCACTGTTTATGTTCTCTTTGTGTGTTGTTTTTTTTTCCTCTACATTTCAGTGAATGAGCTGCTACGATCGACAGGTAATTACTATTTTATTTTCATATTATTAAAGAGTGCCTTTGTGAGTTGTTACACTTTTGTCTATGAATTTGCTTTTTGTGATATGAATCTAATTATTGTTTGGGGTCTTGCTTTGCTCGCACTTGGTTTCTGTCCGGCTCCTTTCTTAAGAGTGTGTTTTTTCATGTTATCAATGGCTGCTATTTAGTTCGTTTTTTTGCCATGCATTGAGTTATGTTTGCGCGTGTCGTTTTGGTATGCGGGTCCTGTAGTGTACTTCCGTCTGAACTCGCCTCCTGTAAAAAAATATTTTTATGTTGCTGTTGGCTATTTTTGTTTTGCGTTTCGCCGTACGTGTTTTGTTTCGCCGCTTTGCATTGTCCTTTTGTTGTTCACATTGAAGTATTTTTATTGGTAGTATGTATGCACTGTTTATGTTCTGTTTCTGTGACGTTTGTCTGTTGAGTAATGTTGTAGTGCTGATGAGTGTTGGGGATGAGTGGTGCAGTGTCGTTGTAGAGTGTTGTCCAATGATTACCACCACAGTATAACTCTGCACCACAACAGTAGCACTGATCCTAACAACGGCATCCCTGAGGTCCATTAATGCAACACGCAGCAATAGCACATTATCATTCTGCACCCCCACTGTACCATTGAGCAACATCAGATCATCACTCTGCCCCACTAGAGCCGTATTTAGCACACCCACAGTCTCATTGATACATACTACTGCAGTACTGTACAGCACCAAAGCATGCTTGTATAGCTGTAATTGTGTGTGCTACGTTAAAAAATGGTTAGAAAGCGTGCACTTACGGCCGGTGGTGTGTGTGACTGTTGAAAGCGTGGACTGATGCCTGTTTGTGTGGGTGTATGCCTGGTGAAAGGATGCACTGATGACTGTTGTGTATGTACGCCTGGTGAAAGCGTCCATTGATAGCTGTTGGTGTGTGTGCCTGTTAAAAGCGTACATGTTTTGATTGTATGACGTTTGTCTGCTGAGTAATGCTGTAGTGGTGATGAGTGGTGCTGTGGTGGTAAGTGTTTGTGTGTGGTTGTAGTGTGATAGTGTGTTGTTGTTGAATGATGCTGTTGTGGTGGTGTAGAGTGATGTTTGTGTGTTGCTGAGTGATGTTAGTGTGGCGCTTAGTAATGCTGTTGTTGTGATGTGTTGTTCTGTGCTGGTGATGAGTGGTGCTGTGTTGGTGTTTAATGATTACCACCACAGCATAACTCAGCACCACAACAGTTGCACTTCTCCCAACAACGGCATCACTGATGTCCACCAATGCAACACGCAGCAATACCACCTTATCATTCTGCACCCCCACAGTACCATTGAGCAACAACACAGCATCACTCTGCACCACCACAGCCGTATTTAGCACACCAACAGTCTCATTCATACATACTACTGCAGTACTGATGACTGTTGTGTGTGTACGCCTGGTGAAAGCATCCATTGATAGCTGTTGGTGTGTGTGCCTGTTAAAAGCGTACATGTTTTGATTGTATGACGTTTGTCTGCTGAGTAATGCTGTAGTGGTGATGAGTGGTGCTGTGGTGGTAAGTGTTTGTGTGTGGTTGTAGTGTGATAGTCTTTTGTAGATGAATGATGCTGTTGTGGTGGTGTAGAGTGATGTTGGTGTGTTGCTGAGTGATGTTAGTGTGGTGCTTAGTAATGCTGTTGTTGTGATGTGTTGTTCTGTGCTGGTGATGAGTGGTGCAATAGGAAAGTTAGAGCTATAGGTGGTATTTATTTTTTTGTTTTTTATTTATGTGTTGTTTTTTCTAAATAGCTAAATTAATAGCTTTCTTCTTTACAAAGCCAATAGTTATAATTTTTGTAAATGTGACACCTCTAGCATTTGTAAAGCAACATGTTTTGTATTAACGGGACTTATATGTGACTTATATGTATTGATATAAAAAAAATCAATGGCTTTAAAAAACAATTAATAATTAATACGCAAATAAAATGGATTTTATTTTATATTGCCAATAGCTTAAAGTTTATTAAATATATTTAGTGAAGATGCTGTGGTTGCGCTGAGTGAGGGTGAGTGAGGGTGAGGGTGAGTGAGGGTGAGGGTGAGTGAGGGGTTGAGGGTGAGTGAGGGTGAGGGGTTGAGGGTGAGGGGTTGAGGGTGAGTGAGGGTGAGTGAGGGTGAGTGAGGGTGAGTGAGGGTGAGTGAGGGTGAGTGAGGGGTTGAGGTCGAGGGTGAGGGGTTGAGGGTGAGTGAGAGTGAGGGGTTGAGGGTGAGTGAGGGTGAGGGGTTGAGGGTGAGTGAGGGTGAGGGGTTGAGGGTGAGTGAGGGTGAGGCAGAGGGGTTGAGGGTGAGTGAGGGTGAGTGAGGATGAGGGGTTGAGGGTGGGTGAGGGTGAGTGAGGGTGAGGGTGAGTGAGGGTGTTGCAACTTTTTTTGTTACTTTTGATCCACACTTTTTGTCTGAAATCGCCGCATTAGATAGCAGATGACCGATTATGTGGTAAATACGGCAAGTCCAAAGTAACGCGGGAACTGCCACGGCTTCAAAATCGCATAATTCCAGTGGTCCTGGGTATAGATGGGGCATGTGATGGTTTATTAATGCCTAGGCCGGCTTTACACACACAGGTTCATGTAAAGTGAAAGCAAACCCTCTTTCCCTCACCAACAAGCCATCTGCAGTCTCAGTGCAAAATAACATTGTCCATTACAGGAAGTGAGGTTTATTCTCAGGGGATACTCAGTACGTGTACTAACAGCATGGCCCTCAGTGCTGAAGACAGACGCTGCTGTCGACATGGCGCGGTTTTATTTGCCCCAAAAAAACATGCACTAATGTATATTTATTTACAATTCATTTTATTGATTTTTATGAGCAATTTGCTGAAGCGATAACGTGCAAGTTCACCTAGATATTGCTAAGAGTGTTGGAAAAATCTAATGGATTTATTAAATAATGGGCAACAGCCTCTGGCAAAGCAATTGCCGTAAAAAAAAAAGTTTTTGCTCTGTAAATTGAAACTAGTTCGGTCCGGGATTCTCCACCCTCTTAGTGATCGTCTGGCCTGACCCGTCTGTAGGCTGTCAATGCTTGGAGAGAGCAGATCGGCTGGGGGAGGGGAGGGGGATCAGATTGCCACATGTATGCAGGAACAAGGGGGGATTCTAGCATTAACTAGTGCACAAATAAGAGAGGCTTTTAGTGCGGGTGTTTTTTTATTATTTATTTCATTTTGGGAACACGTCATACGATTTGTTTTAAACCTTTAACCAGCAACAGAAAAGAGAAAAAATATGTTTACATTTTTTTACCACATTGAAAGAATGGCCGTTTGCAATCATGCAAGCTGCGTGGCGAAATGAATCCGTGTTATGGTATCAAACTGTTAACAAGACGGAGGGAAGGAAGATAAGGGGAGGGGGGAGGAGAAATGCGACACGGCGGGCAGGGGAGGGGGCGAGGGGGGAGGAGAAATCCGACGTGCGGATGAGGGGGGGGCCGTCTGAGGCGAGGTGGCGTCGGTGCGGTGAGAGTCGGATGTGGGGCGACACAACAACAAAGAATTTATTACCCATATCATTGAATGTTTTAAAGGTTATATTGTCCACATTGTTTATATTTGCGAAGAAGGGCGCAGTTCAGCGACTTCTTCCGCCTTTATACAAGCGTTGGTGGAGGTCTAATATGCTTTTTGATTGGCGAAAAAACGTCCAATCCGGAAAACGTTACTATGAGAACACGACGCGTTTTTCTTCGCGTTATTCACAGCTCTTTGATCTTATCGTGTAAAGCAGCGAAAACAAAGCAACATATGGCTGAGGAGCTGCAAAGACCGTAACACGGCGGGCAGGGGAGGGGGCGGAGCGGGGAGAGGGGAGAGGTGCGACACGGCAGGCAGGGGAGGAGAGTAGGAGGAGGGGGGAGGAGAGTAGGGGAGGCACGGCCTAGCGGCCGTGCAATCAAGAAGTGAGGGGGCGGAGCTGGGGGAGGCTGTGAGAGAGAGAGTAGGCAAGGCAGGCGGCTGGGGGCATGTGCACGCGCTTTTAAGCTCAATGCGCATGCGCATTGAGCTTAAATTTCTCGTGCACTGCAAGGAATCGCCACGATTCCTTGCAAGTTGGTTAAAGAGTGGATAAGCCCCCATAGTCTCGCAAGCTCGATGCGCATGCGCATCGACAGGCGAGACCTAAAAACAATGAAAAAGGAAGAAAGCAGGAAGGAAAAAGAGTCGAAGGAGTGAAATAAAGAGACAGGAAGTATGAGATGGTAGAAGGAAGAGACATGAGGTAGAATCCATACGTTTCTCTATTAGATCAATTAATATATCTATCTATCTGTCTGGATAGACGAGGAACGGAGGGAAGGATCGTGGATTATGCTGTGTTAGCAGAAAGATGCATGGTACGTCATAAAACACTTACACAAAATGTTTGTGACTTGTCTTACATCCTGTACTGAAGGGGGTGAGGGGTCCCTCTCCACCCTCCAGATTAGGTGCATAGCCGGCCTCTCGCAGCTTTAAGTGTGCTGTGGCCTCAGACAGACAATAGTCGATTTCATAAACTTTATTCGACAATTAAGTCATAAAAGCGGTACAAAAAAAATGTTTTGCAATAAAATTACATAACATTTTTTACAATAAATATTTAAAAAAAGATTAAACTTCAAAAGACTATTGTCAAATGTCTTAGATCCTTAAAACCCGTCAATATATATATACAGTCAAGGGTAATATACTCAAAGCTCGATTAAAAAGTACATATTATATAAACCTCTATTTACTGCTGTAACTGTTTTGACCGAATTACCCAAACCCATTTTAGAAATGTAGCCACAGCTATAGCAATTGGGAGACTGGGGTCAGTACATAGGATTCTTAATGCTTCTTCATGTCTACGGGTGCCAATTAGATTACAAATAGGTTTCACCCACATTGATCTGGGACCAACATGTAGGGGACAGAAAAATAAAAGGTGACTTATAGGTACTTGTTAGTCCCTGCACCTAGGGCATTTATCATTGTCGTTTTCTCCTGCCCATTTCGCAGTGAACGACCTTATTGGAAGGGTGCCTGCTCTAAGTTGGAAATAGAGTTTACGGTCATGTTGCTTCTCTATGGCATCCCAATATAATTCCAGCTTAGGTTGTGCCTTAAATTCCAGAAAACGACCTGTTAAATGAGAAGAGGAACCCTTTGTACATGCTTTTAAGTTAACCATCTCCCAATACTTAGCCTTCAACATTTTTTTAGAAGGATATATCGCATTTGCGGGATCATCCCACAATTCTCCCATACCCAGACTGACTAACAGGGACCTAATGGCCTACAGCCAGTGTATTTTGTGGAAGGAATCTTTAGCAATTATTTCCTTTAGGCCCCATGCGTAGTGCTGTAGTTCCTCTGTGGTCCATATCCTACGCCAATACAATAGCGGTCGTAGGAAAGCAAGATCTTGAACAGGTTTTTTTCCAGGTCCCACATTAATGGCGTCAAGGGGGTACTTTGCGGAACACTAGTTATTTTTCGCAGAAACTCATTTTCCGCTAGCCTCAAATTTCTTAGATTTTCAAACCCCCAAAGTTCAGCCCCGTAAAGGGCCGAACTTAACACCTTCATCCCATATATCTCTAGTAATGGGCTAATGGGTTTCAAAGCTGAAGCGTTAAACCTTTTTAGAAGAAGATCCGCCTGCTGGTGATGTTTTAATACTGCAAGATCTAATTGGCTAGTCCATCCCATGTCTCTCTGGAGGGTAACCCCCAGATATGTGAAGGCGTCAACCCGCTCTAGTGGGGCTTTATTCATGTATATCCTCCCTCTAAAAGTTTTAGCAAGCCTAGTCGGTTTATGTTCAGTAAGGACCATAAACTTTGTTTTCGCTGTGTTTATTTCTAGACCCCGGTCCAAGCAAAATTCTTCAAAGCGCCGCAGTGCACACTGAAGCCCACTTGGCGTTTTTGAGATTATCAAGGTGTCGTCCGCGAACATGAGGATCGGGACTCGCTTACCATTCATCACAGGGGCATTGGTCGGGACCAGGGAGAGGAAATCAGCCACCCCGTTCACAAAGAGCGAGAACAAGGTAGGCGCCATGACGCAACCTTGCCGCACTCCCCGCTCAACAGGGAAGGATTCCGTAACCTCGCCCTGTCGTCCCCACCAAACCCGAGCAAATGTATCCTCATGTAAGTGGACGATCAAGCTCAATAACTCAGGGGCCATCCCCAGCTCATTCAGGACTCGCCACAATTTATTACGTGGGACCGGGTCAAAAGCCGCCCTTAAATCAACAAGTACGGCATATAAAGTGCCTTTCTCCAATACCACAGATCGCCAGTAAAGAATAATGAACCAAAAGACCTGATCTATCGTACTGGTCCTAGGTCGAAAGCCAGCCTGGAGGTGACTCAAGATGTTTTCTTCCTCCAACCAGGTTTGGATTTTTCCCAATACCAGACGGCCCATAATTTTTTGGATGGAGTCAACCAAGCTAATAGGTCTATAATTGCCTGCTGACGACTTGTCCCCTTTTTTGTAGACAGGCACTATCTCAGCACCTTTCCAAGAATGGGGAACTTCCATCCCTTGAGCTATGGCATTTGCAAGATACATAATATACAACCGCCATTTATTTTTATCATTTAGAAATAGATCAGCAGGGACGCAATCCATACCTGGGGCACGTCCCTCAGTTACTAAGTCTAACGCCCTATCTGCTTCACTTACAGTGAAGGCGTCCTCCTTATAAAAAGTATGGATAAAAGTCCCATCACTGTCGGTGACTTCAATTTTGGCGTATTGTGGCTTAAAATAATCAATCCACGAGCTTTGAGCGACATTATTCTGTGGGCTTTCGTGATGCCCACCCCTGTCCCATTAAAAAATATTCCAAAAGGATTTTGTGTTTTTAGACTGACATGCCACCTTAAGATCCTGCCACCTACTTTCTTCCCATGCTTTTTTAGCGATACCCTGTTTATGTTTATAATTAACACGGGCCACCTTTACTTTTGTAGGATCTTTAGTTTTTAATGCTTGGCCCAGCTCCCCCCTATCTTGTCTTCAGGTGCTATCATACCAACTCTCAGGTTTTCTAATTTGAACTCTTTTACCAAGGATGGGTTTACAAAAGTGTGTTTTAAGTTTTATAAAAAACTTATCATGGGCTTCCATAAAAGGTTTATACAATGACCCTTGTGTTATATCTGCCTCCCTCGTGGCCAGCACACCATCCAAATCCATCTCGATATCAGACATGGTATTTGGATGTCCTGCAACTTGACACCACTTAAGGTGGCGCTCATCATTTGTTATAGCTAAATCAGGGGGTATAAATCCCCGGGCCACTTCATACTCTTTATCTAAGCCCAGCCTAAATAGCGCAGTCAGGGGGTTGTGGTCACTCTCGATGCAGGATATTACCTCCATATCAACCAGGGTGTACCACAACTCAAGGGGAACAAGTAAATAATCTATATTACTTGCCCTAACCCCATTGTTGTAAATTTTCTTACCCATCCTATCCGATAATGTTTAGCCATTAGCAGCCCTCAACTGATTCCCAATACAAAGACCCTTCAACTGTATCGCGGCCTCTGTCCATTTATTTATAGGTTTAATACCCAGTTGGGGTACTCCCCACCTACAGGCCTCATCCTCTGTTAAATTCAGATCATCAAGTCCAATTGGTTCGAAAGTGGTATTAAAATCTCCTGCAAATAATGGCAGTACATTAGCTTGAATATGCTCGATCAACACTGCCAAAGCTGTTACAACATCAGATTTCCTATCACCTGGTAAGCCCCTGGCATAAACATTAAAAATATCAATATTTAAATTGTCCGGAAAGCTAAGACTCACGGCGAGAATGTCAGAATTTGTCACCGGGAGAAGTTGGGTATTACACTTAAGGCTCTGCCTGACCCAAATCACTAGTCCGCCCATAGGGCGACCCATTTGCCTTTTAACTGCAGGGACATAAAAATTCAAATACCCCCACTTTAAACACCGGGTCAACCGCCCAAGTCTCCTGAAAAAGGCAAATGTCAAATGTGTCAATATATTCCAGCCAATCAGGTGAATCAAGTTTGGAACCCACACCCGCCACATTCCAAGAAATGAAGGATGTCTGACAATCTAGCCCCTCAAAACTGACAGCAAGATCTCCCCTAACAGGAGATGAAAGTGGAGCTTGGTTTGTAAACATCTGCTCACCCCACAATAACTCCATTCTAGCCACCTCTCCAGTGTCCGCACTCAATATATTTTGCCTATGACCAGCATTCCCTTCTTGCCTGCTTCCCTGCCAATTGCTAACCCTACCCTCCTTTCTACATCTACCCCATTTCTTGAGTCTAAAATATTCTGGATAGAACTTTGAGACACAAACCGTCAGTCACATTCCCCCAACCCTGACAAGGCATCAAATCTATTAAACAACCTTAAATTCCCCAAGGGGCATGGATTCAACACCTCTCTCAGTGGAAAAATATCACTCTGTATGGGATACGGGGATCCATTGAAATGGGATAATGGCAATGTTTGTATCCGGGGGACAGGTAATTTTGGGGCCAACTACAGATGTGATTAGCACACCTCCAGTCTCTAAAGTTAATGATAACACAGTCCCCCACCATAGACTTACAGCTCCTACCTATCCAATTCACTCTCCTGGCAAACAAAATTTCTGCACGTATATTAATTGGCAGTGGTCGATACTTATTAAGCCAGAAGGTACACTTATTTTTGAGGTCTATATATGACTCCCGCTTCCCCTCAGCCAATAGGGGATCCCCCACCAATACTACCACATAGGGGGCTGATTCAGGAGGGAGATCAATATTGGGTAGGTTTAGCTACACTATGTGCTAGGGACGTCACTGGCGGGTTTTTTTGTATGGCTACAGGACTACTAACATCTGCCTGATGCGTCCCATCCCTTAGAGCTAAGTTCCCAGCCTCTATCAAAGTAGGAGGCGGAGGTGCGTCAATAGACACCATGGGGGCTTTTTGAATAGAGACAACATCCCCGTTTGCCCCTCCAGCATTGTTAGGATCAGCAGTTCTTTGGACCGTAGTTGTTTTCTGCATGCAGATTGGAGCACTGTTCCGAGTTCCCACCTGCTTCTGGACTGATACAAGTGAAAGTTCAAGGCACACCAGTCTATTCTCAATAGAGTCCAGCCAATCATATATCGGGTGACATATCTTCTTAAGAGTGCCTTCCAGTCTTTTTCCAGAACAATGGACCCAAATCAGATTGTGTGTCACCCCCCACAGTTACTTGGTGGCTACTGGGCCCCTCATTAACAGATAATACAGGCTGAATAGGTCTAGAGCATGACCCAACATCCGGCTCCTCAGTAGACACAGCCTTTTTGCCAAGTTTAGCTTTTTTCCCCCCTGCATTGCATTTGTGCCCCGGGGTATTTTCTTTTTGCTGTCACCCCCGCTACCTGGTGAGCAAATCCCGATTTTGCATGGGAAGCTGAGTGAGTTTTACTATTAGGGGAGGGACGCTCCTTTCAGCATTGTGTATACCCATGCCCCTAGGGGAGGTCATACTTGTTTCAAGTATAACCACTGGCTGTGATAAAAGCCTCCTCGCCACAACCCCCGAGGGAGGCAACGTATCCTGGGAGTCAGCCTGCTGGTGAACTGGTGATGTAGCCCTCGCCAGGTTTCCCAGTGAAGATCTCTTATCAAAGGAAGTATCCAGGGATAGTCTCTGTTCTGTGAGTTCAATATCCTTGGCCAAAGCTGATGATACCCTGATGAGGAAGTTATCCAGGGTACCAAATAGTGTTCCTCCAGTTGACTTCCTACCATTCACTCCTGCATTTGGTGAAGTAGCCATACTTGTTATAATGGCGCTGCTACTTAGCACTCCTCAGTTACCGTTTGAAGCACACAGAGCTATACTATACAATCACTGACCTGGTGGATGAGGCTGATGTTAGGGGGGTGGCCAGTCCGGTCCTTATCCGGCCATGAATGGGCTTAAACGGGCCCGCCCTTGGCCTGGGCTTAGCCCGGCACGACCCGCGTGCGTCCTGCGACGCGGAGGGCTGGGCGACTACATGCGCCTCCTGGCGCTCAAGTGCGTCATTGGTGCGCGCTGCTGCGGAGGCTGCCGGGATAAGTAGTCCCGGGGCTGCGGCGCTGATGGCAGTGGCGTCCGGCAGTGTCTATGGCGTTTCTGCGCTTTAAACCAGGGCGATATGAGTCTTGGCGGTGGCGGCAAAGGAACAGGTACTTCCGCACTCCCAGTAGGTCTCCCCCGCTCCACCGAGGGCTGGGCGACTATATCATCCACAGTGCTCGCCCACAAAGTTTACGCCGCACCACTTTCAAATGTCACCTGCCACCATTGGGGGTAGGCACTTATTTTTCCTCCCCAGACTTTGATCCAGAGCATAGGAGTGAAAAACACAAATGGGTGAAAGCAGAAGCAACAGAAAGAATGGAAAAGGAAGAAAGCAGGAAGGAAAAAGAGCTGAAGGAGTGAAATTAAGAGACAGGAAGTATGGGATGGTAGAAGGAAGAGACATGAGGTAGAATCCATACGTTTCTCTATTAGATCAATTAATATATCTATCTATCTGTCTGGATAGACGAGGAACGGAGGGCAGGATCGTGGATTATGCTGTGTTATCAGAAAGATGCGTCGTACGTCATAAAACACATGCACAATATTTTTGTGACTTGTCTTACATCCTGTACTGAAGGGGGTGGGGGTCCCTCTCCACCCTCCAGATTAGGCGAATAGCCGGCCTCTCGCAGCTTTCAGTGAGCTGTGGCCTCAGACAGATAATAGTCACTCCCCCCTGTTTTGGGCTCTTATTAAGTGACTGAGGGCCGCAGAGCCCCATGTGGCCGCCCCCACCGGCGGAGGGGCAGTGTGCACAGTCTATCTTTGAACAATATACAGTAGCCGCACAAAACGCTCTCAATGCTGGAGGCTGGAGGCCGAAGATGTCAGGGGCGTGGATACAGAGGAAGGGGCACCGGAACAAGGGCCTCTCCTTTCTCTCTTCATGAATGGGTTGCTGGGGGGCAGTGCATTCCGGAGTCAGGGGAGCCCCCCAGGGTTTTGTCCGGCCTGACACCCCCCCAAAAGCTTACGTGTACCAGCACCTGGTGCCTAGGGCTTTAGACATAGGCCCCCAAATTCCCATGTACCGCCACCCTTGCGCGCAGGGATACCCTTGAAGGTATGACAACAGGGCCTGGGGTGTACTGTTTTGATGTCGTCAGTGTTGAAAGTGTCCCTGAGCGACCCTCCCGAGGCCATTGCCAAGTAGGCCTGACCTCTCCACCATGTAACGAAATTGCTGTAATATGCTAAGCATAACCCCTCAGTAAGCAACAACTGTCAGACTCCACGCTGCAGGATCCGGTCGTTGTACATATAACTCCACCTCCCGACCCCACCAACACACGGTTACTGAAAACACAGTGTGTTCGAGGGATAGGGCGAGGGAAAACAAAGGAACAAAACAAGGAGGGGACGGAAAGGGACAGCAGGGAAGGGATGGCTGAAAGACAAGAACACAATTGTACAGGTTACCACTGATCACAAGGGAACACCTACTCTCATTTCAATCTCACTAAGTAGACTAAAAAGGTCACCTTTTCAGAATGCCTTGTCTTCCTCCTCCTTCCCGTGTTGTGAATATGACTAAACCGAACAGCGAGTCCCTATGGAACAATAATAACAATTACACTCTTACTTCACCTGAACACATGCACCAATTTCGCTCTGCTGTGGTTGTACGTACCCTGCCTAGTAAATGTTCCGTGCCCAAAATATAAACGTGTTACTTAGAGTGAACTCCACCCTTGAATCAAAAACAAAAGTCAAGTGTTTGGCAGTGAAAAACGTTCCAGGTTAAAAGCACCAATATACTCCAATTGTAGACACGGTAAGACGTAGCTTCCTACTACCGTCTCCCGCTCTAAGCCTGCTCCTTTACCAACAACTCCAAACACGGCAAGGTGTAGAAAACCCACTACCTTCCGCTTTGGCACTTGACGTGTTAGACACTAGTGCCTTTCTTCGTAGCGGTTGTGCTCAGAACAATAGAGCCCCAAGAACACCCCGCTCTCTCTTTACTTCAACAATAAGGCGTTGTTACAGGGCGCCGCCGCGCCTGTAATCTTCTCTGAGTTCTTTACACTGGCAGACTAAATTTAAGTACAAAGTTTCTCCACATACGCTACGCGTTAAAGTCACGCTGAGCATATGTTACTCACGGCACTTGCAAATGGTCTCCTTCTTGGATGGCTCTCCTTTCCTTATCGCCACGAAAGTACTTTGGCTGCTAACTCCCCTCGGAGGTCCGATGATTGCAATGCGCTTCACAACGCGCTACTCGGAATCCCGAGTTCAAACTTCAAAGCGCGGTTTCGTTTTTCCTCTCGCCGTCTTCACGGAGATAAATGCCAAAATCAGGCTTCTCCCTGCTCGGATTCCAGAGCAAACGAGCCGCTGCTATCAACCACGGAAATCACCAAACAAACCCTGCGAGTACAAAATCACGAACAAGGGGGGGATGGTCCTCCCTGCCTTTATAGAACCACGCCCCTTCTAAGGATTCTGGGAGATGTAGTTCAAAGGTAGTGTAGGCGCTTTTGGAGGATCCTGACAGTATGTCCCCGTCCCTAGCGCCTTCTAGGGCCCGGCTTAGCAGGAAAACTTTGACTAAAAGACAGCACCTTCTCAGGAGCAGGCACCTCGGAACAGCCCACCCCTTGCATGTACTCCTCCTTGACCTTGTTCAAACATCCCTGCACCCCATTGCGAGCCTTCTGCAATATGAATACCTTTTCCTTACCTAATGGCTGAGAATGGAGATCAAAAGGAAGATCAACCGGCAAAGTGTTTACATCAATTCCGGAATTAGCTAGGAAGGGGAACCTTCCAGGGGAACTAAGCCACGCATTCTTACTGGACCTCTCCGCCCTCCATATGCAATTAACCTTCCCTGTAGGAATGATAGACTGTTGATCATCCACTCCCTCCTTGATTGGCAGTATCTGTCGGGTGAATGTGTCAGTCTTCTGACTACTTGACCCAGTGCGGACGGTGACCACCTCTTTCTTTGCCAAAGTGGCCACCCTGAACTGACATGCGACTACCTCTAAAGGTGAGGATGCATAAGACACCAGATGTTCCTGACAATACCCAGACAAAAATGTACTGTTCGAGTTCTCCAGTCTATAGAAGGGTTGTGGTACGTAAACCACGGCATCCCCAATATGATCTCGTATTGAGGAGCTTCTATGATGTTCAACGTTATCTTTTCCACATGTCTCCCTTCTGACACATCCATTGACAGCATTACCTCAGCTGTCTTCTCAACTATTAGACCCGATTTTATAGGCTGTCCATCTACTGCCAAAACCTCCTCTGGTATATCTCTAGGTACTCTGGGTATAGCTAAGCGAGACACCAACCCATTATCAATAAAGTTTCCTGTGGCTCCTGTGTCCAACATAACCCTAACTTGATGACTTTTTTGCTCATACTCTAAGGACATGTTAAGAACCAGGTGTGACTCATTCACTCCTATACCAGGTGAAGATAGGGAAGTGAGTCTCCAATTAGGTATCTCTTTCTCTCGGGATGAAGGTGCTACCAAATTGTCTGTCTCCCTTCCCATAGTGGAAACAGCTATTCTTTTATTCTTGTTCCAACTAGAGGGGTTATGGGGCTTAGAAGGGCATTCACGCACATAATGCCCTTTTTTGCCACAGTACATACAAAGACCGTGTACTCTTCTGCTTTCTTTCTCCTCATTGGACAGAGGGGATCTAATAGCTCCTATTTCCATAGGTTCTGCCCCTTCTTCCGATGCCTCTAGAGCTCTAGGAGGGGAACTCACTATACTATTGTAACCCCTGTCCCATTTTCTTCTATCCCCACTCAGCTCAGTCAGCCTACCATCCAATCTCAGGACCAAATTCACCATATCTACACAAGTGTTGGGTTGTGGATCTATGTATGCCACAGCGTTCTTCAATTCCTCCCTCAAACCCTGATAAAATAGGGACATTCTTTTGCCTTCGGGCCATTCAGTCTCTGCAATCAAACGGTTGAACGTGGTTAAATAAGTAATCAAGTCACTCCTACCCTGGCGCAGGGACAATAACTCCTTATCTGCGCTGAAATTAGTGGCCCTTCTGTCAAAAACTTTCTCAAATTCGTCCCTGAACGCTGTCCAGTTGGACAACATGGCATCATCTCTTTTTACCAGAGGGACTGCCCAATTGGCCGCGTCCCCCACTAGATAAGAGATAGCAAACGCCACCCTGGAATGGTTCGTAGGGAAGGAGGCTGGTTTACAAGAGAAATGGAGCATGATTTGTGTCATGAAAGCTTGTGTTTTACGAGGGTCCCCCCCATATCGTTCTGGGGTAGCTAAAGGAATAGGGGGTGGCACAGTAACCTGAATCTGAGAAGGATCTGAGGAAAAAGGGTTTTTTGATGACTGTTCAACCCTATCCTTAAGAAGTACAGCCTCCGCTTTGGACGCTGCCAATTCTTGTTGAACCACAACCAAAGCCCTCAATACATCATCCAAGGTGGCCATATGTACCCCAACCGGACCAGGCGGAATGCAATTCGTGGGTTCGTGATTCTGTCAGACTCCAGGCTGCAGGATCCGGTCGTTGTACATATAACTCCACCTCCCGACCCCACCAACACACGGTTACTGAAAACACAGTGTGTTCGAGGGATAGGGCGAGGGAAAACAAAGGAACAAAACAAGGAGGGGACGGAAAGGGACAGCAGGGAAGGGATGGCTGAAAGACAAGAACACAATTGTACAGGTTACCACTGATCACAAGGGAACACCTACTCTCATTTCAATCTCACTAAGTAGACTAAAAAGGTCACCTTTTCAGAATGCCTTGTCTTCCTCCTCCTTCCCGTGTTGTGAATATGACTAAACCGAACAGCGAGTCCCTATGGAACAATAATAACAATTACACTCTTACTTCACCTGAACACATGCACCAATTTCGCTCTGCTGTGGTTGTACGTACCCTGCCTAGTAAATGTTCCGTGCCCAAAATATAAACGTGTTACCTAGAGTGAACTCCACCCTTGAATCAAAAACAAAAGTCAAGTGTTTGGCAGTGAAAAACGTTCCAGGTTAAAAGCACCAATATACTCCAATTGTAGACACGGTAAGACGTAGCTTCCTACTACCGTCTCCCGCTCTAAGCCTGCTCCTTTACCAACAACTCCAAACACGGCAAGGTGTAGAAAACCCACTACCTTCCGCTTTGGCACTTGACGTGTTAGATACTAGTGCCTTTCTTCGTAGCGGTTGTGCTCAGAACAATAGTCCAATATTACTTAAACTATAAATCAGTGGATACTGATCGGCTTGGTCGGAAAAGTGTGGGACACTAAAAAAACTGTCCTTTTCCAGTCTCCAAACAGCATCACCCCAAGCAGAATGCACCCCCCCCCCCCTCGCCAGACTGGTTTGCAATGTGTGGAACAACTGTGAGCAACAGACTGCAAAATTGGCGCAGCACTTGAAACCCCCCGCGATGGAGCGATGCCCCAAGGTATGCTAACGTGCCACTAGGAGCGGACGGGTAACATCTACGAATCATCCGCCGGCCCAACAGCAACAAATTGTGACCCAAAAACCCCAAGGTGAACAGACACAAACGTCAATTCCTCTAGCGCGCCACTGGTAGAAATACAACAATGATGTACTTCACCCCAGGCCACCGCCAACCTCATTCAGACCCAACTACAAAGGAACATCCTGGAGCAATTGGAATTGTGATTGCAACACCACCGCATATGGGCAAAATACATGACGACGGCGCCACGCAAAATCCAAAACAAAACATAAGCACATTGCTGAAACAATGCCGTTTTTGCTCCCCCCTACATTGGCCCTATCATTGTTCGCTTCGCACGCACACTGGGCCGTTCTGCATAATGAGTCATTCTGGCCCTGCCATCATTCAGGCCCCTACACTACCTGTGCTCATCCTATCATACATTCCACAAACCACGAAGCAGACAGGGCATTATGTCTAAGTTTGCACAGGGCACTGATGCATGGTTGGCCCTAAAGCTTAACAGCCAATGGAGGCGCTATGTATTTATGCGTGGCTTTTCCACATAGAGCCGTGCTATTTAGTGCCTAACATGGGTCTTTTAAGTGAGGCAACCATCGCCATGAGGCGTGTAGGGAACGCTACCACAATACATCACAGCAGCACCTCCCCAATGTTAACTTCACATCAGCACCTCCCCAATGTTAACTTGCCTGTACAACCCGCAAGCTGATATCACATTACCAATAGGCCACTGCCGTCTGTGACCCTCGTCGCAGTGAGAAGCCGCAGGCTTCACCAACCCGGGCCTGGTCCAAGCAACCTTCAACCCTCAATTCGACCAATGACATCACTGATGACATCCAAAATGACATCCAAAATGACATCTCAAATGACATCACTGATGACATCTCAAATGATATCACTGATGACATCACTGATGGCATCACTGATGAAATTATCCAGTGACTGTGTGTTTCTGTAAAGTTTAAATATGTTTAATATATGTAGGGAAAGGTGTATTGAAGAATGAGTGGGTGTATAAGTGTCTGAATGGATGTTTTAGTAGGTGCATGACTGACTCTATAAGTGAGTGATTAAACGTATCTTACTGAATGCATGGGTTAGGGACTAAACTGTGTGAATGCCTGTATCCATCTGTCTGTTGGTGTGTAAGTGGCTACTTGGGTTTGTAAATAGCTACATGAGTGTCTATAGGAGTTATTTATTGGTTGTCTGAGTATCTGTATGGCGCCTGACTGCTTGTGTGGTGAGGTGTGTGTGACTCTGTGCATAGATGTGTGAGTGGGTGATTCACTTGGTGCATGGTTTCATGAGTGCATCTGTGATGGACTATATGGGTGGGTGAGGGTGTGTATGGGTGTGTTAGTGAGTGAATCTCAGTGGTACATGTGTCAGGAACTCCAATCAAGCTTTAGGTGAGAATTTGAAAAGAAAAACATAGGCCTCCACCTTCTTACCTGAATTCAAGTGCCCACAGTGGAAGAAACAAAATCCGTGTTGGAGATCTTCACTTCGCTTGTTGTTGCGCGGATTTCAAGGAGAGAGATCAGACGCACCCACTTCCTATAGTGGTTGTCGGTCTAGCTGCGCACTTCAACTGTGTAATTATTCTGACAGGAGCTTGTGCCTTACGCTCGCTGTCAACAATTGTTTTTTCCTTACAGAACTTCTTGATTTTGGGTCAGCGTTGACATTCCCTGAAGGGAAGTATTCATATTGAGCCTTGTTAGTGTGTTTACGGAGCAAAATAAAAATAATAACATTTATCCTCGGCAGTGAAATATATTGCAAGTCTGAAGAGAAGCAGAACCGGATTCCAGGGGCTGAGAGAGTAAGGATTGTGGATCCCAGAGTATCTTCTGTCAAGAGAAGAGCTCAATTCTTCAAGTAAGAGTGTTCAATTTGTGCTAATTTTCTCTTGCTGAGGCTTAAAAGGAATTCAGTGATCTCTGGTGACACAGTATATCTTGAGCCTTTTGGAGCAGCACAAGATTTCAGAGTTTTGAGTGACACTCTGAGTTATCACAATAATTAAACAACAAGGGGTGGTGATGGACAGAGTTTCTGAATTAAGCAGAATACTCTCACCCAGTCAAGAGATCAGGGCTAGATCCAACACCGTTTTTTAGCTCACTGCACCATCCCAGCTCAGAACCTGGCTATATGCAAATTAGTCTGTTCCTGTCCCAGTGCATGATGGGAACAGGGCAAACCAAACTACAAAGCCAATTCTTTCACTGGGAAGGAAACAAGCTTCCGGGGACCGGTTTCTGGCATTACAGCCGTCTTCGGCCCGGCTTGCTTGAATCCTGATGGTGCAATGAGCAAGGGACTCACATCTGAGTATACCCTTCCACGCTTATGGTGGACAAAATAATTAAACAACAAGGGGTGGTGATGGACAGAGTTTCTGAATTAAGCAGAATACTCTCACCCAGTCAAGAGATCAGGGCTAGATCCAACACCGTTTTTTAGCTCACTGCACCACCCCAGCTCAGAACCTGGCTATATGCAAATTAGTCTGTTCCTGTCCCAGTGCATGATGGGAACAGGGCAAACCAAACTACAAAGCCAATTCTTTCACTGGGAAGGAAACAAGCTTCCGGGGACCGGTTTCTGGCATTACAGCCGTCTTCGGCCCGGCTTGCTTGAATCCTGATGGTGCAATGAGCAAGGGACTCACATCTGAGTATACCCTTCCACGCTTATGGTGGACAAAATAATTAAACAACAAGGGGTGGTGATGGACAGAGTTTCTGAATTAAGCAGAATACTCTCACCCAGTCAAGAGATCAGGGCTAGATCCAACACCGTTTTTTAGCTCACTGCACCATCCCAGCTCAGAACCTGGCTATATGCAAATTAGTCTGTTCCTGTCCCAGTGCATGATGGGAACAGGGCAAACCAAACTACAAAGCCAATTCTTTCACTGGGAAGGAAACAAGCTTCCGGGGACCGGTTTCTGGCATTACAGCCGTCACAGCTCTGTAATAAAAGCCCAGAGACTATAGGAATAGACTTCAGAGGCTGCCAACAAAATATTCATTAATAGAATTAATAATTTTGAGACTTCCTTCATTAAATACTGAGAAGAAGAAGAATTTTTGAAACTGAACAATTAACCTGAGAAGAGACATTGAGAAGAACTTGACTGGTTGAAAAAAACTAGAAATTCAATAACATCGCACTTGTGTTAGCCGGGTTCTTCTAATTAATCAGACCTTACAATTAAAAGAAAATCTGTAGAAAAAAATCCTCGGAGAGTTGCTAGCTTCTAATAAGGCACCGGTAAGACTAATTCCAGTAGAATAAGAGTAGTAAGATCATAGAGGCATTACAGTATTAGAAGGTTATAAATGTTATGTTATCTTACAGGGTATCCTGTTGAATACCAGAAGAAGAAGCCAGTGCCCAGAGGTGTGTCTGCCTTGTTTTGTCTTCCACTTCCCCTTTCCCCCAGGGCTAAGTTCAGAGGCAGTTTTAAAAGTAGCTTTCGCTGGTTTTGGTCAGTGGGATTTGGGGTAAGATCATCTGTTCCCGAGGGGACCGCCTTAGCAAGTATCCTTTTCTGACAGATTGAAGTGCCTGCCTCTTAATTGAGGATACAGGTCCCCTCCTGGATAGCAAGGCAGAAGGGTTGGATTTAAAGGCCTTGACAAATGTCCTAAATAACATGCAGGAACAATTGAATAATACCCTAGAAGAGAATAAGGCATTAAGGGAAGAGGTTAAAAGATTCAGCCTGGTGTCCACTCAAACTCAACAAAGGCTTGATGAATTGGTGACTTCAGGGTCAGTGTTTAGAGGAGTTTCATCTCCCACTCTTCAACCCTCTCCATCTGACATTTCCACTCAGGTTAATCACGCCATCTCACCCATTATTCCATTACATTAGCTCCTCCTGAAAGGTATGGTGGAGACCCTCTCAAGGCCCAGATATTTTTAGCACAATGTTCTCTGCATTGTTTGTGTCGCCCAGTGATTTTTACGGAGGATCAAGCTAAAGTGGCTTTCATTTTGTCGTATCTGACCGGTGATGCAGCAGCATGGTCAATGTCTTTGGTCACCACAAATGATCCTATCTTATTTAATTTTGAGAATTTCAAGGTTGAGTTTGCAAAAATTTTGATCAGCGTTCTGCTTCTCAAGCAACAGATAATGAGTTGTTAGATCTCAAGCAAGGGAATAGAGATCTAGTGGGATACCTAACGAATTTCAATAAGTTGGTGGTAGAGACAAACTGGCCTGAGGAAAAAAGAGCGGCCATTTTTTCTTAAGCATGGGCGAATTTAGCGAATTCGCGGTTCGCGAATTTGCGTATTCACAAATTTGCAATCTGCAAAATCCGCGAATTCGTGCGAATTTGTGAATATGCTGTTTTTGCCAGTTTGCGGGGTTTTGTACAAGTTCGGAACGCGAACTTACTTGTGTGGTGAAAACGGTTGCGACCATGTTGTTTCTACGTGTCCAGCCTGTTTGCGACCCTGTGGTTCATCGCGGCCACCCTCCGGTTCATCACTGCCACCCTCTGGTTCACCAATGCCACCCTCTGGATCATCACTGTCCCCCTCTGGTTTATCACAGCACCCTCTGGTTCATCACTGTCCCCCTCTGGTTTATCACAGCACCCTCTGGTTCATCACTGCCACCCTCTGGTTGATCACTGCCATCCTCTGGTTCATCCCTGCCACCCTCTGGATCATCACTACCACCCCCTGCTTCACCAGTGCCACCCTCTGGTTCATCACTGCCACCCTCTGGTTTATTACAGCACCCTCTGGTTCATCACTGCCACCCTCTGGTTGATCACTGCCACCCTCTGGTTCAAGGCTGTGGATTGGGGCAGGGAGGTTGAATGAAACTAGACACTGCCTGGGGCACACAAGGTGTCCCATGCAAAGTCCAGTTCAAACCGGTGCTCGGGCTCTCCAGCCCCAGCTCTTGTGTGAAACTGGACAAAGGGAAAGGGGTGTAACCACCCCCTTACTGGGTCCCACCCATAGGAGGGACCTAGCAGGAGATCCAGCCCCTAGATTTGGAATAAAGGTAGGAGCTGTGCCAATGCAAACCAGATCATCCTGACTAAAACTTTGAAATGAAACTCTGGACCCTTCGACATCCCACTCGACGTGGAAGACTGAAGAATCTCCTTTGTGGTCACGGAGTGGCCACCCTGTGCAAGTAGGCACCATCAGCGCATCAAGACTTTCTTTGCCGTTGCTGCCGCCAGAGCTCGAAAAACAGAGATCGACAAGACCCAGACTCCCAGATATCCAACAGCCCGATCCACAGTCCTAGCAAAGCTGAGACCCATGGAGGCGACGAGAGACGTGGGACCGGCCATCTTGAAGAGTCGACAAAGTGCTTCCTGTGCAGCTCCCGAGGCACCCTAGACTCTGTGCTTTGGGGTTTGAGAAGCCCCAGCCCCAAGCAGCCTGTGCTTTAAAGATCACCCCTCCACACTCACCGAGTGCTGCGTGGGGCCCTTTTGCACTTTTCCTGCTTGACATGTTGTCCGGTCACTTGCCTGTTGGCTAGTGGCCTCTGTGATGACAATCCATCAAAACGACACTGCTGGTCTGGTTGCTCCAGACTGGCACTAGCTCCCCTGAAAAGGAGCCATTGATCTGACCTTCCCGGTTTGATCCAAAAGACATCTTCGAGTTCTGCTTGGGTTGCATTTGCCAAGGTTTGGTGACTCCAATTCGAGAACCGAAACCGCCGACAGCAAGAGCCTTTGTGGGACAGCTCGTGTCCACCAGCTGGTCATCTTCGATCCTTCCTGGTCCACGTGGCAGTGGAGACAAACTACTCAACAGCACCTGATCGCAACCCGACACTGCCTGGTTCCGTCCTGGTTCCATCCTGGTCACTGGCTAGTGACCTAGACTCTGACCCCCTCTGTTCTCAGGTACTCTACATCTTCGATACACCCTTGGATCCAACCGGACTTTTCTCTCCTGGCCGCCTGCAGCATCTTTACCTCCAGGCTCCATAGAACTCCACGAAGAAACCCGACGCACTTTGGCACCTATGCACCCGCTTCCTGTGGGTGAGTTAATGAGATTACACTGGTGCTCATATAGTGGTTTACACCTCTAGTGTCCTACTTTTTAGTGGCTAAGTTCTAGTCCAGTCAGAAGACTCCTAAACCTATAACTTTCTGATTTTTACGCACCATTGACTTGTATGGTAAACGCGATTGCCTATAGACATTGCACCCGCATCCTGTGGGCCTCCTATGTCCTAACCTTCGTTAGTCCAGTGTAGGCCCAGCGATTCCCTAGGCCCTATGCCTGTTCATTGTTCATGACGTGGTACTAATACCACTTTCTTAATATATGGTTTGAGTGCCCATCCTGCCTAACCATAATTGTGCATCTTATTGTATGTTATACTGTGTTCTTTGTTTAACGCTTGTGCTCCTGTGCTCATAAAGAGTCAAGGGGATTATTCTAGAAATAAATACATATATTTTATAATATATAATTTGTGTGGTGTCCTTTCATTTGGGATTTAAAGGATTGCATATCGTAAAACAGCTGGCTTCACATGCCGTCTTGAGTTTAGCCGAAGACTGCTTTTGTCCATGCTACCACAAGGATAGCTGGTCTATAAGGTTGACTTACAACCAATCACCATAAGGGTCGTTTAGACTGGTGCAAGGTGCTCACTAGAATAGTGATCATCATATACCAGGCCAACTTCTCACACACAGCACCCTCTGGTTCGCCACTGCCACCCTCTGGCTGATCACTGCCATCCTCTGGTTCATCCCTGCCACCCTCTGGTTCATCACTGCCACCCTCTGGTTTGCCACTGCCACCCTCTGGATCATCACTGTCCCCCTCTGGTTTATCACAGCACTCTCTGGTTCATCACGGCCACCCTCTGGTTGATCACTGCCATCCTCTGGTTCATCCCTGCCACCCTCTGGTTCATCACTGCCACCCTCTGGTTTTCCACTGCCACCCTCTGGATCATCACTGTCCCCCTCTGGTTTATCACAGCACCCTCTGGTTCATCACTGCCACCCTCTGGTTGATCACTGTCATCCTCTGGTTCATCCCTGCCACCCTCTGGTTCATCACTGCCACCCTCTGGTTTGCCACTGCCACCCTCTGGATCATCACTGTCCCCCTCTGGTTTATCACAGCACCCTCTGGTTCATCACTGCCACCCTCTGGTTGATCACTGCCACCCTCTGGATCATCACTGTCCCCCTCTGGTTTATCACTGCCACCCTCTGGATCCTCACTGTCCCCCTCTGGTTTATCACAGCAACCTCTGGTTCACCACTACCACCCTCTTGTTCACCACTGTAGATTATGGGGGGGAAAGCAAAGCACACCTTCCCAGCCTCAACTGAGATGAATTAATTTGGGCCTGGTTAATGTGTCACTGAATTTGTGCTTCAAGTCTGGCACCTACTTCCTTAGCTGTAAGACCTTCCTGTTGCAGTTATTTTTTTTACAGGAGCATTGTGCCATACTTGTAACTATTCTTGGACCCTGCTTTGAGGGTCAGAGCAGGGTCAGAGAATAGTTTAAAGTAGGCAACTAAACTCTGGAGGGACCCCTCAGGAAGCACTACAGGGAATGGTTACAAATTAGTTTGAACTTTTGCACCTGCTAAGTGCTTTCAGTTTTCCAAAATTTGTTTTTCTTCCATTTTGCGAGATTTGCGAAACGCAAAATCAGACTTGCAATCCACAAATTCGTGCGACTTTATAGTTTTCTCTTTTTTTGCATGTTCGGGCGGTTTTTCTTTTTTTTGCGTGTTCGGGCGTTTTTTTGCTTATTCGCGGGCCGCTTTCAGCGCACCGACCCCGAGGTTGCCCATGAGGTCATATACGGGTGCGGCCATCTTGTTTGCGTGACGTGTTTCCGTTTCCGGGCGCTCGTTGCAAGTTCGCGTCGTATGCGGTGCGCGATTACGTATTCGTGAGCGTTTTTGCATGCTCGCTGGGGAAATATCGCGCAAACCTACCCACGCGGTCCTCTATGGGCGCGGCCATCTTGTTTTTCATTCATTGCTATGGTTTTGGGCATGCTACCTTTCTATCCACCTTACATCTTTGCAATCCTATGTTTTTCGGAACTTTTTTGAGGGTTTTTTTTGCTTATTATCTCTCTCTTCAATTTCCTATATCTATATTTTGTGTTTTTTTTACTTTTTGTTACTTTATTACCTACTTTATTTCTTTTGCTCTCTCTCTTATTTTTTTTCACACCTATTCTTCTTTCCTTCTTCTTGTGCCCAGGACCATGGCTAAGAGAGGCGACAAGGGCAAGGGGAAGGGCCAAGCCCCACGTACCCGGCTCCCTTGCGGGCCTTGGAGGGGGGAGGAAGTGCAGCCCAGGGAGATCTTTTCTGCGGCGGAGGTGGCCGCCTTGCTGGTTTTTGTCCAGGTCCACCTCCCTATGACCGTGGCAGCAGGTGAGCAGATTGCTTACGGTTACGGCCTCCGGGAGCGTCGCCAGCTGTGGGAGAAAGTGTGCCGGCGCATGTATAAGGAGTCTGGGGTCCGGCGCACCTACTACCAAGTGACGCACCGGTGGACTGACATCTTGGACCGGGAGCATGACATGCTCGACCTGCTTGGTGTGGAGATCCCTGGGCTTGGTAAGTAGCTATTTAATAACTACTTTTTTTCCTTCTGTTCTGTTATATTGCTAATCTATTTTTTTCCTGAAAAGTACGAATGCTGCTGATTAGATTACATTACAGGTAAATTAATGTTTAAATAGCTTCTGTCATTGCAGGTGCTCGCCTGGTTATTGGCGTTGCTACTATGCTTACTTGTTTGCAACTTTTTAGTCATTTGAGAGCATTACTACGTTATGCTACAGACAGTAGACTCAAGTCTCGTCCTTCTTTGTACTCCTGCTGCTGCCACTTTGAAGAGATAGTGGTGGATTGATACGTTGAGTATACTATTTATTACTTGTTCTAGGACATTTGTTAGAGGTCTGCAATCATGATGATGGACTGTGTCTGTCACGCGACGTCTCGTGCTGCTGAGTGATGGCAGTCGTAGTAGAATTTTTTTGTTGTTGATGTAGTTAGTGAATTACATAACTTTCCTATTAGACGGTCTGCGAATCCTGCAATACTGTACTACTATCCTCTCAGTTGACCAGATCAGATGCAATTGATGTTAATTTGTTTCCCCGACATAATTTTAGATTGAGTACAAAGAAATCAAATATTTCCCAAAAAACAATCATCCATGATGTGTTTCTTTATTTCATGATCACCAGCAACTCCCAGGGGCAAGGCGACGGCGGCGACAGAGACTCCGGTGGCAGAAGTTGGACAGGAGCAGTCCCTTCCAGGCTCTTCTGCTGGCCCCAGTAAGTTGTCTTATTGTTATCTTAATACTTATACTTCCCTAACTTTTACAGCTCCTATTTATTGTAAACTGGTTCCTAATAATTCTATGTTTTACAAAATAGTCTTGGATCTTCTTCTAATGTAGACTACTTTCTACATTCTTATCCTGCCTCTACCATCACTCTCTGTGCTACTACTATTGACAATTATGAGTTGGTCTGTGTAGGTAGCTAAGCTTGCCCATTCGGTAAACGGTGTGAAACAAAACTCTGATACAGCAATAGCTCTAGGCACTGAGTGTAGTCCTCTGGGTTGCCCTTGCTGTCTATTCCAGTCTTCTTAATGTAAGTGCTTTGACAATTTGCAACAACAAAATGTAATTGTTTACACCAAGTAAAAGGTAGCACTGTCCTTTTGGATTTGAGAGGAGCACATCCCATACCGCTAGTGTTTCAGGGACTATTCTGCACACAAAGAAGTATGGACAAGATGATAGGTGCAGTTCGTCTTTCGACATACCTCAGTCCGAACAGAAGTTGAACCCACAATCCCCTGACCGACTATCTAGAATGTCTGACCAATGATTTTTACGACCCAGAAGAACAGAAGAAGACTACCTCCGAGTCCCGGCCTATCTGAGTCACTGAAACATGACTGCCAAGTGCAGTAGTTCAAACCTTTCCGCTCACTCACTCGTAAACAAGAACCACACAGTGTTTGTTAGTTTTAAAGTTTTATTTTCAATTAAGAAAGGAAAACACTATTTCTTTATTTTTAATAGCGTAGTATTCTGATGGATGAAGATGACGTTAAAGTTGCAACAACATTCACATGAATGAAATTAGTATGACTCAAAATTAATAATAGTTAACAGACACATGAAACTATTAGAATAACTGTGCGGGAGCCCCCACCTTCTTTAAAGTACTTAAAGTACTGCTGGTGATGACTTACTAGTAGTTGGAGAATTGTCTGGCAGAAGGGCAATGGAATCTTCTTTCTGTAATGAGAAAAATGGTGCCCGTTAAGCGCATCGCTGCGGGAGATATTTTCCTCCTGTGCTGGGCCCCTATGTAAATGGGTGTGGTCGTGACGGAACCATTCCGTCATCAGCGCAGCCCAACCGTGACTGATGACGGAAAGGTTCCGTCACAAGCATCGAAGGGGTTAAGCAAGTATTCATCAGTTGTCATAAGAACAAGTGTAGCATTTAATGGAATAAGCATATAAAAGGTTAACACCCTCCCCAAAACCGTTACTTTTTTTCAATCCCAGTAATAAAATAAATGTGTTATGTAACATTTTCTTCCGTTACGAGACAAAATAGGGGGTTGTGTATGGCATCTGAAAATATGACATGTTTTTCCTAGATATCACAACATCTGGCGCGGCACAGATGACAACCAGTGCCGGGGCCAGCAGTGCGAAGGGGTCCACTCAGGATGCGGCGGCGCCAACAGGAGGAGCTGGGGGGGAAGACTCAGCGGCGGCGGACGGTGGTAAGTTATTATACTCCTTACTTATTGAAATTTTTTTGAGTAGTCTCGCAAAGGAGTGTATGATGTACTGTACAGTAGTTCACAGTACGCTAGTATTAGTACACTGTACTGTCAAGAACATTTACTAATTTAGAACTACTTTTTGGGCTATCATGGAGAAGACAGTCAACCTTGACTTTTAATAGCATTAGCTGCGGTACTTCTCTGGTAACCAATGTCCCCCTCTATTTCACTTCAACTCAGCTGGCAAATTTGTATTGTGATTTGTGAAGCCAAGTCATATCAGATGAAGTTTAGGGATGTGAAGAACGAAAAGTTAAAGAAGGGTGAAACGAAGGACGAGCGAGTCTTAATATTTATGACTGTAAAGAATGGTTTTGTTGAATGCAATTCAACATAAGAAGACAGCGCTTTCCAAAATATAATGAAAAGGGTGTTAGTTGGTTTTTGACAAAAATAAATGTTGGTACATTTGAGACATCAAGAAGAATCATAGACGTACTTTTGAAGCCTGGATGTTATCTTCTTTATCCTCCTCGTTGATAGCAGAGATGTATGATGTAGTAGAGCAGACGCTGAGTGGAAGAAGTATGGCCACTGGCAGTGCCACCCCTATAGAAAAGTAAGACATTCAGATCCCCACTTGCATGTACTGCTTAAAGTACTGCGAGTCTGCATCATCATGACCTGTGTCTGTATTTCTTTGGGTGAAAGCAGAGTGAGCTCCATTATGGCGGCGAGCACAAGTTCACGTACCAGTGATTTCTTTTGCAACCCAAGAGAAAAAAAGTTAAAAAAGGCCTTTTTTTACTACTCTCTGACTATGTATGTAGTAGTGAGTCCACCCATAGTGCTGCTACTGGAATTCCTGAAACTCCCAGTAATGTCACAGGCTTACCAAGACAGCGGAAAGATACATGCCAAAATGTTATACTGTTACAACAGGTATCTGTGCACACGTCGCCTTTTACAGAGTAAATGCTGTAGGTAATCAAACAACACAACCAATAGACAAACAATGTGGAAGTAGTCTTGATAGAAGTTTTTCTTCAATTCAGATTTTATCCACCACGCCCAGCCAACACGTGTTTTGTCAGGGCTAGTAGCCCGCGACTTCATCAGGGCTCCCGCGGGCAGCGGTTCCAAAGCTATCGCCACAATGGCTAGGTGCTCTCAGCCGCTTCCAATTCCGACCCAGCTACCGGGTACTGTGGAGGTTCTCGCTGATTCATCTCAGCCGTCTCAGCTTTACAACGTCTCCGCTTGTAAACTGTAAATGACTTCCGCATTTACACGCGGAGACGCTGGAAAGCAGTACGGCTTAGCTTGCCGCTCACACGGATACTCCTATGGTGTGTCACACGGACGGCTGAGACGAATCAGCGAGAACCTCGACAGTACCCGGTAGCCGGGTCGGAATTAGAACCGACTGAGAGAACCTAGCCATTGTGGCAATAGCTTTGGAACCGCTGCCCGCGGGAGCCCTGATGAAGTCGCGGGCTACTAGCCCTGACGAAACACGTGTTGGCTGGGCGTGGTAGATAAAATCTGAATTGAAGAAAAACTTCTATCAAGACTACTTCCACATTGTTTGTCTATTGGTTGTGTTGTTTGATTACCAACAGCATTTACTCTGTAAAAGGCGACGTGTGCACAGATACCTGCTGTATCAATTATGTTTAGATCTTGGTCCTAATTGGAGGTTTAGGTTCTTCCTCCTATCTGGGGCACCCTCAAAATAGTGGTTAGAAATTATAAATAACGCCACATACGGGAGGCGCCAGTTGTGGATCGACAATCAAAAAAAACCTGGTCTGTTATCTTCAAAATGTTATTGTGTTTGCTACTTGCTGGTGTTACTGATGCTGGTGTTACTGAGTGTCAACTTTCTGTTGAATTATTTTGACTTTATGTTAAAGACTATTGGCTACAGTATTTTTCTTTCTTTTTTCATAGATGCTACTCCCAAAAAGCTCACCCGTAAGGAGATGGCTGTCCGGGCCAGGGCCCGTAAGCTGGAGGCTATTTGTGTCGAGTATCGACGGTTGTGGGCTCGGGAGCATGAGGAGGAAACTACAACAACCTCCAGTACATCCTCTTCCACTGCCCCCGGGTCCACCAGCCACAAGCCTCCAGCCAAACAGAGCCGTTGCCCGACAGCAGCAAAAACAACAGCTGCCCCCCCAGAGCCTGGATGGTACGCCAGCGCCGCCTCCGAAAGCGAGTGGACTACCTGGAGCGGTTGGCCGAAAAAAATCAGCGCCAGCTCCTGGACCTCCGCAAAGAGCTGCGGGAAGTGCAGCACCAGCTGTCCAAACGCCACCGGAGGAAGTGACTGTCCTTTGTCTCTTTTTTAAAGACTGTTGGGGGGGTAGGAATTGGGTTTTTGGGAAAGGGTACTTTTTGATTTTGGACATTGGTTTGGTTAGGGAGGGGGGTGAGTTGGGGTAGTTCTATTTTTGTGACGACAACAACATCCATAATTTATATTTCTTAATAATTATATTTTTCATTCAAAAACACAGTATACGCGCTCATATTATTTTGTGTGGGGGTTGGCCGTGGTTACTGGACGTTTGGTTTTTCAAACTTACCAGCATGAACTAAACATCTTGTCCTGAAATGTACCAAAATGCAAGTAACCAAGTTAGTCAATTCAGTAGCCCTACTACTGTACTTTACTAGTATTACTGTTAGTCTCTGCTCTCCTCCAAACTTAGTCAAAGCCCATTACTCTACTACCTCCCCAATATGCTTATCTTACCTGTGATTTGCGAATCACGGTAGGTGAATAAGGTTGGTTGTTGACTTGAATCCTCGACGGATGCAATATCATTGTTGTGGTGGTAGCAGTAGTGGTACACACTGGCAGTATCACCATATGAAAAAAAGAGTAAATTAAACATTGAGTGGCCTGAGCGTAGCATTAGAAACAGTACAATAGATAGTATGGTACAGAACAGTGCCCTAGCCTAAGCAATGCCAACGTAAGGTAAGCATTAATCATTTCATTGTTGTTAACGTCGTGTAGGAGGAGGATGTTCTTATCAATCCACGATGGCGCACATGAACTTCTGGTTGCTTTGACCTTATCCTCCCCAGCAAGTGTGTGGAATTTATTGTTGTTGTCAGTCACACCTCAATGAAATACCACACAGCCCGGGGGAAGAGGGTTAGGGTTTGAAAATTGGATAGGAATGGGGGTTTTTGGGAAAGTTTGATAGAGAGGAAAAAAACACAGCATGGACAGTCAAACAACAAATAAAGAGAAACAAATCTTTGGATTAGAAGATATTGATACATCTTGAAAGGGACATAAAGGAAGTGCACTACTGCATGCCATAAGTAGTAAATGGATGGTTAGGTTACTGAAAAGTAAAACTACTACTTACTGCAACTTATTAGTAACTACGAAGAAACAAGTTGACAGTACAGGGATGCAGTCATTACGCAATTTCACTTGCCTCTCTGCCCTCAGAGAGAATAAACACTTAGAACATTAAATTAGTGTTAAACATAGCAAAGATGTATCTAATTGCTGGAGGGAGGGATAAATTTGAAGCAGAGATCAAACAAACGCACAGAGTCACACTCGTAGAAGTAAGTTCAAGTTCACAACAATATCATTTAAAAGATAAGGAGAATTTTGGATACTGTTACTGTTTTTTGTAGTTGTCCCGTTGAAGTCGATGCATCCAGCCATTCCTCTTATTCGCGGTACTCCTTCATTCCATCGGATGCTCCGTCGATCAATCTTGGTGACCAGACACACTGTCCACTGTCTGCCTGATGCGGATTTGCGGATCGCTAATTGTAAGCCTGAGTAGTACATCGATGGCACAGGGTAAAAGCCTGCCTGTCATTGATGATGGAAAAATACAACAGTAAGTGTTAAAGACACCTCGGAGAAAAAAACATGTAAGGCACGCTGTGTAGTGCAAAAATTATACTGTCACTTTCAGAGATTACAATCCCCAAAATCTAGAACACCCCACATTACCCTCCCAAAAACGAGCAGAATACTGCTGCTACCTCACAGAGGCCTAATTTCAAATTGTGTCAAAACGCACTCAGAAAGTATGCCCAAAAACCCCCTTTCCCACCATGGATTTTGTTCAAACGACTTGCAATCAAAATTAGACATTACAACAAGTTTTCCAAGACCCCACCCAGTAGTAAAAATCTATAACCCCCGCCCAAACACATGCAATACAATACTGCTAACCCTAACGAGCCCTAAGTTAAGAATAGTGGCAAACGCTTTCTTTAACTAAGCCAAATCCCCCCTTTCCCACCATGGATTTTCTTCAAACCACTTGCAACCAAGATTACACATTCCCACGAGTGCTGTAAGACCCCAGAACCCAGTTGCAAAAATCTAGAACACCCCCAAACACATGGAATACTGCTGCTAGTGCTAACCCTAACAAACCCTAAGTTACAAAAAATGCAAAAAGGCTTTTCAGCATGGATTTTGTCCAAACCACTTTTATCCGGTATTAGACCTTCCCAGCAATGCCCCAAGACCTGCCAACCCACCCGCAAAAAAGCACAACACCCCCAAACAGCCAAAAAGCAAAAATGGAAAATCTCATACTTACAATATTTTTCGGTCTTCTTTCAATTCTGTCCAAACGCGCTGTGCAGCTAGGCCATAACTCCCGTTTTCCACCATGGATTTCCTGAAAAACAAATGCAATCAAAATTAGACTGTGCTAGCAGTGCTCCCAGACCACAAAACCCACCCACAAACACCCGGAACCCCCTCAAAGAGCACCTCAAAGACAAGCAAGTCAGCAAAAACGCAAAAAACATTTTGCCTCCGATTTTGTCCAAACCACTTTTATCCGGTATTAGACCTTCCCAGCAATGGCCCCAGAGCCATCAACCCAGGCGAAAACAAGTAGAAGACCCCCAAACAGCCAAAAAGCAAAAGTGCAAAAATGGGGCCTTAGTCATTTTCAGGCAAATTTCCAAAATCAATCCGCGCGCACTCTGCAGCTAGGCCCTAACTCCCCTCTGCCACCATGGATTTGCTTCAAACCTCTTGCAATCAAAATTATCCATACCCAGCAGTGCTCCCAGACCCCGAAACCCACCCACAAACACCAGGAAGCCCCCAAAACAGGCCCCCGCAAACGCTAAATTGAGCAAAATGTCAGAAAAAGCTAAAACTTTTTCCTCATGGATTTTGTCCAAACCACTTTTATCCGGTATTAGACCTTCCCAGCAATCTCCCCAGAGCCGTCAACCCAGGCGAAAACAAGTAGAAGGCCCCCAAACAGCCAAAAAGCAAAAGTACAAAAATGGGGACAGTCATTTTCAGGCAAATTTCCAAAATCACTCCGCGCGCGCTCTGCAGCTAGGCCCCAATTCCCCTCTGCCACCATGGATTTGCTTCAAACCTCTTGCAATCAAAAGTATCCATACCCAGCAGTGCTCCCAGACCCCGAAACCCACCCACATACACCAGGAAGCCCCCCAAACAGGCCCCCGAAAACATGACAGTGAGCAAAAAGGCAAAAACTTTTTCAAGTCTGATTTTGTCCAAACCACTTTTATCCGGTATTAGACCTTCCCAGCAATGCCCCAAGACCCGCCAACCCACCCGCAAAAAAAACACAACACCCCCAAACAGGCAAAAAGCAAAAATGGAAAATCTCATACTTACAATATTTTTCGGCCTTCTGTCCAAACGCTCTGTGCAGCTAGGTCATACCTCCACTTTTCCACCACGGATGTCCTAGAAAACAAATGCAATCAACTGTAGACTGTGCCAGCAGTGCTCCCAGACCCCGAAACCCACCCACAAACACCAGGAAGTCCCCCAAACAGGCCCTCGAAAACATGATAGTGAGCAAAAAAGGCAAAAACTTTTTCAAGTCTGATTTTGCCAAACCACTTTTATCCGGTATTAGACCTTCCCAGCAATGCCCCAAGACCCGCCAACCCACCCGCAAAAAGGCACAACACCCCCGAACAGGCAAAAAGCAAAAAATGGAAAATCTCATACTTACAATATTTTTCGGCCTTCTGTCCAAACGCGCTGGGCAGCTAGGTCATGACTCCACTTTTCCACCATGGATGTCCTAGAAAACAAATGCAATCAACATTAGACTGTGCCAGCAGTGCTCCCAGACCCCGAAACCTACCCACAAACACCAGGAAGCCCCCCAAACAGGCCCCCGAAATCATGATAGTGAGCAAAAAGGCAAAAACTTTTTCAAAGTCTGATTTTCGCCAAACCACTTTTATCCGGTATTAGACCTTCCCAGCAATGGCCCCAGAGCCGTCAACTCACCGCAAAGAAGTAGAACACCCCCGCAAGTGCAGAGTCTTTCTTCATTGGGCGTAATCCAGCCCTCTGCTTTGAGGGAAATAGGAGTCTGGAGGAGGAGGATAGAGGAGCATGTTCTTGTGAACTTGTGAACATGAGGAATGCAGACTGCGGCACCTTCAAATCAATAAGCAAATAAGTGAAGACAGTTCTGCTGATGGGCTTGTTTTTGTGATTAGGTGATTAAAGTTTTTATTTATATTGACTTTGCAAAACAAAGAAAGACATACACACAGGAATAAAAGTGAATAAGGACGAAAAAGAAAGTTATTGATTCATTGGCTCATTTTCAGGGCTCGGTGTCAGGGAAGAAGAGTTCGTCCTCATACTTTGCGAATTCAGGCGGGAGTAGGTCACCTAACAGAGAAGAAATTCCCTCATCTAAGTTGGTGTCCTCCTCGTCTTCTTCCGGCGTGTATTCTCGAACTTTGTAATCTGGTGGTATGAGGTGCTGATTCATCTTGATCACTGTTAACCTCTCCACATTTTTGGGCGAGAGGCGGGTCCTTTTGCAAGTTACAATGCCACCAGCAGCACTGAAAACACGTTCAGAAGACACGCTTGCGAGTGGGCAAGACAAGTAGTTTATAGCCAGGTTGGAGATTTCTGACCACAATTCTTTTTTCCCATGCCAATACGCCAATGGGTCATCATGAACATAGACCTCTGTTGAGTCATTCAGATAGTCCTGCACCATCGACTCAAGGTTCTCCACGGTTCCTCCACTTTGCTTACTTTTTGCTGGGACCTTTTGAGAAGCAAACCCAAGCTGAGTTAGCCAATCCTCTTCTTCACACAATGTTACTGCTGTGTCTGGTGCAGATGAGCCGGTTGCTGGTGTCTTTAACGGCTGAGAGGTCACTTCTGCCACAGCCACAGGTGCAGAAGTGGATTCTTTTGACTCCGGATGGCCTGCTGATGCTGATGTACTGCCTTTTCCTACAATTTCCTGCCGTTCTCTTTCAAACCTCATGGCTGACAGAGCTAGCCAACGTTTGTACTTTAGAACTTCTGCGTCACCAAAAGGAAAGAATGCTCTGCCTGCCAGTGCCTTTTTGTAGCGTGGATCCAGAGTAGTAGCACAAATGTAATGCAGTTCTTTGTGGATCTTTTGAAGACGTTCATCGCAAAGTAGGCGCTGTTATAATTTTTCCGCCAAATCAAAAGCTTCTTGGTTTTCTTCATCTTTTTGAAACGTAGAAGACACCGCCTTCAGTTGGTGCTCTAGCATGCGCAATAATGGGATAGCTTTTCCCAAATTACAGTCCTCCCTGCTGACTGCATGCGTGAAGACCTCAAAAGGATGAAGCATGTCTGTCAGGCTTTTAACTAGCTTCCATTGCTCCGCATGTTTCCTCAGGTCCTTCATAGCTGTACCCAGTGCAAAGAAATACTGATCGACTACCGTAAACTGCTCATACAGACGCTCAAGCATGTAGAAGGTTGAGTTCCAACGTGTTGCCACCTCCTGGATGAGTGCTTTCACTGGCAGTCGACGTTCATGTAGCAGGCCCCTCAGATGCTTCTGGGCCTTAAAAGAATGGCTGAAATGTGTGCACATTCTTCGGCAGGTGGTCAGTAACTCGCACACTGGACTTTCTTCACTCAAGAATTTTTTAACAACCAGGTTTATACAGTGTGCCAAACACGGCACTCTGAAATAGTCACCCATATCCATGGCCTTAACTACATTGGCGCCATTATCCGTGGAAACATAACAAATCTTGCGTTTTTTTGGGGACAGCCATTGAAAGACCTTTGTGTTAAACTCCTGCAAAATGTTTTCTCCTGTATGACTTGTCTCCATGCCAAACATGGCTAGTGTTGCATGTTTCCGAGCAGCTTTAAAAACGTTGTCCGAGTCAACACCTGCCCTTAGCTTTGCTGTAACTCCTGAAAAAGAGACCCAGTGTGCAGTGATGCACATGTAATCAGTGCCTGTGCCACTGGTCCACATGTCTGTTGTCAGATGTATTGTGTGAGCAGCACTCTCCTGCAAAGCTGCCCCAATCACCTCCAGCACATCTGCATGTAGTGCTGGAACTGCAACTCTGGCAAAATAGAACCGGCTAGGAACCTTCCATTTAGGGCAGAGCGTTGCCACTACTTCAAGAAAACCAACCCCTTCCACAAATGAAAAAAGGGAGAAGGTCCAGAGCTAGCATTTTAGCCAGCTTAGTGTTATACAGAATCGTCATTGGGTGGTTGCGCTCAAATGGCGCTTCTGAAAACAACATGCTTCTAATGGTGGGCTGGACCATGATTTTACGGGATGATGATGATGACTTCTTCGACCCAGTTACGCTCGGTGATGATGAACTTTTTCGCATTGGTGTCTCACTCTCTCCCACACTCTTAGTGTGGCTCACAGGGGGTGTACTGCTGACAGGGGTACTGGGTGTAAGTGAAGAAATGTTTGACACTTCTTCCTCCTGGTCACATTCAGATGAAACATCAACGGATACAGTTTGTTGACTTCCAATTCGGGCTTCCTTGATCTCCTTTAGGTGCGCATGCCATTGGAAAGTGTGCTGTCTCTCAAGATGACCTCTCTGGCCTCCGGTACCATAGTTGGTACCAAGCTTACCACGACTAACTGCAAGCTTACAAATGCTACAAATGGCTATGTTTTCCCTTGTTGTGCAAACACTAAAGAAGTCCCAAACTGCGGACTTCAAATGTCTGTGGGGGCGGAGGAGGCGATACTGGTCATGCTGCTAATGCCAGATGAAGTGGAGGATGTGTATTGCCGGACTTTACTACGTTGTGCACTTGCACCACCACTAATTTAGTGTCGAGGTGGATGGAGATCCCTACTGGCGAGAAAAAAATATGGAAGCGGTAGGTGGTGGTGTACTAGTTAACTCCAATGATGGTGGTCCCATCGCCTCCTCGTCGACAACATCACGCTCAGCAGCTTTTCGGGCTAAGGTAAAAATGGCTGTTTGCTGCATGCCTGCTGAGGCTGGAGTGGCGTGTATGATGACTGCGTCATCATCGTGAGAGTCTTCATCAGCAGGAGTAGTATACGTCACTTCTTCTTCAGCACCACAATCCATAAGTACGAGCATTTCGGGGACCTTCCTTTTTACGCTTAGCTACCTTTGTCAGATCATGGTGTGCCTCACTCTCAGACGGCAGTGGTGATTCCCAAGTTGGATCCATATCATCAGAAGGAAGGGGGCTTGAAGAAGATGTAGACACCATCCTTGACCTTTTCCTTGCTAGGGATGTGGAAGACAATGAATGATCAGGAGAAGTGGCTTCCTCAAATGATACCTCGGCTTGAATGCCGATTTCCTGATGTGCCCCTACTTCGGGGGGAACAACTATTGTGGGCACTTGTGCCCCTCCATGCACCTCTGCTTGTGCATCTCCTTGCGCTGCCTCTCCTTTCAAATGTACTTGGGCTTGTACTTGCACATGTGGTTGTTGTTGCGGCTGTGGTTGTTGAACACTCGTCAGATGAGTTACAACAACCTGTGTTGATTGAGGGACATTGCTGCTACTTTCTTGCGATGAGCCAACATCACTGGTCGATGGTGATTGAACAACTAGACGAAGTGCCTCTGCAGCACTCAAGGGCTTGGACTGAAGTTGGCGTGGTGGTGGTGGCACTGAGCCCAATGGAGCGGGGGTGCTGCTCCCAGCTTGGTCCCCAGCAGATCCCGCTGCTGCTGCAGGTGTACTTTTTTTTTTATTCCCAAAAAATGTGTTGGGCTGCACACCAGTCTCCTCGGTAACTTGCTTCTTCTGCTCCTTACTGGCAACTTTCTTGCTAGAGGAGCTACAGGGAAATTTTTTTGGGGCCATCTTCTTCAGATGTCAGAACAGCAGGCGCAGTTGCATGAGTTGCAGAGTTGTCTTGTCTGTGACGTCGCGTGACGTTATGCTGCACACACCGCTGCAGGACTTCTTCCTGGCACTGGTGGTTCTCTTGTGCACCTAAAACCAATGGAAGACAGAGGAACATCAGTTATACACCCCAAAAAGAAAAACAACACATAAAAATCACCACAATCCCATGCCATCCATGCCCTCAATGATGTTTAAATTCAAGACACCCCACAGAAAGACTAGGCCCATGCACCACTCACTACCCCTGGGCAAAAGGCCCCAACAGCAGCCAAAAAAATCGAAAAACACACAAAAATCAGCACAATGCCATGCCATCCATGCCCTCAATGATGTTTAAATTCAAGACACCCCACAGAAAGACTAGGCCCATGCACCACTCACTACCCCGGGGCAAAAGGCCCCAACAGCAGCCAAAAAAATCGAAAAACACACATATATCAGCACAATCCCATGCCATCTATGCCCTCAATGATGTTTACATTCAAGACACCCCACAGAAAGTCTATGCCCATGCACCACTGAGTACCCCTGGGCATAATGGATGAAAGCTAGGCAAAATGGGTGCAGGCCTGAGAACACTGCCTGCCTTCAAAATGGCCCCTTGCCCCCAGCACATGGCTAGGGCCTGCTGTACCAGCACTCAAAATGGCCCCCACCCACATGGCCAGTCCCAACAACACCCCCAAAAAGTTGAAAAACACATAAAAATCACCACAATCCCATGCCATCCATGCCCTCAATGATGTTTAAATTCAAGACACCCCACAGAAAGACTAGGCCCATGCACCACTCACTACCTCTGGGCAAAAGGCCCCAACAGCAGACAAAAAAATCGAAAAACACACAAAAATCAGCACAATCCCATGCCATCCATGCCCTCAATGATGTTTAAATTCAAGACACCCCACAGAAAGACTAGGCCCATGCACCACTCACTACCCCTGGGCTAAAGGCCCCAACAGCAGCCCATAAAATCGAAAAACACACAAAAATCAGCACAATCCCATGCCATCCATGCCCTCAATGATGTTTAAATTAAAGACACCCCACAGAAAGTCTGGGACCATGCACCACTGAGTACCCCTGGGCATAATGGATGAAAGCTAGGCAAAATGGGTGCAGGCCTGAGAGCACTGCCTGCCTTCAAAATGGCCCCTTGCCCCCTAGCACATGGCCAGGGCCTGCCTGTACCTGCACTCAAAATGGCCCCCACCCACATGGCCAGTCCCAACAACACACCCAAAAAGACGAAAAAACACATAAAAATCACCACAATCCCATGCTATCCATGCCCTCAATGATGTTTAAATTCAAGACACCCCACAGAAAGACTAGGCCCATGCACCACTCACTACCCCGGGGCAAAAGGCCCTAACAGCAGCCAAAAAAATCGAAAAACACACATATATCAGCACAATTCCATGCCATCCATGCCCTCAATGATGTTTAAATTCAAGACACCCCACAGAAAGTCTAGGCCCATGCACCACTGAGTACCCCTGGGTATAATGGATGAAAGCTAGGCAAAATGGGTGCAGGCCTGAGAATACTGCCTGCCTCAAAATGGCCCCTTGCCCCCAGCACATGGCCAGGGCCTGCTGTACCAGCACTCAAAATGGCCCCCACCCACATGGCCAGTCCCAACAACACCCCCAAAAAGTTGAAAAACACATAAAAATCACCATAATCCCATGCCATCCATGCCCTTAATGATGTTTAAATTCAAGACACCCCACAGAAAGACTAGGCCCATGCACCACTCACTACCCCTGGGCAAAAGGCCCCAACAGCAGACAAAAAAATCGAAAAACACACAAAAATCAGCACAATCCCATGCCATCCATGCCCTCAATGATGTTTAAATTCAAGACACCCCACAGAAAGACTAGGCCCATGCACCACTCACTACCCCTGGGCCAAAGGCCCCAGCAGCAGCCCAAAAAATTGAAAAACACACAAAAATCTGCGCAATCCCATGCCATCCATGCCCTCAATGATGTCTAAATTAAAGACACCCCACAGAAAGTCTGGGACCATGCACCACTGAGTACCCCTGGGCATAATGGATGAAAGCTAGGCAAAATGGGTGCAGGCCTGAGAACACTGCCTGCCTTCAAAATGGCCCCTTGCCCCCTAGCACATGGCAATAGCCTTCCTGTTCCTGCACTCAAAATGGCCCCCACCCAGATGGCCAGTCCCAACAACACCCCCAAAAAGTCGAAAAACACATAAAAATCACCACAATCCCATGCTATCCATGCCCTCAATGATGTTTAAATTCAAGACACCCCACAGAAAGACTAGGCCCATGCACCACTCACTACCCCTGGGCAAAAGGCCCCAACAGCAGCCATAAAAATCGAAAAAAACACACAAAAATCAGCACAATCCCATGCCATCCATGCCCTCAATGATGTTTAAATTCAAGACACCCCACAGAAAGTCTAGGCCCATGCACCACTGAGTACCCCTGGGCATAAGGGATGAAAGCTAGGCAAAATGGGTGCAGGCCTGAGAACACTGCATGCCTTCAAAATGGCCCCTTGCCCCCTAGCACATGGCCATAGCCTGCCTGTTCCTGCACTCAAAATGGCCCCCACCCAGATGGCCAGTCCCAACAACACCCCCAAAAAGTCGAAAAACACATAAAAATCACCACAATCCCATGCTATCCATGCCCTCATTGATGTTTAAATTCAAGACACCCCACAGAAAGACTAGTCCCATGCACCACTCACTACCCCTGGGCAAAAGGCCCCAACAGCAGCCAAAAAAATCGAAAAAAACACACAAAAATCAGCACAATCCCATGCCATCCATGCCCTCAATGATGTTTAAATTCAAGACACCCCACAGAAAGTCTAGGCCCATGCACCACTGAGTACCCCTGGGCATAAGGGATGAAAGCTAGGCAAAATGGGTGCAGGCCTGAGAACACTGCATGCCTTCAAAATGGCCCCTTGCCCCCCAGCACATGGCCAGGCCCTGCCTGTACCAGCACTCAAAATGGCCCCCAGCCACATGGCCAGTCCCCATCAACACCCCAAAAAATCGAAAAACACACAAAAATCTGCACAATCCCATGCCATCCATGCCCTCCATGATGTTTACATTAAAGAGACCCCACAGAAAGACTCAGTCCATGCACCACTCACTACCCCTGGGCAAAAGGCCCCAACAGCAGCCAAAAGAATCGAAAAACACACTAAAATCAGCACAATCCCATGCCATCCATGGCCTCAATGATGTTTAAATTCAAGACACCCCACAGAAAGACTAGGCCCATGCACCACTCACTACCCCTGGGCATAATGGATGAAAGCTAGGCAAAATGGGTGCAGGCCTGAGAACACTACCTGCCTTCAAAATTGCCCCTTGCCCCCCAGCACATGGCCAGGGCCTGCCTGTACCAGCACTCAAAATGGCCCCCACCCACATGGCCAGTCCCCATCAACACCCCACAAAATCAAAAAACACACAAAAATCAGCACAATCCCATGCCATCCATGCCCTCCATGATGTTTACATTAAAGAGACCCTACAGAAAGACTCAGTCCATGCACCACTCACTACCCCTGGGCAAAAGGCCCCAACAGCAGCCAAAAAAATTGAAAAACACACAATAATCAGCACAATCCCATGCCATCCATGCCCTCAATGATGTTTATATTCAAGACACCCCACAGAAAGACTAGGCCCATGCACCACTGACTACCCCTGGGCAAAAGGCCCCAACAGCAGCCAAAAAAAATGAAAAACACACAAAAATCAGCACAATCCCAGGCCATCCATGCCCTCAATGATGTTTAAATTCAAGACACCCCACAGAAAGACTAGGCCCATGCACCACTGACTACCCCTGGGCAAAAGGCCCCAACAGCAGCCACAAAAAATGAAAAACACACAAAAATCAGCACAATCCCATGCCATCCATGCCCTCAATGATGTTTAAATTCAAGACACCCCACAGAAAGACTAGGCCCATGCACCACTCACTACCCCTGGGCAAAAGGCCCCAACAGCAGCCAAACAAATCGAAAAACACACAAAAATCAGCACAATCCCATGCCATCCATGCCCTCAATGATGTTTAAATTCAAGACACCCCACAGAAAGTCTATGCCCATGCACCACTGAGTACCCCTGGGCATAAGGGATGAAAGCCAGGCAAAATGGGTGTAGGCCTGAGAACACTGCATGCCTTCAAAATGGCTCCTTGCCCCCCAGCACATGGCCAGGCCCTGCCTGTACCAGCACTCAGTTGCAATTTCAAAGCTTTATTCGATTATTAAAAACAATCACAAAAGCATACAATATATAAAACACAGGCTACAGACATTTCAGTGGAGAAAACAACTCATCAATAATGGGATTACAAAGGATTAAAACACCAGGCTTTTCCTAAGTGAATCAGCTTTAAGTAAAAAGGTAGCAGTAAAAAAACAGATATCTATGGTATCAAGTGCAAATAACAGTTTCAGTGCTTGGGCTGTAGTATACACAGAATATTTCTTAAAAACAGGTCTGAGATAATAACGACGAAGCTGCAAGTAAAGAGGGCAAATAAGCATAAAGTGCAAAGTGCTTTGCCTGGATAGGCCATCACAGGGGCAGGGGGATTGGCTATGAATTTTCATCACTGGAAAAGCCACTAGATTATGTACAATACCAAGTCTCAACCTCGTGAGAACAAACTGGTGCGATTGCTTAGTAATAGTTTTAAGGTACATAGGCATGCCCCTGTCTTCCAACATATTAGAATAATAAAATACATGAGTTGACATGAGGCTGCATTTCGCCCTGCGCAAGTTAGATTTGGTCCCAATTAAGACATTTTTGAGTTCCTTTTTTGCTACAATAACAGCACTATGGGGGTCATTAACAATGTCCAGGTTAAAAATTTCACTATAGGAAGATGAAACGTAATTTAACCAGGGAATCTTGCGGGCGTTGTCCAATTTGAGACAATCTAAGATAATCCGCCTGGTGAAATCAGTCTCATCTTTAACCCAGATTGACCTCCAGGTCATTAGAGGTCTCATTCCCATTAGGTCTGTAAGATGGTTCATGCCCACCTCGCTATGGCACAGTTCATTGGATGCCGAGGAGGGTAGACAAAGGAGTCTTTTAAGGAACCGATTCTCGGTGACTTGTAGTTCCCTGTGCTTACAATAGCCCCATATACCAGAACCATATAGAGCAATAGATACACATCTATGCCTATAGATATTTAACATGTCTGGTATGCGGCGACTACCTAGCTTAGATGCAAAGCAAAAAACTCCAGAGGAGCTTTTGCCCATCCTAGCATTCACGTTTGAAATCTCAGGTGCCCAAGTCCCTCTGTTATTAAATGTTACTCCGAGGTAACAAAATCTGTCCACCACCTCAATTTTGTGATTATTAAAATGAAACGGCTTGGAAAGTTTCATCCGTTTGCCACAGGCCATAATGTAAGTCTTGGAGTTGTTAATTTTCAGTTTCCTCCCCTTAATGAAGTCATAAAAATAGTTCATTACATTTTGGAGCCCGTTCGGAGTACGCGAGAGTAAAACCGTGTCATTGGCATATAGCAGGACTGGCACAGGGTAGCCACCAACCTGCGGAGAGTCAGCCTGACCCTCTTCAATTCGGACTCCATAGAATTTATAAAAAGGGAAAAAAGCAGAGGGGCCAGCACACAGCCTTGTCTTATGCCTGACTTAACCCTAATTTTCCCAGTGCATTCACCTGCCTGGCCATAACGGATCTGAGCCGATAACTTATTGTAGAGTCTGGCCAGGAAGTATATAATTGCTGTGGGGGCTCCCAAGTTCAATAAAGTGGACCATAACAAAGTATGGTCCACTAAATCAAAGGCACTCGAAAGATCAGCGAAACAGAGAAATAGAGAGCCCTGTTTCGCTTTTGTGTATTTTCCGATAAGGAGGTCGAGATTGATACACTGCTCTGTTGTCCCAAGGCCTTTGCGGAAGCCGTATTGGGACTCGGCCAGAATTTTGTTTTCCTCCGCCCATTCCTCCAAACGCATCAGGAGAACCCTACTCATAATCTTAAGGGAGGAATCCAGAATGGAGATGGGGCGGTAGTTCTTGGCCTCTCCTCCAGTGGCGTTTCTTCCCAAGGGCGTCGGGGCTCCGCCCCCGTTTCTAAAAGTGGCATGCTCAGACAATTTAAAAATCCATTTTGTAAATGCTTTGACAATTTACAAATTCGCTTTGTAAGTCACAGTAGTCTCTATATTTTGGCTGCCGCCGCGCCGTGTCAATGAGTGGCTGTTCGTTGTGGCGGCTGGTTGGAGGCATGTCATTCACTGCTCACGTGACTCTGCTTGACTGCTCCCCCTTGCGGTCCCAAAGAAGCGTTTGCCGGCTGAGAACATCACAGCCCTGAAGGCTGTGATGTCATCAGCTCGGCAAAGACTGAACTTCAAGGTCCAGTCTCCACCCCCTGATGGCGTGAAGGTAGAGTTAACCCCGGGCGTTTTATCTCTAAGCCCGGGATCGCTAACCCTCCACGTCAATCAGAGAGTGGAGAGAGCTTTCCAAACTCATTACAGGGCGTGGTGAGACCCACCCTGTGACGAGTTGGGAAAGGGGTGTGGCAGGTGGGAAGCAGAGGATTCTCTGCGCAGGCTCGACCCTTCCCGCGCGTGTCCTGTGCTGGAACTGGAACTTTCTGGAAAGGTAGGTCACGGTCGGAGTGGACACGGACAATGCTGTTCCCCCCGATTAGTTGAGACTGTGACTCACTCGTCTCCCTGGAGTTATTAGTCGGCTCAGCAGTTCCACAGAAGAAGCCCCTACCCAGGTAAGGCCCAGGCGGGCATTTATTTAAGTTTTTAAGAGGAATGGCTCTGCGTAGGCCTGTGGGTGACGGTGACAATGTCAAATAGTATGTTTAATGTTAAGTATTAAGTAGCCTCCCATTTTTGTACAAACCTTGTAGTCCCTAAACTGAAGTGATGTTAAGGTCCTGGCTTTAGCACTGGCGCAGATATTTCAGGGTATAGTTGCATGGCTCAAAAGCAGGAGAATAGTGGAGTTGCCGTTTTCAACAAAAGCTTTTGAAAAGTATAGTTCTGCTCTGTGTCATTCATAATGTTCATGTCATTGTTTGGAAGCAAGTTCGAGTCTGTTAGATGCGCAACGGAATATTCACGGCACAGTATTGTATTGTAGTTGCATTTATAGTTATAGTGCACTTCAGCAGTGTGACGTAAAATGATGCCCCCGCCACCCATGCAGCTTTGATGAGGGGGCTTGGAGTCTCTCAAATCCTACAGATATATTGGCCATGGGCGCAATGCACCCCCACCCCCCAGTTTTGGGGGCCCCCTGCACCGGAGTGGCTGCTGGCGTCTTAGTTACACATCCCTGCCCTGTCTCAAACACTCCTGCGGACCACCGAAGCGCAGTATTGCACAGGTAGCATTATACCCTGGAGGCAAGTCTGGTTGGAAATCTGTGTTTGCTCTGAATCTCTCTGGGATGTGTTTGATGCTGCATGTGAGTGACTAGTGGGGAACCTTGTTTATTTTCACTTCTTCACCCGAGGGGCAGACTGAGGCAATATCCTTGCAAATATCTGATAAATCTCAAAAGGTAGAGCTCACTGAAACATCATAAAAGCCTCAATCGACTTGCATTGGTCGACAGTATTTTTTTTAGAAAGTGTAAACATTTATTTAGAGAAAAACGCAGGGACACCTGAAATAAATCACCCCCTAAGCACCCGGGAGAGCTCAGGAGAATGGGTAGTCTGGATGTTTGAGGAGCCTGTAGTTTTATCTTTAATTCAGCCTTGCACTGTAATGCATGGAATTGTTTTTTTAATCTGAACGCTGCCATGCCATTTTACACTTTTTGTGTAGTGCATCATTGACAATGCCTAGGCCTCTTGGTGCTACAAACACGATTGCATCTAGGCTCCCATGAAAGCTTTCGACAAGTAAACCAAACTAAAATATGATACCGAAAAGGTCTGTATTAATAATCACCACTTACCTTATTTGGGTGTTGCTATATCCTTTATTTTTCTATACTATGATATTATTGATTCTATTTGTCTCTGCTCTCCGAACAATTGTAAAGCGCTCTGATACTCGCAAAGGTCATGTTCGCGCTATATAAATCTTTTACAATAAATAGTCTAAATATTACTAAGTCAATTTGTGTTTTGTGTGCAATGTGGTTCTGATTTCGCACTTACTTCAGTCCATGTCAAATCTACAGCAGTGGGTGTCTTTCTAAGTATATTAGCAGTGATCTGAATGTGTTTCATTCAGTGCACGCTCGAAGAGTGGTTGTGTATTATATCAATGTTAAAAAGAATTGGGTTGTGTTTGGCCAGCCTAGATTGAACACAGCCATTGCAACATCAGTGTGTTTAACTCTCCATAAAGAACCGGCTCACATTTTTCAGTACTTTCATGTTACAGATCCAGGGACCAACTGATTATAAGGGGCGCTGCTGTCTAAGCTTCCTTGTCAGCACGTTTGTAGTAAATAATGAATTGGTCCGTCTTCTCTGGGCTATGGGTCTGGCGGTAGTGTACATGAAAAGAAACGTAATACATTCATGTTGATGGTGCCATTTTGTTTTCTGGTACTCGACTTGCATTGATTGGCCCAGGCAGGGAATTTGTGTTTTGCAGCTCTGACTGCTTTGGCTGTGTGACCGGGTAGAACCCTGGACCCACGTGCTCTGTGTGCCACAGGTGCAGGTCTTCATGGTGGAGGGCAATGTGTGTGGGGGTCGGGGTGAGAGGTGGCTGTACGTGATGTTTTCTTCAACAACTCCCAGACATGGTTTCTCTTACCTCCAGCCAGCCCCTTCAGGCCCCTGGAAATACTGCCTGGACTGCTGGATGCTGTTGACTTTTTTTTTTGTAACACACTTTATTGAGACCTGGATGCTGTTGACTTAATAGTCAACAAGCTGTATACCTCATCTGCCGTCCTGTCTCATGTGTGGTTTCCCTGTAGCGTGGTCCGATCTGGGCAGCCAAGTGCACAATTTAAAACAGCAAGTTAGCCTGCCTTCAGCTGTGATCTGCCCCCCCCCCCCTATCAGCACCTACAGCAGTGTGACTGTGCCAGAAGTGATATAAAAGTCCTGCAATGCTGCACTCTGAGTCGGGATCATGATCTTCAAGGGTAGTACACAACAGTTTACATCCCGTGGACCCTCAGCATGGCCCCACTGGTAGCTGATGGGGCTCAGTCCCTGATTAGCGCCTAAAGGGATATCCGCTCTCCACCACAGATAAGGGCGCTCATTGTACCCCAGCAGTCCCCACCTTCCTCCTGAAGTGTCCACAACCGGCCCCTGCGTCCAGGTCCTGTCCTTTCTCACAGCGCTCTACATGTAATACCAGAGCTCTGGAGCTCGAGGCCTCCAAAGCTGCCCCCCCCACCCGGAGCTGTGGGTGGGGCTCGGCAGCACCAGATTAGTCACCGGATAAGGGAGTGCACATGCACCGTACGCGCTGGTGATTTATAGCACTAGGACATCACACACTGCACTGGTTTGTGCTTTGACTTGCGAGATGTCCTTTTATCTAGGTTGAGGGAGAATGTCGAGGGATGTGGTGGGCTGTGCGAACTGCAATATGGCTTCAGAGAGAGTAAAGGCACGATCGAGCAATGCATTAATCTGTATCTACTCATCTCTAAATACACTTTGGCTAAGGAGGGGTCAGTGTATTTGGCATTTATGGACCTTTCGTCGGCCTTCAACCTCGTTAATAGGTCCAAACTATGGTCGATCCTGTTGGATTTGGGAATCGATGAAGCCCTGGTTATGTTTATGGCCTCACTGCACCAGGAGCTTCTTGCAGCCGTTCGAGTGTCCAACAATGGCAGGTGTACTCCTTTATTTAAATCCCTGAAAGGGGTACGGCAAGGTTGCATTTTGGCCCCCACGCTTTTTACCATCTATATTAACGGCCTGGGGGCGCACCTGCGGGGCTCGGGCACGGACGTCCCACGAGCAGGGGATGCCCATATCCCGGCACTCCTGTACGCGGACGACGCCGTGTTGATCGCCCGCACTGGTGTTGGCCTGCAGGTTCTTCTTAATTCCTTTGGTTCCTTTATGGAAAACCTGGACCTAAAGGTCAACGCGTCCAAATCCCATACAATGGTTATGGGCCGAGAGTGTTTGAAGAGAAGACATAAATCATTCTTTTGTAGTGGGGTCCCTGTGTCCGAGGTAATCACATTTCCTTATCTGGGTGTGTTGTTTGATCAAAAAGGCACCTGGGGTCCACAGATAAGTGCAAAGAGGCTGGCAGTCACTAGATCTGCCTCTGCACTCTTGGGTTTTGCTGGCAAGCTGGGTGCCAGGCCTATGGAAGCAATGTTGAAGATATATAAAAGTAAACCTGTTGCCATTGCCTCATATGGATCTCCTCTGTGGGGTTATGTAAACCTTGACCCCATTCAGAGAGCAGAAAACAGATTCATAAGATCTCTTCTTTCTGTCCCCCAATCAACCCCAACCTATTCAATCCACAAGGAGGTTGGCTTGCCATATCTGTCGGATTCATTAAGCGTAGCACCCTTGATCTTGTGGTTGAAAATGTGGTTAAATGCCGAACTTCCACTGAATCACAAAATTTTGAGGGATGTCCTATCATTGGATAACTATAGTAAAATCCCTTGGTTGGCCTATCTAAGTAAATCCTTCATAGAATTGGGTCGCCCAGAACTTTTCCGCTGCCCAGAGAAAATTAGGGCTCTGGACATAGCTTATACAAAAAAGGCCTTCAAAGAAAGGAAGGAAGCATGCCGCGAGGTAGTTGAGCTGCAGAAACCTGCAGTTAGGGCTCACTACCTATTGGTTAGCGATCCTTATCTGGCTCCTTATCTTCATTTTGTAACAATTCCTTACCATAGGTTCTTATTAACTAAACTCAGGTTTAATCTTATTCATTTTCACCTAGGTTCTTTTAAGGGATGGCAGAAGCCAGAATTAGCCGCCCCTTGCAGTTGCGACCATTTCTCTGTGCAGGACACAATGCATTTTGTCATGTTTTGTAGTTTATATCATGAGCAGAGGAAAAAATATTTGCTCCCCATACTTAAAGATGCAGGGTTTACACAGGTGCGCCCCGCGCTGCTCTATTTACAGCTTATGACAAATCCACGCACTGCATTTAGTCTTGCAAATTTTTTAGTCGCCGCTGCAAGGGCGAAAGCTGTCGGCCAATCTCCACCCTAGAAGATTATTAATCGTAATGAGATTATGTGTATTGTCGTATATATAAATGTATCTTTTTAAATTGTGTAAATAGTATTTATAATGTACATCGAGCTTGATGTTTTTTAGATGCTAGGAATTCTAATTATGCTTTTTATGTTATGTTTTATTGCTTTTGCTTCTTTGTATGACTTTGATTAAGTCGAATAAAGATATTCTGACTGACTTGCGAGATGCACACCAAATGAGGAAAATTGGTAACCTGCGTGGTTATGTAGAACACAGTATATTTTCCAGAGTTTCTCTGCACGTTACATAGCTTGCACTAGAAGTCCTATTTCCCACTTTCCTTGCACTCATTGTATGACCCTTAGAGGCATAAAATCCTGTATTGCCCAAATCAGGGCATAATCTTTTGATCAAGTTTAGAGGTTTGTACATCGCTCTCTACAACTGACACATTAACCCACTGACCTTTGTTACTGGGAAGGAAACCTGAGATCTGCAAATAATGAACTCATCTTTGCAGCAGGTGCCTTAGTCTGGTCAACTATCTGGAAAGAGTTTGAATGAACGGCATGCAGCTCATACACAGATCTGAGCAGCAGGAGCATTAATCCACTCATCTTTTCAGCAAGTACTTTAACCCATTGAACTACCTCAAACGAGGAGACAGATAACTGGCAGTGGAGGTTATTCCCCGAGGGCGTCTTCTAATTTCCCTCTAAATAAATATTAATAGTAAGAATAGTCTCTTGAGGCAGTCCAGTCTTCTGCTGCGCAGTGAGATAGGTAACCAGGGGAGCCTGAATATCCTTTGTTATGGATCAATAAGGCATCAGCTCCTAAAAGTTGCTCCTGGCTGGCAGAATGCTTCATCTCAGTCAGTGTTTAAATAGTGGGGCATGGCTCTTGCCATAGTGAATGGCGACCCTGCACTTGGCAAATAAGAGCAAGATGGTGGTAAGCCTTCAGGCCCTTGAGGGTGCATCCTTCACATCACTAACTGATATGATATTCAATTCTATGTGGAAAAAGTAGGCATTTTACTCTGCTGGGCCATCTTGAATGCCACTTTATCTCACGCAGGCACTGGCTCAGTAGACAGATCCAACCAATTTATGCAACATTATTAAAATTAATTGTGGTTTATTGCAATTTAGAATGGTTTATTCATGAGACCTTGAAACTGATGATAGTCTGAGGGGAGGCAGTGGCCTGTTTCTGTTTAGCCCAGTGGCTTCCGAAAGTCTTGAAAATGCACCATTTGCCAACTCATTTTTCAAAATTTTCTCGGGGGGGAACCCCCGAACCCTCCGTGGATGGTTCACGCTCGCTCGCTCGCTGCGGTGTGCTCCACCAATTACTTTACGCCCTACCACTTTCAAATTTCACCAGCCGCCACTGCTCTCCTCTATCTCCCTTCTTGTAGATGGGTAGGATTATGGATTCGCTCCAGGTAGGTGGTGTACTCTCCATGACTGAGGCATTAAACACCTGTGTTAGGAGTGGACTCCAAAGTGTCGGGTCGGATTCATACAGGTCAACCGGGACCCCGTCAGATCCCGGTGCCTTTCCCCCTTTACTCTGACTAATAGCAGTATCCACTTCTTGTAGTGTAATGTCCAAGGATAACTTCGTTTAGAACATAGGAGGAGAAAAACTGGCGCAATCCTCCCTAGTCAGATTAAAAATTCCAGAAAAGTGTGCAACCCAGTTTGCTTCACTAACCTGGGCTGACAATATAGGGAAGTCTTCTTTTACAAGAAAGGGGCTATTAACCGTGGTCCAAAAGAGCCTACTATCATGCAATATAGCTGCTTTAGTAAGAGCATACCAAGCTTGTTCCCTTAGCTCTTGTTTCCTGCGTATAAAATGGGTTTTGTATGTCAGTCTAAGGGATATAAGAGCCTCCCTGTCTCTGGGTTGTTTAGTGAGTGCCTGCTTAAGTTCCCGTAGAGATTTAGTGCACATACTATCAAACCAACCCACATTTTCCTTCTTGATTTGGCCTTTGGTAATGGTAAGACATCTTTTTATAACTGTGCCTAACTCCACAAAATCAACTATAATACACTCAAGGGGTGCCTCTGGATCCAAACATTTATATATTGCAGCAAACCCTTCTTCTATGATTTTAAGCTGCAACTTCTCGGAGTTACCCTTACACCACTTAATACGGATACCATTCTGTCTACAGGGGGTTACATCTTCAATTATCAAGCGATGAGTGTTAACTGGTAGCCCCCAGACAGAAATCAACATGGTAATAGCATTATGGTCGCTACTTCCAAGGTCGGCAACAATGGGAACCGTACAAAAAGGGACAAGATGTGTAGAAACCAATAAATGATCGATAACAGAGGCCGAATTCAATCCTACAAAGGTTGGGACAGAGTTACCATCAGCATCTGCAGCCGGAGGGTGAATCATAAGGTCCATATTTAACATAAAAGAATTAAAGGAATCACCATAGGGTGAATGAATAAAATGTGCCCGGTGTTCCCCATTATCCCCATCATATCCACAAATTCTGGTAAATGAATGAGGACAGGTACGAATATTAAAATCCCCTCCCCAGATGATATCAAAAGGTTTATGAATGCCCTTGCGAATGTTACTCACAGCTAAACCGAACTCCTCCACCACACTAATATTAGAAGCATCAAACAAGTTGCTATAGTGGGTAATCAGCATAATTACATGGCCCCTTACATGTTCTAAAATTAAAATTTGTGAATGGTGACCCACAGACTGATGTGATTTCATACAAACAGGGAAATTCACAGAAAGTAAAATTACTAGCCCCCCTTTGGCCCTACCCATATTAGACCTTTGTGCCGGGTTGTTATATGACACAAATCCATCAAGGTTAATATCAGTGGTTACCCAAGTCTCTTGTAGACATAAAACATCAAACTCAGAAAGGATTTCGCTTCAGCCCAGGGACGACGTTTGCAGACTCCAACCTGTAACATTCCAACTGGCAAATTTAAGACCAGGGAAACAGGGGGATGGTTCAATAGTCACGGGTACATTGGAAATTGAGGGCTTGTTGGCAACTGGGGGAACCATCATAGCAGGAGAAACGGCAGGGACAGGTAAATTAGCTCCCTGCAAGTGTATGTGCACCAGTGTAGAAATGGGAGACCTTACAGCTACTATATATTGGCCCATATCTGCAATTAAATTATTATCGATGGTTCCTATTCCCTGAGAGGGTAAGTACACCGGGACAATAGTAGGAGGCATTACAGGTGGGGGAATGGAAGAAGAGCTGGTACCTGATGTTACAACTAGGCCATTGCCAGTAATGAGGGGGGTGAGAACTAAAGCTGGGGGCAGTCAGTCAACACCATCCAGCCCGTTAAGACAGTTGAATCGGTTATAATCATAGAAGGGGGTCTCTGGGGGAAGAAAGACCGGTCTTGCTTCATACCCACGATATTTACCCCTCCGCTCAACCCTCGTCCAATTACCTAGGACTTGGTAATGGTGCATATGGGTAGTGGGGAAGAAGAAAGACACTGACAGTGTCTGAATGGTGGAATCGAGAGATCTATTAAACCCGGCACATATGTGTCGAACAGTCCTAGGATCTCGAAAGCTCACCGTAATACAGTCCCCAGTTATAGATTTTCTGGTTTTACCCAGCCAGGGTACCCTTCTCACCATGATAATTTCATTATTAAAATGGGCCGGGAGGGGTCTATTCCAGTTCAACCATTTAATGACTTTACTTTTAAGTGAGTGAAAGTTCTCACCTTCGCCTACCTCAAGAGGGCGGACACCAGCCATGACTACCATGAAGCGATTAGCCTCAGGGGGCAGATCGGGTCTACGTGGTCTAGGAGCAGGCTTCTCAGGGGGTGGGGGAGCAATATAGTCATTGGATATAGCCCCATTGGAAGTGGTCGTAGGGTGGACTGGGCCTACTGGTTGCAAAGATGGAATAATAGGTTTGCTATATTGTATCGGGGCTAGGTTGGCCATAAGAGGTTGCGGAGGGGGAGCAGCAGTAATCACCAAGGGAGGTCCTAAGTTAGCTGGAAGGGTTTGAGAGCTAGGAAGAGGGTAAGCGGGAAGGTTAGACTCAGGGGGTCTGCCTCAGATAATAGCCGAGGTTTTCATACTACTTATGGCTGCCTCCAAGATAGTGAGTCTTATCTCCACTTTCTTTATGCTCTCACTGATGGGCAGGAGCAATGACCTAAGTAAAAATTCCAGATTCCCTAAAGAAGTAACGGGGGGTAATGCATTCAATGGTATATCCCCAGGAGCATTGTCATGGTCAATGATGTTAGTACCCCTGATAGAAGGAGCGTCATGTACCTCCACTATTGCCCCATCAGGGATGGGAGGGGGCTTAGAAGCTTTCCCGAAATCAGAGTGGGGGATTTTGGTTTTACCCTGCCCTCCCCTCAGCTTCCTTCTTCTCTTATTTGGAGGTGGGCCATGCATCTCTGCCACAACTACTTGCTTCAGCTTCATTTTACTTGGCTTTACTGCAGTGGGGATCTGAGTGGTTAGATCAACAGCCGTACGACTGAAACAGGGGAGGGGGGAGGCACTAGAATCCTGGTCAGTAGGCAAAAAGGGGTTTGGAATACAATCCCGCAATAAAAGAGGGATGCCATCCTGAGATAATAGCTCCTCACTAATGTTAGCTGAGCCTCCCTCTTGGGTGACAGGGTGAGGGATGATGTCGGTAAAGGGCCTATTCTTCATGTTCTCAATAGAGCGATGACGCTCAGCCCTGGGCTCAGCCAGAGAGGTTACCTTATCCCCATCACCCGGTGCCCTAGAAAAATAATTGTCCAGAGTCCCATTTCTGGCTCCCACCACCTTCACAGTAATTCCCTCCATAGCCGGTGATGCCAAGTCCATCACCTGTATCAAGGTCCAAAATCCAGTACAAAGCAGGCAAAAGAGGGTAGGCCCAGCCCAGCCTACGCGGGCCTACGAGGGCCTCAGAGGGCCCGCTTTTTGCCCGGGCTTAGCCCGGCGACCGCCCGCGCGCGCGTGGCGCGTTACATTCAGTGTATTTATTCCCAGTGATTCAGATGGTGTCCTGGGAGTAGGAGGCGGGGTCAGGGGGGAAGAGTCGCACAGGTGCGGCCGATGACCGAGCCGCAGGCTTCCTGGGACTCGCAGTCCCGCTCTCTTACGCCGTCCGATCAAATCAATATAGATCCCAGCAACACCAGGCACAGAACAACAGAGTCCTCTCCACAAGAGTCCTTCACGCTGCTTCGAGCGGCACCCGCACTCAAAATAGCCCCCACCAACATGGCCAGTCCCCATCAACACCCCAAAAAATCGAAAAACACACAAAAATCAGCACAATCCCATGCCATCCATGCCCTCCATGATGTTTACCTTAAAGAGACCCCACAGAAAGACTCAGTCCATGCACCACTCACTACCCCTGGACAAAAGGCCCCAACAGCAGGCAAACAAATCGGAAAAAAAACACAAAAGTCAGCCCAATCCCATGCCATCAATGCCCTTCATGATGTTTACATTAAAGAGACCCCACAGAAAGACTCAGTCCATGCACCACTCACTACCCCTGGGCAAAAGGCCCCAACAACAGCCCAAAAATCGAACATTCCAAAATTGTAGTTGCAGCAACTGTAATGCCCCAAACAAACTTACTTGTGAAATTTCTAATCCAAAAGTGATCCAAAGAAAGTCAAAAAGGCCTCAAATCTAAATATCCAGCAGCATCCACAAAAAGTAATCCTTCCAGGGCAAGATCCAAATGAAAGTGACCAGCACATGAAGAAAGCACTGGGAGGAGCCTGCTGGACAGGAACAGGAAGTTGGAGACTGTGGGGCACTTCCTTCCTCCCACCCCCCCCCCAAAATGGACTCCTTGCAAAAAAAAGTGCAGACAAATGTCAACCTGAGGAGTTATTCTGATAAAAATCACAATTTTCAGAAGGTTTATGCTGCTTGCTGGTGGATTTCTTGTGCAGAATTGCAAATTTTGCAATTTCGCGAGTGCGAGATTGTTGCTGCCCGCCGCATCTACGTGTTCACAATTGCGAACTCTCGCGATGCGTGCTGTGCAAGGTGGCAAGCCACGATGACGTAATCGCGGTCGTCAAACTTTCGCGGGATCCCGCAGCAAGATCCAAAATGGCCCAGCACACGCAAAATATCGAGAAAAACAACTCTGCAAACGCTGAATGACGGTAAGTGAACGCCGCGCACTGCAATATTGTATCACCAAGCAAAAAAATCTGCTGCGTGCGAATTTGCAGATTCTCGGCAAATTTGCGGGAGTTCGCGGATTGCGAATTTACTGAAAATCCGAAAATTCCGCGAGCGGAACGGATTTTACGCCCATGCTTATTTTTTATAGAGGACTGCGAGATGAGCTTAAGGATGCTTTGGCCCAAATTTCCCAAAGACCTACAGAAGTTTCAGAACTTATCGATTTAGTTTTACAACTTGATCATCGACTAAGTGAGCGTCGACATGAGAGAAAAAGAGAATTTCACCCTCAACCTCCACGATTTGATCGAGTTAAGACCGAGAGCTCTAAGAACTCTGAAGGAACTCCCACAGAAGAACTCATGCAGATAGGATCTGTCAGAGAAGGAGAGGCGAAGAAGTTCTCAACCATGTCTATACTGTGGATTGTCAGGTCATTTTGTTAAAGAATGCCCCAAAAAGCCCAAGACTTTGCAACAGGTAAAAGATCAGCTTCGCCTGTAGAATGAGTTGCACGGGTGGAAGCGTCACAGAAGTCTGCTCCGGGCCAACAGCAAATTATGAACACCTTACAATCTGCTGCCCCTCACTTAATCGCCATCTTTACAGTGAAATTTCGAGACAGAGAAATTCAAAAGGTCTCGGTCATGATAGATTCGGGGGCTAAAGGGAATTTTTGCGACATTAAATATGCTCAGCAGATTGGTATACGATGTATAAAGAAACAATTTTTGGCGGTTGTTCGAGCAGTCGATGGCACCAACTTATCCCAATTACACATGAAACAGAAGTGGTTTGGCTAACCGGATTAGAGGGTCATACAGATCTATTAACCTTCAATTTAATTGACACACCCTAGTTTCAACTAATCCTTGGCCTTCCATGGTTGACAGAACACTCCCGTTTTGATTGGAGTAAGAGAAAAATAGTAATGGATTCTTCTTTTTGCAAGGAAAATTGCTTTTGCAACCAAAGTCTAACAAGAGAGGATACTCCAGTTCGAAATTTGGTTCGTCATTGCCCAGCCCAGATTTGTACAGTTGAAACAAAGACAATCCCTGAGGAATATCAGGATCTATCTGCAGTCTTTGACAAGAAAGAAGCGGAGAAGTTACCACCACTTCCCCCTTATGATTGTAAGATTGAAATTGAGCCCGGAGCAATCTTACCGTGTAGTCGGATTTATGCACTCACTGAAACAGAAAATACATTTTTTAAGGATTACTTGGATAAACATCTAGCCAGTGGATTCATACGCCCATCACAGTCCCCAGTTTCATCTCCTCCGTTCTTCATTCCGAAGAGAGATGGAGATCTCCACGCCTGCATTGACTACAGGGCCTTAAATCAAGTAACTGTCAAAAATCGATATCCCCTTCCATTGATTTCAGTGCTATTGGATTAAGTGAAAGATGCCAAAATCTATACTAAATTGGATCTGCGAGGAGCATATCATTTAATCACAATAGCTCCTGGGGATGAATGGTAAACAGCTTTTCACACACGGTATGGATTATTTGAATATCAAGTAATGCCATATGGACTATGCAATGCTCCCGCTGCCTTTCAGCATTTTGTGAACAATGTGTTGAGAGAATATTAGGACAGAGTCGCTGTCGTTTAAAATCGATGACATTTTGATTTTTTCTAACTGTGTTGAGGAGCACACACAGCACGTGAGATCCATTTTAACCACGTTACTGGAAAATCATCTTTATGTGAAGTCGGAGAAGTGTGCTTTTCATGTAAATCGAGTGGATTTTTAGGGTTCGTATTATCATCAGAAGGCATGAGTATGGATACAACTAAAGTTCAAGCTGTTCAAGATTGGCCTTCTCCAAAATCTGTGAAGGAAATTCAAAGTTTTCTGGGATTCTCACATTTTTACCGTAGATTTATTCCAGAATTTTTCTAGAAGGTGGCGCCAATAACTCGACTGTTAAAGAAGGGGGTTACGTTTATGTGGGGCACAGATGCTGAAGAAGCCTTCCAATTTCTAAAGAAATACTTCACCCAAGCTCCCATTTTTCTACATCCAAGAACAGAGGACCCGTTTTACGTGGAAGCCGATGCGTCAGATGTAGCCATTGGGGGAATCTTATCTCAACGGCATCCACCGGCCAATTACATCCAGTGGCTTATTACTCAAGAAAATTGAACCCTCCCGAATGCAATTATTCTATTGCAGATAAAGAGCTATTGGCAGTTAAATGTGCTTTTGTAGAATGGTGACATTATCTGTTGGGAGCAAAACACAAGATCACAGACCATCGAAATTTACAATTTCTCAAATCTGCTCGTACCTTAACGGCTAGGCAGTTAATATGGTCTCTGTTTTTTTCTGATTTTGACTTTGTGATTACCTTCAGGCCAGGGAAGAGTAACTCAAAAGCAGGCGCTCTTTCTCGAACGGATTCAAATTCTATGGAATCTGTTAAGGAATTGCAGAACATTATTCCAGAGGAAAAAATTATTTTAGTCACCAACACTTCAGAATTTGCAAACAAGATCCAACAAGCAATGGCAACTCCAGAAACGAGTAAATGGTCTCAGGAATCTGAAGGCAGAGAGAGCAGGAATGGTCTTCCTTATCAAGATAATCGCTTATTTCTTCCCATAAAAGAGCTTCAAGAAAAGGCGTTAGAATCTTGTCATGATAACCTCCTGGCAGGACATAAAGGAATCCATAAAACTATGGAGCTGGTGGAGAGAAATTTCTGGTGGCCAGATATAAAACCGCAGATACGACAATTTGTGACCACTTGTGAGAGGTGTTTGAGAGGTAAAACTGATCGGAGACCCCCACAAGGGAAATTAATGCCACTTCCTACCCCACCCCATCCTTGGCACACAGTGTCTATGGACTTGATAATAGATCTGCATTGAGTCAAGGGTTTACTACCATTTTGGTTTTCGTAGATGTCTTTTCAAAGATGGCTTGTCCCATTAAAAAAAATTCCCAAGGCTCCGCAATTGGCTCAGTTGTTTTCCCAACAATTAGTACGACTGCATGGAGTCCCAAAAGTTTTAATTTCCGACCGAGGCACGCAATTTGTTTCACATTTTTGGAAGGTTTTCACACAAAGGTTAGGAATTGACACTCGTTTTTCCACAAGCTACCATCCAGAAACAGACGGTCAGACAGAGAGGGTCAACCAACAGCTTAAGCAATACCTCAGATTATATCTTTTAGATCAAAAGATGGAGTGGTCAGAGTTAGTTTGGTCTGCAGAGTTCGCCTATAATAACAGAACACACAGTTCAACTGGGAACTCCCCTTTCTATATAAATTATGGTAGGCATCCCAGTTTGATTTTAGAGAAAGAAGAAAGTCCTGTCCCAGCAGTTGAGGAGTTTTTATCTGAAATGCAGAGTTTTTTCACGCGAGTTAAGGAAAATTTAACTAAGGCAAAGGCTTCTTATAAGAGACATGCAGATAAAAAAAGAAGAGTAGAACCAGATTTCAACCCAGGAGATAAAGCTTGGCTATCCACAAAAAATCTTAAATTAAAAGAAAATCGAAGATTCCAGCCCTGCTATATTGGCCCATTTAAGGTAGAAAAAATGTTAAATCCAGTAACAGTTGAAATTCATCTAACTTCTTATCTTAAAGTCCATCCCACATTCCATGTTCCCTTGTAAAAGAAAAGCCCACCTAATTTGAGAATTCATCCAAAACCCAAAACCATTTTGGTAAATTCTGAAGAAGAGTTTGAAGAGCATAAAGTTTTGGATTCAGCATTTAGAAAAGGCAAATTGTATTATCTGAATGATTGGAAAAACTTTGGTCCTGAAGAAAGATCTTGGGAGCATTATACTAACATTCATTCTCCAAGGTTAATTCGAGAATTTCACAAAGCCAATCCCCCAAAACCCAGGTTGGGGGGATGTTTTTTGGTGGGGGTTACTGTCAGGAACCCCAATCAAGCCTTAGGTGAGAATTTGAAGAGAAAAACATTGGCCTCCACCTTCTTACCTGAATTCAAGTGCCCACAGTGGAAGAAATGAAATCTGTGTTGGAGATCTTCACTTCGCTTGTTGTTGCGCGGACTTCAGCGTTCCGCCATGAAGGAGAAAGAACAGACCGTACCCACTTCCTATAGTGGTTGGCGGTCTAGTTTTTTCCACTTTGATTCGGCAGTGAAACGGTAATGCGCATGCGCGGCTAGTGCGCTGCGCACTTCAACTGTGTAATTATTCTGACAGGAGCTTGTGCCTTACGCTCGCTGTCAACAATTGTTTTTTCCTCACAGAACTTCTTGATTTTGGGTCAGCGCTAACATTCCCTGAAGGGAATTATTCATATTGAGCCTTGTTAGTGTGTTTACGGAGGAAAATAAAAATAATACAATTTTTCCTCAGCAGTGAAAAATATCGCAAGTCTGAAGAGAAGCAGAACCGGATTCCAGGGGCTGAGAGAGTAAGGATTGTGTATCCCGGAGTATCTTCTGTCAAGAGAAGAGCTCAATTCTTCAAGTAAGAGTGTTCAGTTTGTTCTAATTTTCTCTTGCTGAGACTTAAAAGGAATTCAGTGTTCTCTGGTGACAGTATATTTTTAGTCTTTTGGAGCAGCACAAGATTTCAGAGTTTTGAGTGACATTATGAGTTATTGCAGTTCTGTAATAAAAGCCAAGAGACTATAGGGATAGACTTCAGAGGCTGCCAACTCAATATTCATTAATAGACATAATAATTTTGAGACTTCCTTCATTAAATACTGAGAAGAAGAAGAATTTTTTTAACTGAACAATTAAACTGAGAAGAGACATTGAGAAGAACTTGACTGGTTGAAAAAACTAGAAATTCAATAACATAGCATTTGTAATAGCCGGGTTCTTCTTATTAATCATACCTTACAATTAAAAGAAAATCTATAGACAAAACTCCTCAGAGAGTTGCTAGCTTCTACTAAGGCACAGGTGAGACTAATTCCAGTAGAATAAGAGTAGTAAGATCATAGAGACATTACAGTATTAGAAGGTTATAAATGTTATGTTGCCTTACAGGTTCTCCTGTAGAATACCAGAAGAAGAAGCCTGTGCCCAGAGGTGTGTCTCTCTAGTTTTGTCTTCCACTTCCCCTTTCCCCCAGGGCTAAGTTCAGAGGCAGTTTTAAAAGTAGCTGTCGCTTGTTTTGGTCAGTGGATTTGGGGTACGATCATCTGTTCCTGAGGGGACCGCACCAGAAAGTATCCTTTTCTGACAACATGTGTGAGTAACTACATATGTGAAAGGCAGTATATATGTGTATTAGAATATAAGAGTACATAAATGACTATAAGTGAGAGTGTGTGAATATGAGAGTGGCTGTATGGATGAGTGTGTGCTTGTATCAGTGATTGTATAAGAGTGTACCAATGTCCTAGTATTTGTATGAGTGATTGAGCTGGTGTGTGTATAACTGTATAGGTGAGTAAAAGGCAGTGTGATTAATTATTTGCATGACTGAATAGGTGTGTGAGTACCTCTATGGATGAGTGGTGGTGTGTGTCCTGTACTGAGTGACCATAGGTATGAGTGACTGTACAGGTGAGTGAGTGGATAGGTGTGTAAACCTAAGAATCAGTGAGTGTGTATATAGTTATTGCTGTTGAAGTGTCTATCGTTTCGAGAATGGCTGTCTGTACTTTAGAGTGGGTGTATCAAAGGTTATATCAGGGTGTGAGAAGATGCATAAATTTATCACATGGATGATGTCGCTGACCATGTCATGAGTGATGTAATATGTGACGTTATTAGCAGTGCATTGTGGGGGCGCGAGTTATAGTTAGCTGAACTAACTATAACGGGGGAATTTCACTGGTTTTGTACGAGTTCCTACATTTCTATTATAACTAGCAGCCCGTTCCGACGTTGTCCGGGTATGAATTGCTGCCGGACAGTTGTATATTGTTTTGTAGGATTTCGTTTTGATAGCATTTCTTATCTGCGACAGGCCTGTGAAATGCTCCGATTCACAGTGCGCTGCTGCTGCACTTAAGAGTGCGCGTTCAGTAGTGTGTGAACTCGAGTTTCCCTACTTTATTTTTCCTTGCAATATTATATAGCACAAACTCGACAACATGGCATGACTCGCAATTTACATTACAGAAGAACACATTCAATCGTGGTAGGCACGGGGAGACAAAGCGATTTGCCTGGAATCACAGGATGTTGAGCTGATGCCGTGATTCGAACGTTGCTCCCCTGCTCTAAAGTTCGCAATTCTAGAACCTTTGGCGGGAGGTGTGTCTGAAAAGTGTATGTCGGTGCTGGCCATCAATGAGAGATACCTGTGCATTTTTCAAATGGGTGGTGAAAGTTTGTTGCTGGAGATGTGGGCTGCCGTGCCACCAATGTACTTACTGGAGGAGGGTAAACACCCATTATTCCGCAACTTTCTTTCCGCATACCATCACTCCGCATACTTTCATTACGAAAGTACCATTACTCCGCAATGCCATTATAATGCATGGCATTACACTTTATATGCTTTTACCACGCATACATTTACAACGAAATTCGTTGTAAATGCATGAATGGTAAAAGCATGTTTTTTTTAATGTTTGGATAAGGTAAGTATGGGTATAGGGGTATATGTTTTGGGGTACTGAGGTATATGTTTTGGGGTGTTTGGGTATTTTAAGGGTTCAGATATAGTTTTGGGTTATGGGGTACAGGGGTAGTTTTAGGGTTTAGGGATAGGTATGGGTTTTGGGGTACAGGGGTATTTTTAGGGTTCAGGGCTAGGTTTGGGTTTTGGGGTGTAGGGGTATTTTAGGGTTCAGGGCTAGGTTTGGGTTTTGGGGTACAGAGGTATTTTTAGAGTTCAGGGCTAGGTTTGGGTTTTGGGGTACAGGGGTATTTTAGGGTTCAGGGGTAGGTTTGGGTTTTGGGGTACAGGGTTATTTTTAGGGTTCAGGCCTAGATTTGGGTTTTGGGGTACAGGGGTATTTTTAGGGTTCAGGGGTAGGTTTAGGTTTTGGGTACAGGGGTATTTTAAGGGTTCAGGGCTAGGTTTGGGTTTTGGGGTACGGGGTATTTTAGGGTTATGGAGTAGGTTTGGGTTTTGGGGTGCAGTGGTAATTTTAGGGTTCAGGACTAGGTTTGGGTTTTGGGGTACAGGGGTATTTATAGGGTTAAGATGGGTTAGTGTTTAAGTGTGTTGGGGTATTTTAAGGAGTAAGGGTGGGTTATGTTTATGGGGTGCACGGGTATTTAAAGGGAGCAGGGTGGGATTAGCACACGATATGAGACATGGCATGAAGGGCGGAACGTACCACACACCCCCAGCGTTTGTCACGCCCCCAGCACATGCCCACAGCACAACGCAGACACGCCCACCAGGGACTACTTTGCTGGCACGGTTCTTTTACCTTTTAAATGTATATGGTGGGCGTCTGCATAGCCTATGTCCTTTTGCTGCAACTGCCCTTTCCAACGCTGTATTGGGTGTTGTGATTGGTGCTGTGGTTCCTGAGATTACCCACCTCAAAGGTTTGGGCTCTCTCTTTATTATATTAGTATGGATTATGTATAGTTATTTTATTATTTAAGTTATATTCCTTGTTCTTAATGTAAAATAATAACAAAACAAATTTCAAAAATATTTTTTTTATTAATTATTTTTTCCCCAATACAATAAAATGTAATTCTATATATTTTCTTTTTCCAATTTTTTTGGGGGGATAATCTTATGGTACGGGTACGGTGATCGCACCGTCCTTTGTTTGGCTAATCGTACTCTACGCATACCCGCGCACACGTCACGAATACGTTTTGATGTTACGCGGCGCATCGGCGCATCGGCGCTTCCGCATGACGTCATGTACGCTTGTACGGCGCCCTGCACGTGTACACCAATAAAGTTTTTTTATGTTTAAAACGATATATCCATGTATTTAATGTAAATTTTAAAGGTAGACATTATCTGGGATATTCATGAAAATAGTTTTTTTTAACTTTTAATAAGCGTATATTACTTTTGAAAGCAATTACGCAAATCGTGCTAATACATCGTATGTACTCGCATCCTAAGAACACTGTAAGCGCCCCTAAGCGTGCACAAAGCCATGTGACTTTCAAAGAACAGATTTGATTAGTTCATAACACTTCCTATTCCAACTGTTCAAAGACCCCTCTCATTTTAATCATTCTACTTTGACTTTCTCAGGAGAAGCATCTCTTCTGTGGAGCTTCACTCATTTAGAAAAAAAATTCCCCATGGCTCTATTTGTTGACTCTTCTTCTCAACATTCCTCTGATGAAGAATTTCTACCTGAGCAGCCTCAGAAGAAGAGGAAGGAAGCTTCTATTTGGAAATTTTTTGCATTTCCTGAAGGGGAAAAAAAAGGTAAACGCTCCCAAAGTGACATGTAAAATTTGTGAGGTTACTCTCTCTAGGGGTGACCCCAACAAAAAATACTCATTCGGGACAGCAAGCATGGTGCGCCATGTGAAGAATCTGCACCCGAACAACTACGCCAGAGTTGCAACACAAAGGTTGCAGGAGGAGCATCAAGCTGCTGTTCCTAGCACATCAAGTGCACCACCACCTTCGTGGAGCAGTCCGCATGCAAACATACAACCAGATTTTGCAGATCTGACTATTCGTTGCAAATTTTGCGATGAATTATTATGCTATGGGGAACAATCTATTGACCTCATTGTGCGCAGGAAACGGAACCACCGTTGTCCACGGCAATCATTTTTTTTACTGTTTTCTTGCTTTTCCACAGTTTTTTTGTTTCCAGTTTAATTTTTTTGTTTTAAAAAAAAAACTTGTTACAAAAATACAAAACTAAAAAGACAAAAAAACAGTTCTTGTCAGAACTACCTTCACTGGTCCAAAAAAGAGCTATATTTCTAAAATAGTGTGTAAAACTCTGTCTGTTTGAATGTGTAGTGCATAAATGAATGAATGAATACATTAGTAGTGTATGGTGAATGTGAAAGTGCAGAACTATAAGGAAGTGCTACAGCATAAATCTATAAGGTGTTTACTTATAGTATACTGTAGTACTTTCAAAGCACTTGAAAGTAACATATGTGCATAAATATTTTACAAGTCTATGCTTCCCTTTACACTGCTGGTTAAACTGCCTGGGTGAATTTGCAAGTGTTTTGGGCTGATTTACAACCTCCTTCTGCCTCTTTTACACTGCTGGAACATCACTTTTCTGAGGCGGCAGTGGTGCAAAAGATGCGTCACGGTGTGTGCTATTTACAATATGATGCATCTGGGAGGTTCCTTACATTGTAAATTCCTGTACCAGAAGGAGACATTCCCACATGGGGGGGATGGGGGGCGTTCCAGCGCAGGACCGCCTCCTAAAAGTGGCTGAGTGAAATCTACAAGATTTCACTTTGTCACTTTTGAGCTCATGCTGTGTCAAAATCCTGCACTTGCTAGAAGCAGGTGTAAGGATTGACTCAGCATTGTGAGCATAGAGCCCCCGTGCATTGCTGGAGATGCGTTGCACTTGCAACGCAACTCAAGCAATGCGCCACCTTCACAGCACAGATACATCACATATCTGTGCCATTTTTGCCCCATAGTGCAACACATTGTAAATACGGCGCATCTATAAAGATGATGTCACAGTGCACAATAACTGGTATATCCCTGGGGATATTCCAGTTATTGTACATCTACCCATTAGTGTTTTAATGTAGTGAATGGATTACTACACACTGATCAATGAGTCACTACAAAACTATAACTGGAGTGACAAAGTGTTTGGTGGAAGTGTAAGGATAGAGACTGGGGAATTGAACATATAAAAGGTAAGTTCCCAGGTGCATAGAAGACTGCAAGCATAGTCTATAAGAGTTTAAAACAGTCCATGGCTAAGGCCTACTTTGATCCATAATTACTTGGGTACTGACTAGATGATTACAGTTCTGCTACAAGAGTACATGACTGAATTTATAAGAGCTTCATTTTTAGCAGAGTGCATAGATAAGTACATACTGCTGAATGGCTCAATACAATACTGAATCAGTAATCACAGAGTTTGTGCTGGAAGTGTAGGATACAGACTGGGGAATTGAAGGTATAAAAGACAGGTTTTCCGGTGCATAGAACAGTGCATGCATAGTCTATAGGGGTTTGAAGCAGTCCATGCCCTAAGGCCCACTTTGCTCCATGAGTACTTGGTTACTGGCTGAATGATTACAATTCTACAAGAAGAGTGTCTGGCTGAATGTATAGCAGCTTCACTTTTAGAACAGTGTATAGATAAACACATAGTGCTGTATGGCTCACTACAATACTGAAACAGAAGTGTGAAAGTGTTTAGTGGAACTGTAAGGATACAGACTAGGCAATTGAAGGTTTAAAAGTCAGGTTTGCAGGTGCATAGAAGAGTGCATGCATAGTCTATAGAGATTTGAAGCAGTTCATGCCCTATGGCCTACTTTCCTGCATGACTACTTGGGAACTGACTGAATGCTTACAGTTCTGCAAGGAGAGTGTCTGGCTGAATATATAGCAGCTTCTCTTTTAAAACAGTGTATAGATAAGCACATACTGCTGTATAGCTCACTACAATACTAAAATAGCAGTAGCACAATGTTTGGAGGAAGTGTAAAGATAAAGACTGGGCAATTGAAAGTTTAAAAGCCAAGTTTACAGGTGCAAAGAAAAGTGCATTTATTAGCTATAGGTGTTTGAAACAGTTCATGCCTTTAGGCCTAATTTGCTGCATAACTACTTGGGTAGTGGCTGAATGATTACAGTTCTCCAAGGAGAGTGTCGAGCTGAATGTATAACTGCTTCACTTTTGTACAGTGTATAGATAAGCACATATTGCTGTGTGGCTCACTACAATATTGAAACAGTAGTGGCAGAGTGTTTGGAGGGAGTGTAAGGATAGAGACTGGGTAAATAAAGTTTTAAAAGACATGTTTTCAGGTGCATACAAGATTACATGCATAGTAAATAGGAGTTTGAAGCAGTCCATATTCTAAGGCCTACTTTACTGCATGAAAACTTGGGTACTGACTGAATGATAACAGTTCTGCAAGCAGAGTGTCAAGCTGAATGTATAACCTCTTCACTTTTAGAACAGTGTATAGATAAACACATACTGCTGTATGGATCACTACAATACTGAAGCAGTAGTGTGATAGTGTTTAGTGAATGTGTAACGATACAGACTGGCGAATTAAAGATATAAAAGGCAAGTTTGCAGGTGCATAGAAGATTGCAAGCATAGTCTATAGGGGTTTAAAACCGTCCATGGCCTAAGGCCTACTTTGTCCCTAATTACTTGGGTACGTACTGGATGATTACAGTTCTGCAAGGAGAGTGCCTGACTAAATTTATAAGAGCTTCATTTTTAGCACAGTGCATAGATAAGTACATCCTGCTGAATGGCTCACTACAATACAAACGCTTAAAAATAAACCAATTTCCGTATTCATGCACAGTTTAAAATAAATACAAGGAGGAAAATAAATACTTTTCTGTTTGTATTTATCTGTAAACATCAGTAAAAACATAAATCAAGCAGCCCTACTTATAATTTAGAATATTTTCAACTTAATTAGCAATAATTAACATATAAGTGCGGTAAAAGTATGACACAGCACCTATAATACCTGATTTTCAACAACAACGTTCACAGTGTGATTCAATAGTCCATCACCATCTTAGCCCACCACTATCCCACTGTAAGTAATACCTTGCTTAATCTTCCTAACGCCCCATGCGCCAGCACACCTTTCCGAGGGTAGGTTTACGATTTACAAATGCTAGCATTTTTTAAATTAAGAAGTATAATAATAACAAATATTAATCCTTTTTTTTTCTTCTAATGATTACAATATATTTTTTTATGGCTTCTATTTAGATTTTTTTAATCATGAAAATGCAAAGAACACAGTTTACCAAGTATCACTTTTTAAACTCTCCAACGTATGTAGATAATAATACCTTATACATGTTACTATCGAAATCGAAACCTTTACAGCTTCACAGTTTGTAACTTTTCCCAACACGTGCAGAAGTAAAACAGTTAAAACGTGAGCATGTGTAAACTGCAAAACGTGCCATCTAAATAGGCGGAGCCACATCTTCCTTCCGTACACTACTAAACAACTAAAAACTATATAAACCACACCTACTGTGCAATTAGTTTTGTTTTCTGCGAGTTATTTCTGAGTCACCAATCAGGTTCCTTTTTCTACCATCGGATTCTCTTTTTGCGCCAAACATATTCCAGAGTTGTAAGTTGTTTCAATATGGCATAGGCATAGTACTTAGTTATAATTTGTGGCTATTTGTCAATATTTAAACATTTATATCTAGAAGAAAATTGTATTGCATTATTTTCAATTTTTCTCTGTAACGTCAGCAGCTTGTTTTTAGAAACAGATAGATTACAACAAACATTGCTCCTTTTCTGGTTCCTTTCACCTTATAAATTTTGACTTTTTATAATATAATATTGACACTATACTTACCTTGAGACGTGTTGGTGACCCGTCGACTCAAACCCTAAACATTTACAATCAACGTCACCATCTTCCAGTTGTTATCGTGTTTTCCCCTAGAGATCATATATTATTAATATGTATATTATAACATTAACAGTTATGGTGATCTCAGTGGAGTTCATGATCCGTTGTCACAAAGAGTAATGATATGTAAGCAATGTTACCGGCTTCCAGTTTTCAGTCTGCTTCCCCCATGTGATCATGTGCTGTGAAAATATATACATATTATAATTCTCACCGTCATGATCTCAGAGAAGTTTAGACCCGTCGCCACTAAGATCAAACTTTTTCACCTCCCGGAGAAAAGAAGTTCAGTAAATAATTACCACTCGAAAGTATTTCATTATGGATGTTATTTCAAATAGATAACTTTATTTTCCTTTTCTTTTTACTGTATCAATGGTATCAATCGTTATATTATAATAGATTGCCCTATTGCTACAGAAGAGGAATGGGAGATTTTTCAGCTCCATCTGTAATATAACTTTCAAATTTTAAAAAGTACATGATCAGATATTTTTTTCAAGAAACATATTTTAGGAAACTGTTTTTCAAAAACATATAGCTATCAAGCATACTTTGTTACTTTAAATATTTATTAAACCCTACATTTCTGAATGTTATTTTCTAATTTCTCTTCTTATTTGCGTTTCCTATTCACCTTCTCCCTAAAGAAGATATAGGACCTGTACTTTATATTATAAGAGTACCATCTATAAATTCTTTAGTGAGTATGTGATTTGTTAGCGGAACAGTCTGCAACCTCTAAGCACTACGACAGCACGTTCCTAAATTGTACAGAATACAAATTTGAAAAATCATAATGCATACATTTTTATGTAATATGAAGTCACTTGTATTTAGAGTTTTTTACTTGTTCCCTTGTTCTCAGATAATGTAGTGCGGGAGTGTTTGTTGTAGCACTTCTATTCTACTTTATCTAAAAGTAACTGATGCCCTCTTACATCATCAAGAATGTGGGGCAACACTTTTACAAACTGTAGCAGAAAAAAGAAGGATATAGCCACGCTTAACTGATATTTTATGAAATTCCATTTTTAATTGTCACCCCTTTCATATATACAGTGACAGTTTCTGAAGAAAGTTTATTTGTATTTGCTTAATAAAAACTGTTTCAAACGTAGACTGAATTTTTGCTGTGCAACCACACCTCCCCATCAGAAAAGTAAACACCACATTATAAGTAAATAGTACTACTGAGAAGTATGTCACCTGCAAACTTGATTAAAAAAAACAGCGCAAGACACTGTCATTTTTCTGCTGTGATTTATACTCCACACGGCAATTATATAAATGGCCCTTGAAACATATAAAAACATTTTTCCCTCATAATCCCTCTCCACCACCTTGTGAGCACTGTACAGAGTTAATAGTGTTCCTAACCTGCCCTCTACTACTTTCTTTTCCCATACTCCTTTGGAACTGCGTCACAAAATCACTGACAGCAGTGAACCTGTCCCACCCAATAAAGAGCAAACTTGTGCTTGGAACACTTTAGCCAATAAAATGTCCATATTGTTCCGCAGAGGAGGAAGGAATGACTGCCAAACCTTCTACTTTTAATACTTCACAGCCAATGAACATTAAGCTTCGTAAAGTTCGGCTTGGAGCACGTTGCCCTAATACTCTCCGAACAGGAAGGAATTGCTTACAAAACTTTTCCACTGACTTCTTCTACGACTAACGGTTCCTAGGAAAAAAATATAAATCTCCAGAACAGTAACTATTTCAATTAGCAACAAACGGTGGTAACTTCTAACCTCTCTGCTCACGCAAGTGTTCCATGAACTGTTACTATGGTAACAGGTAGAAAGCCGTTTGAGGATAGCGTTGAAAGGTACTGGCTGTAAAAAAAACGTTACATTTACCCTGGATCCTCTACAAGACAGAAAGGAAAGCAAACTAAAACAAAACACTGTGTACCACATTTACAAACCCCTTGCGCCACTTGCACGTCCACGCCCCACCCCCCCCCCTACAAAAATAAAGTGTGTGGACCTCAAACCCCGGGAACAACCACCCCCTGGAGATTTCTGTATTATGTGACAGGGGCTTGGTGGCCCTCCGCCTGGTGCCCTCGAGAGCCCTGGAGACCGCCATGCAAAGAGCTGGTTCCTGCAGTTTCCCGGGGTGCCTACCCCTGGGACACTGCTGTTTGCTATGAGAGGGGGAAGTCTTACGGCTCCCGCCCTCCCGTAGCAAACTTGATTTGAACTTTGAAAGACACAGCAGGGAAATCTGTTCTCACTTTCAAAATCCGAACACGATTGCATTTCCACATCCAACTTAGCATCTCCCCATGTGTAAAAGCAATGCCGGCTCGAGAAGGACACGAGGAGTCGGCGGGACCGTGGGGTCATTGTACTCTCCATCTTTTTTATAGATAGCGTCACATGTGTAGTGACGGAAGCGCTGATGGGTGTGGTGTCGGTGTATACCAGCGATGAGGGACTGTGTGTGCCGATCTGACAACTAGACCTGGAACGAAGAAATCACTACAATGGAAATCTGGGCCATATAGTGTTGTTGTTTTCCTGGTAGTGTAAGCACAGTGGGCTGTACCAACGTATTCAGTCTCGATTAATTTACACCTCCCCCCGGGGCATTTAAATGTTGGGAGGGGGGCCGCCCGGCTCCGGGACACTGCAGGAGATGGTCTTGGGGCGTGACAGTCTCCACGGCCTTCGAGAGCTCTGGGCATAGGGTTACGCAGTCTGCCACACACAATGAACTAAAAAGGAGAGAAAGTGATGAAAGATGATTTCTGGCGTGTTTAGACTTGAGAGCCTGGATAATCATTAAATGGGGTCTGGCAGTGAAGTGCGTACTTATTCAGGAAGAAGCCTTTCAGGTTCTTGCGAAAGCAAGTCATCTTTAATAATTCCCTCTCGCTGCGTGTACAAGCGAAGATATCTTATTTACTCGTATGTTAAAAACAGAAACTTTCAACACCTTTTTTTTTGATTGGTTGTGAAGCATTGTAATATAACGCATTAGCGACCAAAACCTTTCCTTGCGCAGATTTTGAAAAAAATGTGATTGGCTGTTGAGTACTTACGTCTACCTTCCTCATGCTAATTTTGATTGGCTTTCTTTGTTCTATGTGACGTTACGATACAGTCAATAACCAAATTTAAGGAGGGTCAAGGGAATATATTTAACGACCTATCATTTCATTTCCCTACATCATAAACTGAATCAAAAACACAAAAGGAAATGATCGGTCTTGTATGTGTTGCTGTACTAGAAACTGAGAAAGCAGGATTATGTAAATAGTGACAGAGTTACAGCTGGCTGAGATATTCCCATCAGACCAACCTTCTGGCGGAGTTTCATCATATGGGATGTTTGTTAGTACATCCAACTGGCAGCCCAACCCATCAAAAGATGGTGCGGATATGGATATGGGATCAAAAACTCTAGCCAGACTGTTACTCAAAGGATAGTGTTCTGGGTGTGTGGTGCAGTGCCGTGGTGAAAAATTAAAATTAACGACTCAGACAGAAAATATATTTAATGGGAAGTGTCTAAGTGTTAAATTTAAAACCACGCCTGGTAGCTTGAATTTAAAACTACACTATGGCACTGTGCAGGAGGTCAACATGTTTCAGCCAATATGGATTCTATCCGGCTTTCGTCAGGACCTAAATGGTAAGCTACTGCAACTGGAAAAACGTGAGTGCAAGAAATAAATAATAAATTGAAATAATAGAAGTACATATATCTACCAGGAACTTGGAGCCCCAATGTTCACAAGGGAGATGTACATTATTTCTTGATCCTATTGAAAGAACAATAACAACCAATATTCACATTTAAATCCAATTATTCACAAGAGACTGTACAGACAACACACAAAGCATAAGAAATATGTACTTAGCTTATTACTGAGTATATTTACTCTTACACAGAACAATTTTTTGGCAAATGATCTATCTGTGTGTACTCACCGCGCTCTGCGTGGGAGATGACCTCACCTCGCCCGGCAACCGCTCGGGAAATATGAGGCTCCGCTCTAAGGTGCAAAGGGAAGAGAAGGCATAAATCTCAAGGTGATATGCCTTGCCTATTGGCTATAGCATCCTATCACTAACTTTCCTAATGTGGACAGAGTCAATCAGACCCACAGCGACAAACAAGGGAGAAGCATACTGATTACTCTGTCTTGTCAAGAGTAAATAGTTATAAATTAGGAGTATTTACGAAAATTACCTAGTATCCACAAGGAGGAGTCCTTACCTGTCCATCGGTACCTCTCTCTGTCATCCGAGAGGGAGTGGAGGTGCCGACGTAGACCGGACTCCTCCTTTTTATACTGGTGGTAATTGAATAATTGATCAGTTTAGCTCCTTGTTACCCACCAAAAACTGCGCAAGCGTTAGAAGCTAGCGCACGCTCTTTTATGAAGTGTGACGCTTTACTCTCCAAGATGCGCAGGCGCCGAGGACTAGCGCGAAGGCTGTGCCATTATTTACTATCGCGCAAGCCCATTTTTCGATAGTGGAGCTCCGCCGAGATTGCACACATGCGCAATAGTACTAATGCTTTTTTCTTTACTTTTTGGCGGGTAACAAGGAGCTAAACTGATCAATTATTCAATTACCGCCAGTATAAAAAGGAGGAGTCCGGTCCAAGTCGGCACCTCCACTCCCTCTCGGATGACAGAGAGAGGTACAGACGGACAGGTAAGGACTCCTCCTTGTGGATACTAGGTAATTTTCGTAAATACTCCTAATTTATAACTATTTACTGTTGACAACACAGAGTAATCAGTATGCTTCTCCCTTGTTTGTCGCTGTGGGTCTGATTGACTCTGTCCACATTAGGAAAGTTAGTGATAGGATGCTATAGCCAATAGGCAAGGCATGTACCTTGAGATTTATCCCTTCTCTTCCCTTTGCACCTTCGAGCGGGGCCTCATATTTCCCGAGCGGTTGCCGGGCGAGGTGAGGTCATCTCCCACGCAGAGCGCGGTGAGTACACACAGATAGATCATTTGTCAAAAAATTGTTCTGTGTAAGAGTAAATATACTCAGTAATAAGCTAAGTACATATTTCTTATGCTTTGCGTGTTGTCTGTACAGTCTCTTGTGAATAATTGGATTTAAATGTGAATATTGTTTGTTATTGTTCTTTCAATAGGATCAAGAAATAATGTACATCTCCCTTGTGAACATTGGGGCTCCAAGTTCCTGGTAGATATATGTACTTCTATTATTTCAATTTATTATTTATTTCTTGCACTCACGTTTTTCCAGTTGCAGTAGCTTACCATTTAGGTCCTGACGAAAGGCGGATAGAATCCATCTTGGCTGAAACATGTTGACCTCCTGCACAGCGCCATAGTGTAGTTTTAAATTCAAGCTACCAGGCGTGGTTTTAAATTTAACACTTAGACACTTCACATTAAATATATTTTCTGTCTGAGTCGTTAATTTTAATTTTTCACCACGGCACTGCACCACACACCCAGAACACTATCCTTTGAGTAACAGTCTGGCTAGAGTTTTTGATCCCACATCCATATCCGCACCATCTTTTGATGGGTTGGGCTGCCAGTTGGATGTACTAACAAACATCCCATATGATGAAACTCCGCCAGAAGGGTGGTCTGATGGGAATATCTCAGCCAGCTGTAACTCTGTCACTATTTACATAGTCCTGCTTTCTCAGTTTCTAGTACAGCAACACATACAAGACCGATCATTTCCTTTTGGGTTTTGGGTTACGATACAGTCACCATGTATATAGTCCATTTTGTGACACACTTTATATTACTATGTGTTTCAAAAACTAGTTGTGGTAGGGTGCTTTTAACCTAAACTGTGTACTCTGCTTACAAGTTTGTTGACTGTAAAAGTATTTAAAAATATTATTCTATTTTCTATTCTATCATAATTATGCTGATTCTTCTCCTTTAGCGTGCAGTACTATGTTCTTTTATAAAATGTATAACTTTCAAACCATCCTGGAAAGAACAATGCTCATGTTTTCAAAATATTTTTATTGAGTCTTTTATTTTTATCATATGAGTAAAATGCAAACATTATTTTACATTCATTAGTATCACGCGTTCGACCACATTTATTTTATTTTATCATAAGCACTCATTTCTTATGTTTACTTTATATAAGTGTTTCCCCATCATCTTTTTATAAATGTTTGGGCTTCTTTTACTTTTAGATAAAGTAGAATAGAAGTGCTACGACAAACACTCCCTCACTACTTCATCTTTCTTTTTTTATGTACATTTCATGTCATTATTACATTTAACAATCATGACATTTTAAACCACAATTATATTACTTTTTTTTCAAAAAAGTGCTTCCGAAGATAATCCTCCTATTCTTCACGAGTGAAATTTGCAAAAAGCACTACTTAATATAAATACTTTTAGCACAATTTCACTCTAGAAGATAAAGAGTTTTGGTTTTAGCACATTTTTCAATCATAAAGAAATACTTGCATACTAAAAAAAAACTATTGCCGGTTGTAAGACAAACAACTCCAGTTGAAGGATCATACAGTTTAATATAAATTAAAATATACATTAACAATATGATCCCTCTCTGGAAATGAAAGATAAATTCACGATTATGACATCGCTCCTAAACAATACTTTGCACGTACTAATTCATTAAATAACCTATATTTCCATTCATATAATTTACCTCTGTTCGATATTGTTTCCATCCTCCATAAAAATTCATCCAACTCCACTGGAAAGTACATACGGTTTTATGTATTTTTAAATATACATAAACAATATGTACTCTCTGAGGAAATGAAAGATAATGTGAAGATGTTTCCGCAGTTCCGAATCATTCCTTTGCTCGTAGTTACTTTGCCCGTATTGATTCTCTGAAACAAAACTAATCATCCCACATGTGTGGTTTATATACTTTTTTGTTACTTAACAGTGTATGGGATCAATTTATTGCTCCTCCCACTATTAAGTCACGTTTTTCAGTTGACAGATGTTCTCATTTCACTGTTTTAGCGTGTCAAGTGTTGATGTAAATGTGCCTCTTTCCATACTTTTTAACTTTCGTATAATTTCTAAAATGCTTTATTTAACCCCTTCGCTGCGGGGGATATCCCCCCGCTGTGCTGGGGGGGAGGGTGGCGCACAGCTCTCACATGCTCATGACGAGCTGAGCTCGTCATGAGGCGCGGCGCTCCTGCGCTCACGACGAACTCAGCTCGTCACAGCCACACCCGTTCCCGTGGAACCCTCAGCACAGCAGGGGAATTATCCCGGCATGCGAGCGTTCCACGGCTCATGACGAGCTGAGCTCGTCATGAGCACCGGAGCGCCGTGGCTCATGACGAGCTCAGCTCGTCATGAGCATTCAAGGGGTTAAACTTGTTTTTATAATTAAAGCATTTCTATAGGTTACTATTTTTTGAATAGGAGTATTAACATTCATTCCCCTTTTTTTTCAACGTATTATTCTAGTCACATCCCTTTTTAAAAACTTTTTTTTAATTCTCTTTATTACTGTATATTAATGTAATCATTCACTCAGTAAGCATGTACTCATGAAGTGAGGCAGGCTTTAGGGAATGCACTGATTCAAAGTGCTATGTATTATGCATTTTGTGGTGTAATAACCTTTACATTCATGCTTCAGGACTACAATTCCAACTCAATATATATACCAGGAGTCTCCAACTACTAGCTGGGGAACTACTGGTAGCTCACCAGCACCCTAAAAGTAGCTCTCAGACACGAAGCCAAACCAAACCAATCTCAAAGATTCTGTGTATATTAAAGAAGGTAGTACTTCTCATTTCACTACCCTTAAGAGTTATAGACAGCCAAAGCAATGGCAGGGCCTGTTCATAACACTCAAACACAAACTGTGGTGGCGTATGAATTAATCAAGTAGAGATGTATAGACCTCACTATTCACCTTAGAGGATTTGCAAGCGCTGGGGGAGTTTGTTGGGGGGATTTGTGCAGCTTTCGCCATTCGAAAAGGCAGGTGTTATGGCTCTTCCTGAATGCTTTCAGTGTGGGGGTTCATCCGATGCTGAGGGGGAGTTCTTTCCAGATCTTGGCCATGATGTATGACAAGGGTGTGCCTCTTGTCTGGTTATCTCATTACAGAGGATTTCGGCCAAGGCCTGGTCAGAGGAGTGGGCCCCCCTCTGGGCCAACCATTATAAATAAAAACATTCCCCCAGGGATTTTGCCCCCCCGGGGGCTAACTAACAATAAAGCGGGCTTCGGGTTTTTTCTTCTTTTTCACAGCATACACGTACCTTATGCGTATACTGCGACTTTAAAAAAAAAATGTTTTTTGCCCAGGGGGTCCTTGTGGGAACCCCTGGGCAGGCCTAAGGGGTCAGGGTGTTTCTACCATGCCTCCTTTGCGTGTTTTTCGTGTTTCTTTTGCTGCTTTCTCATGGCTGCCAACACTTCCTGGTTTGGAGACAGTCGACAGCCAATTAGCATGCAGCTTGTGCTCTTAATGGTATGCATACTATCCTCGGTCAGTACGCGTACGGTACTTCGTCTATAGATATATCTATGATTTTACTTTACATTTTCTCCGAAACTACTGAACGGATTTACATCATTTAACAAAAAGCGTAATCTGCGAACCACACTCTACCTTTTTGCCAAATTTGGTGTAATTCCGTTCAGCAGTTCAGGCTGTAGCCCGTCTTAAATGTCCCTATGGAAAATTGCATGGAGAAAACACGTTTTGGGACTCCCCTTTTTTCTTGGGCCCTGCTTCACGAATCACCCCCAAACTTTCATGGAAGGAGCGGAGCAGGCCATTTACTTGGAGAATTTCGCGAAGATTCATTGACCGGCGCCAAAGTTATTCCAAATAGAATGTTGTGGATTTCCTATGGAAACTTGGTCCTAACTAAAACTACCTACTGGCGACCGCCATTAGGTAATATATATATATATATATGTATGTATGTATATATATATATATATATATATATATATATATATATATATATATATATATATATATATATATATACATACATATATATATATATATATATATATATATATATATATATTCACAGAAAAAACCATAGGTTATAGTGGATATATAGTTAGGAATTTGCATTTACAAAACCTTGAAAATTCAATGAAAAAACCATAGGTTATAGGCCATATATAGTTAGGAATTAGCATTTACAAAACCTTATTTTACTCGCATAAAACCATTGAAATTCCATATATAGTTAGAAGCGCTAACTATATATCGCGCACCCGCAATCCACTGCTGATGATGTCACATATTACATCATTCATGACATGGTCAGTGACATCACTGATGACATCACTGATCACAACATCCAGTGACTGTATGTTTCTGTAAAGTTAAAATATGTCTTACATATTGAAGAATGAGTGGATGTATAAGTGTCTGGATGAAGAATTTAGTAGGTGCATGACTGACTGTATGAGTGGTTGATTAAATGTGTCTCACTGAGTACATGGGTTAGTGACTAAACTGTCTTAATTCGTGCATCAGTATGTTTGTTGTTGTGTAAGCTGCTGCATGTGTTGATCAGTAGCTATAAGAGTGGCCATATGGGTTATTGATTGGTTGCCCAAGTATTTGAATGGGAGGCTGAGTGTGTGTGTGGGTGGCTGGGAGGTGCGTGACTCTGTGCATAGATGTGTAAGCAGTTGATTCACTAGGAGTATGAGTTCAAGAGTGCATGTGGAAACAGCTATATGGGCGGTTGACTGTGCATGGGTGTGTTGGTGAGTGAATGGATTTCTCATTGCTACATGTGCAAGTAAGTACGTATGTAAAACACAATACATGTGAGAGTTGAGATATATAAATAACTGAACATAAGAGCCAGTGAATGTGTGAGTGGCTGTATCGATCACTGTGAGCTTGTATCAGGGATTATATAAGAGAGTAAATATGTGTTATTATATGTTTGAATAAGTAAGATGTGTATAACTGTATAGTTGAGGAAATGGAGGTGTGATTGATTCTTTGCATGACTGACTAGGTGTGTGAGTAACTCCATGGATGAGTGACAGTCTGTGAGTGTCTGTTTATACTGAGTGTATGTAAGGTTATATTAGAGTCTGAAGAGGTTCATTGTATTATCACATGAGTGATGTGATCAGTGATGACAAATGAGATGTCATCAGTGATGTCATTTGAGTTGTCATCAGTGATGTCATCAGTGATGTCATTTGAGATGTCATCATTGATATCATTTGAGTTGTCATCAGTGATGTCATTTGAGATGTCATCAGTGATGTCATCAGTGATGTCACTGACCATGTCATGAATGATGTAATATGTGACATCATCAGCAGTGGATTGCGGGTGCGCGATATATAGTTAGCGCTTCTAACTATATATGGAATTTCAATGGTTTTATGCGAGTAAAATAAGGTTTTGTAAATGCTAATTCCTAACTATATATGGCCTATAACCTATGGTTTTTTCATTGAATTTTCAAGGTTTTGTAAATGCAAATTCCTAACTATATATCCACTATAACCTATGGTTTTTTCTGTGAATTTCATTGGTTTTTTAATAGCAAATATGAAAAGCTTTAAAATGTCAAGTACGTGATAGATAAAAACATTTTCGTATTTATGCACGCTGATGTGCTTTGAACGCTGCACCCCCCCCCCCCTCCCCTCTTTTGCCTTAGTAGTACTCTCTCTTTGCAGATACTGAAGGGTAGTTAACGCAGGCCTTTACCCCCGTTGTAATCCGTCGTGCCTCCTTGTCTCTCCATTTGATTGATTGTTGTCCAAGCATTTACTGTTTTAGAATTGGTTCTCTTTGGATCATTCTCTATTTACAAACAAGCACAAAGTCGCAATACTCTGTTTAGTCTTTGCAGATAGTGAAAAATCGTGTAAAAAAATAAAAGTAATCGAGCAAAATCAGTAGGCCACTAATTGGATCTCTTTTTGACCTCGCTAAAATAGAAATATTAGGAACAACCCTTCTTGAGAAATACGAAAATAGTGAGATGAACTGAGCTCCACACCATGAGGGCTGCAAGACAGCTCGGCTCCATCACCCATCCTGCACAAAATAACGACAAACCCTATGCAAATATTAAAAATATAGACAACACACCAGCAAAGAAACAGGGTAAAACATTTTATTAAAAAACTATTTACATAACGTTGGTTTATAAGATGATGTCAGTAGTGGACCGATGTGTGAATAGATCGAAAACAGCACAAGGCTCCAAGATCCGGATAGCAAGCTCCTGGATGTTGGGTGCCATAGTTTAGAGTTCTGAATTTCAGCCTTTTTCAATGCCTGTGCTTTGTTGAATCAAAATGGCGGCTTGACACAAAGCTGACTCAAGCGTTGTTACTGATGCTATGCAGACCAAAACTGGTTTTCAGTTTGTACATTTTTCTAGATTTTTCAATCCAAGTTTGTTTGACTTTGTAGAACGATGGCTTCAGATTTTCAACATACGGTGTGGTGGCGCTGACTGGGAGGGGGCGCTTCGCTCCTGCCCCCTCCCCAAGTAAGATTTTCATACGTGAAAGTACGTTAATGGTTTTGGTCCCTGAGATGCTTCGATGTCACTACCATTCTCAAATAGCATAAATTCTGGATGTTGGGTGCCATAGTTAAGAGTTCTGAGCAGTGCTTGTAACACTGTCTGAAGCTTATTTCCACCTACTGCAGCTTCACTATTCTCAAAGTAAGTGAGTGTCGTTTGTGGACCTGACTGCATTAGAAAACAATGTGATATGTTACCTTCCTAAACAGCTTGACGGAGGCCCCTGAGGGGCGGTGTGATGGCCATGGACTCGGAGAAGACGCTTGGCTCCGACACCCTCCCCAAGTCTTATAGCACTGGTGTAGCCTGAGATCGCCCCCGACATAGGCGGCCGGCTCCCGGGGTCCGGCGGAACTTTTTGCCTTTTGATGACTCTTCAATTCTGGACCTTGTCCCACAATCCGTTTGACCTGAAGACAAGCTGTAGTGGGGCGCCCCTTTATCGTTTTAGTTGCCATTCCGCCCGCTTTTGCTACACTGTGCCTCTTCCGCCATTCAGCTGTTTACCGCCCGCTCTTGCGACTACAGCGTCTCGCTCACCATGTAGTTGAGATGCGCCCGCTCTTGCGGTGCAGCGATAGGCGGCTGCCACAGGACCCTCAAAATGGCGGCGGCTCTTCGGTTTTGGGCCTGGTCCACTAAAATGGCCCTGGGACACCTTGGAACTCGGACGCTTGTCTGCTAGGGCTTGGGTCCCATTCTCGAAAAGCGTCCCCTCAGCCGTGAAGATTCTACAAAAGTCTTGGGGGCCTCCGACTCCCGCAGGCTTCTGGTGGGGAGCGGCTGCCATGATTGCTCGTGGAATGGCCACGACGGAGCTACGAGATGGTAGTGGTCTCATGCTGACGCCAGCTTTAGTCTGAAACATCCAGAAACACTGTAGACTACCAATTCGATCAGTTCCGGTAGCGCCCCAACATGACCCGGAAGAGAAGAACTTGCCCTCCCCTCTTTGACTGATGGTTCTTGTTGCCTGTCCCCTCTGTTGTCATTTAACAGAACTTTTTGGACTGCTGAAAGGGGTTGTGTTCTGAACGCTGGTTGGTGGAGACATTTAGACTATATTCTTGACCTACGTTGTCGCGTAATGCGTTTTATGACACGCCGCGTTAGCGCACCCGGAAGTGATCCGAGGCGCGGCGCGCAGCGCATAACGTAAGCATAACAGGTCATGTGACTTGTTAATAAAACTTTTCATTGGTTCCTTTTACTTTTGTTAATTTAATGATGAAAAGCTTGGTCATATGACCTAAAAATTACGCTTTTTATTATTTTCGAACAATATTTTTTTTTCAAACATATGTTATAATATTCCAGGCTAATGTACTTTCCCGGAAAATTTACAACTGTCTTGCAAGTAAAATATATTCCTTTTTCGAGAAAAAGGGCGTTTCTTCCTTCCATGACGGAGCCCTTGAGTAAAAGAGATTCGGCCTGCTGTCTTAGTCGCCGATACGCCTGATTATCAGATTCTTATCGATCACTTTATGTTGCAGACATGAAAAACACAACTGCCCTTGACCATTTATCTTTACTGCGTTCCTACATATTATACCTTTTATCCGTCATGTAATTGGACTGCTTTATTTCACTTGCCTTTTACTGATTCGAAAACAGTCACTAAAAGTAAAAACTTTACAAATGAAAATACTACTACCGTGTTTTGTTTTAAAAACCTTTATTGTGAAAATGTCAGTATACAAATACGGGCCTATAACCACGTGGGCCGGCCACGGAGCAAACTGAAATCGTATATGATGAGGAGACATTTACACTGTAGAAGAACGTAACGAGCTGGCCATTAGGTGACAAGAACAAAGGTGTCTAACAGTTGCGGAATCGGTGGACGTACATTTTGTAATTAAAATACGACAGGGCCACTTACAATAACATTTTCTAGATATACATTTGCGGGCAAAGAGTTACGAGTCCCATTTATACCGGCGCCATTTTGGGCGAGGCCGGGCAGGTCCAAGATATAGTCAAAATGTCTCCACCAACCATCGGCCAGACCAGAACCCCTTTCGGCCCTTTATGCTACAAGATGGTGTCTTCCATTCAGAAAATATTGGTGGCAGCATTTTGAAAGGAAACAGAAACAGCCGTTCTCCTAGTGAGTTTCACATTGTTACATTTAGGAAGAATGTTGAAAAGTAGTATGTGGAAAATCTGAAGCCATTTTTCTACAAACTCTCAATCAGACTTGGATGGAAAAAAAAAACCTGAAGAATGTACAAACTGAAAACCAATTTTTGTCTGTATAGCACCAACAGTAACGCTTGAGTCAGCTTTGTGTCAAGCCGCCATTTTCATTCAATCAATAGCGTCCCCCTGCACACATTCAGGGACCTGGTCGTGTCTTCAGATGAAACGCATTGTAGGAAAAGAAGCAGAAAGGAAAAGGAAAAAAGTTCCGCCGGACCTAGTGAAGCTGCAGCAGGTGCAAATAAGCTTCAGACAGTCTTACAAGCACTGCTCAGAACTCTCAACTGAGGCACTCAACATCCAGGACTTGCCATTCGGATCTTGGCGCCTTGTATTTTTGTTTTGTTTTTGATGGAGGGGAAACAACAAAAAACAGGCATTCAAAAAGGCTCAACAGTGCAGGGCGCCTTGTGCTGGTTCCGACCTATTCACACATCGGTCCACTACTGACATCACCTCATAAACCAACGGGGCACCCCACGCCGACTTTCGGCGCAGCATTGTAGGATGGCCACACCAGTGCGGCAATTTGCTGGACACCACCTCGGTGCCATCCAGATCTCGGCGCGTTCATTCAATCAATAGCGTCCCCCTGCACACATTCAGGGACCTGGTCGTGTCTTCAGATGAAACGCATTGTAGGAAAAGAAGCAGAAAGGAAAAGGCAAAAAGTTCCGCCGGACCTAGTGAAGCTGCAGCAGGTGCAAATAAGCTTCAGACAGTCTTACAAGCACTGCTCAGAAATCTCAACTGAGGCACTCAACATCCAGGACTTGCCATTTGGATCTTGGTGCCTTGTGCTGCTTCCGACCTATTCACACATCGGTCCACTACTGACATCACCTCATAAGCCAACGGGGCACCCCACGCCGACTTTCGGCGCAGCATTGTAGGATGGCCACACCAGTGCGGCAACTTGCTGGACACAACATCGGGGCCATCCAGATCTCGGCGCGTTCGACTCACTGTACCGCAACAGTGACCGCAATTCAGCTGGACACGCCGTCTTTCGGCGCAGCATTGTAGGATGGCCACACCAGTGCGGCAATTTGCTGGACACCACCTCGGTGCCATCCGGATCTCGGCGCGTTCGAGTCACTGTACCGCAACAGTGACCGCAATTCAGCTGGACACGCCGTCTTTCGGCGCAGCATTGTAGGATGGCCACACCAGTGCGGCAATTAGCTGGACACCACCTCGGTACCATCCGGATCTCGGCCCGTTGTGCTGCCTTCGGCCTATTCGCACATCGGTCCGCTACTGACGCCGCCTCACGTGCCAACGGATTTTCTACGCTTTTTGTAGCCCTATGCCGCATAACAGGTCATGTGACTTGTTTATAAAACTTTTCATTGGTTAATTTTACTTTTGGTTTCCTAAAGATGGAAGGCTTGGTCATATGACCTAAAAATAACACTTTTCATTGGTTTAGAAATTTTTTTTTCCCCAAACGATGAAAGCCCCACCTTGTTTCTGGATCATTCAGACTGAAGCTGGCGTCAGCATGAGAGCACCACCATCTCGTGGCTCCGTCGTGGTCATTCCGCGAGCAATCATGGCAGCCGCTCCCCACCGGAAGCCTGCGGGAGTCGGGGGCCCCCAAGACTATTATACAATCTTCACGGCTGAGGGGACGCTTTTCGAGAATGGAACCCAAGCCCTAGCAGGCAAGCGTCCGAGTTCCAAAGTGTCCCAGGACCATTTCAGTGGACCAGGCCTAAAACCGAGGAGCTGTCCGCCATTTTAAGAGCCATGTGGCAGCCGCCTATCGCTGCACTGCAAGAGTGGGAGCAACTCAACAACATGGTGAGCGAGACGCTGTGGCCGCAAGAGCGAGCGCAACTCAGCTAGATGGCCGCCACCTGGGGAGGCCCGTTCACGCCGGCTCCCCCACGCCCCCCCCCCGGGCCGCCGCACGCCAATTTTCGGAGCAGCATTGTAGGATACCAAAACCAGTGCGGCAGTTTACTGGACATCACCTGGGTGCCTGTCGTACATGTTGTGTCAGCCATGTGACACTGGACACAGACCGCTACTGACGAGGCCTCCCCCCGCACCACCCGGGACGCCCCACGCTGTTTTTCTGTGCTGCATTGTAGGATCCCTAAACCAGTGCGGCACCCAGGCGACATCACCTGGGTGCCGTCCAGAACTCTGCACGTTGTGCTGCCTTGGGACTATTCGCACAACAGACCGCTACTGACGAGGCCTCCCCCCGCCCCACCCGGGACGCCCCACGCCAATTTTCGGAGCAGCATTGTAGGATCCCTAAACCAGTGCGGCACCCAGGCGACATCACCTGGGTGCCGTCCAGAACTCTGCACGTTGTGCTGCCTTGGGACTATTCGCACAAAAGACAGCTTCTAACCATTGTTGCTTTTTGTATTGAGAAATGTTTAAATGTTTTTAGTTTTTGTTCCGTTCGTTAAAGTTAGTAGTTAATAAAGTTTTATAACCTTATTTTGTTGGAGTGTTATCTATTTTTTTAAAAACGGGTGAATGGGGCCTTGAATCGGGTTATTGTCATGTGTGGGCTTTGGAAGTGTGCTGCTGCAGGATCGGACATTTCAAACTCAAATGCACGTTCTTTTTCTTACCTTTCCGAAGCATGGAGCGCAATAGCAGGCAGAGAAAGGGTGATGCACGTGTTGAACACTACCTGACCTGGCAAGTTGCTGGCAGTGCCCCCCCCGCCCGCTCCTGAAAGAGGGCACACACACACCGCCGCCCCGAGTACTTCACAAATCTTTAAAAGACCATGCGCTTGTTCATGAGGCTTAAATGGTTTATCACCTCTTCTAGAATCCCTGCATCGACCCTCTGACGTTTCATGGAAAAATTACCATGTAACACAATACCAAGCCCTGTCAGCTGAAACCCCCAAGGAATCGTGGGGCATATTATCAAGGGGGTTTATCTCCGCTTTTTTGGCTTTAAAAACCATGAAAGCGGAGATAAAATTATTTCCCTATTATCAAGCTGTCGCTAACACCAGTTAGTGACAGCTAAAAGGAGATAGCGACCATCTTGGGCCCCGCTTTGCATGTCAGTGATACTTATCACTAATGACATGCAAAGTGGCGTGCCAAGATGTTAGCGACTGGAAACAGTCCCTAACATCGCTACCTTCTATTACCAACTTTTGGAGATATTCGCGCTAAGCGCGAATATCTCCAAAATCTAACACCTGCCCTGAGCAGTTCTTAGCCATGTTATCCAATGGGAGGTGGATAACATGGCTAAGAGCATTAGGTCGATAATACATGAATATCGCTGACTTTTCTGCGATAATAGCAAGGTTTATCTGCGATAAAAATCGCCGATGTGCGGCGATAATTTTTGTCTCTAAACAAGTTAGAGACAAAAATTATCGCTAGTTGTTCGTAATATGCCCCCGGGTTTTTGCTTGCAGAAATCGGGAGGCGGGAGACTAGCACTGAAATCAGTACTCACACGCCTGAATCAGGAGGATTGGCATGTCTGAATTCTCTACAGCTGGGGCCATAAACTACATCCGCAGGGGTAGGTGATAGCCTGGGACCAGCCTGGCATCTAAAATGGCTGCCGTGCACGACAAAATTGTGGCATTCGAAAAAAGGCAAGATGGCGCAGCCGCTGGAAGAGATGTATCAACATATATCAGCCTCCTCAGCCACCCTCAGGAAACATAGGGGATTAGGATACGTCTCCCGCACCCCCTTATACCTAGTACTTTAATTAACGAAGCACAAAATGGCGAATTCCCGTTTCGCTACCAGTTTGCGGCCCAGTTCGCGGCCCGTAAAGCGCTTCTACCGTGAAAAATCATTTTTTTTTTATTTTCCCCACGGGACCCTTAAATAACCCCAACAACATTCCTAGGGGGTCAAGAGGGGGATACCTTGCCCCCTTTCATTAAATTCCCCCTTAGTTTTTCACCTTTTCTTCTCTCTCGATCCTACCGAGAGACAAGATGGCGGCCGCTCCGGACTGTCACGCAGCAAAAAAAAAAAAAAAGCTCACGCACAGCCGCTGGAAGAGATGTATCAACATATATCAGCCTCCTCACCCACCCTCAGGAAACATAGGGGATTAGGATACGTCTCCCGCACCCACTTATAACTAGTAATTTAATTTACGAAGCACAAAATGGCGAATTCCCGTTTCGCTACCAGTTCGCGGCCGCGCTTCTAACGTGAAAAATCATTTTTTTTTATTTTCCCCACGGGACCCTTTAATAACCCCAACAACATTCCTAGGGGGTCAAGAGGGGTCTACCTTGCCCCCTTTCATTAAATTCCCCCTTCGTTTTCCACCTCTTCTTCTCTCTCGATCCTACCGAGAGACAAGATGGCGTCCGCTCCGGACTGTTTAGAATGTTGACAGACACCGGAGAGCCAATCAGCTTTCTGCGCGCAAAGTTCCGATAAGCGAAAAGTAAGCGGACCGGATCGCTGCCCAGAGCGCTGTTACAGATATATATCTTGGTTTGAACGTTAATTTCTCAAAAACTACTGGAGCACATATATTGAGACCTAGCAAAGGCACATCGGGCTAACAGTCCCTACAATTTTGCCAAGTTTCGTGCAAATCCATTCAGCCGTTCGAGCTAAAAGTGAGTCCAACCGCCCTATGGAAAACTCAATGCAAAAAACGCGTTTTGGGACCCCCCTTTTTTCTCAGCCCCCCCTTGACGAAACCCCACCAAATTTTCAGGGGCTGCTCAGAAACAAAATGTGCCATTTTCCTGAAAATTTCAGCCGATTCCGTCCACAAACGCCAAAGTTATTAGACATAGAATTTTCAAAAGTCCCATAGAGAAAAAATTCTAACTATATATACCTACTGGCGATAGCCAGTAGGTATATATATATATATATATATATATATATATATATATATATATATATATATATATATATATATATATATATATATATATATATATATATATATATATATATATATGTATAGATAGATAGATAGATAGATAGATAGATAGCTAGATAGATAGATAGATAGATAGATATACAGATAGATAGATATATAAAGATATAGATACAGATATAGACATAGATATATCTCCAACACAAGGTCCATCAACTGGCACTGGGGATCTAGGGACAGATGCAGTCAAGGGCTCTCTACAGTCTCATTCAAACCAGTCACGTTTCTGACATCAGGAACTAGAGAATGATGAGACATATGCCTGAAGTACAAAGAATCTTGCGTAAATGACTTTCCAAGATGGTGAGCAGTCACAATGTGTCCTTAGTTTAATAGTCACAACTTTGAAGGTTTTGAATCAAGGAGAGCATCATATTAGCATTCCTAATTTTGTCAAACCAATACTCGATCTCCTTAATTGAAAGTAGTATTCTTGGCACATCAACCCTTGTCGGCATATACTTTCATATTTTGTTTATGGTACACATCTGTTTTACAAAGTTCACCATCTGTATAGATCTTCTGTTGGTCCATCGAGGTAACTTGGTCATCATGGCTCTCCTGAACATCAGGGATTCAGGACTTTCATCTGACGTTGAATGTGAGTTTAAAAGGTAAGTTCAAAGAGCAGAATGGAGAGTAGGCTTCAGATTAAGCATCTCCAGTGTAGCACGCTAGACGCTCTTTTTAAGTGCGCTCATAAAGCTTGTGTTTTTATTCCACTGTGTGTAATTGCAAACATTCTAGACATGAACTTTATTCATCACACCCAAACACATGTCACCAGAGCCAGATTGGCTGTAGCAGGCATCGGGTGTTTCTCCAGGGGGGCTGAAAGGGTGAGGGCTTTTTTGTTGCTGGGGGCAGGTTTTGTAGCAGTTCTGCAATATTGGCCCCCAGTAACAAAAGCAGCAGTGCTGGGGGTCGGTTTAGTTAAACAGCAGTGCTAACTCACAAGACACTACACCTACCATTATGGATGACATGTGAACCCTACACCTTGTAGTCCTGTTTGTCTTGTGTGACATTTTCTATATGCTGATTACACAAATATGATTCATTGTTACTGTATTGCGTGAGTGATGCAAAATGCTCCATCACTACACTGGTATGAGAGGCACTATAAACAAATGAAACACATGTGATAGAGTGGCTATGGAGTGATGAAATGGACTGTTGGAGGGTGAGAGTGAGGCAATCATTGAAGAGCACCACTAAACTGCTTTGTCCTGGTGCACTGTAAGGTCATCATTTACTATACTTTAAAAACGAATACAATTGAATATATAATGAAAAATGTGCTGTAGAATGCACCATTTTTGCATTATTTTCCAAAATGTTCTTGGGGGAGAACTCCCCCCACAAATCTCCCTATAGTGGTCAGAATCTCACACTATGCACTATATGAAGGCTTGTCTGATAAATTTTGCCAGGGCTGGGTTAGGGTCCTAGTCCTGCCTTGAAGCAGCACATATCAAGTTGAGAGCCTTCAAAACAAATCAGGATATACAGATATCTTAGCAGAGGCACCCCCCCTCCCCCAATTGGTCGCGCTCCCAGATCACAAACTCAGACCACACTGGTTAATCTTTATGAAAGAAATGAGGCTGCAGTTTATTTAGATAATTTCCAACTTACAACGACCTGACACACTATTTCTTTTCTTTACTAGCTGAACCTGTGCCTTCCTTAACATATCCATGAGCCCCACCCTCTTCAGTGTTTATTTGTCTCCCTTAGCGGACATTGTTGCCCCCTTCGGGATTCATATTGTATCATATGCCGATGATACGCAACTGGTCATAGCATTGAATCAACCTAAACAGTCACCCACTGATCTCCACTCCTGCTTATAGGAAGTGGTCAAATGGATGAGCCTTTCCCATCTGAAGTTAAACGGCAACAAAACCGAGTTGATGCTGCTGGGAAATCAGAGTAGCTTTAACATCAAGTCAACAGAGTCGGCCTGCAACTTTGCATTTACACTTGAGATTCTACGAAAAGAGCACACGCTTCAAAGAACTGCATTTACCATGATGCTCTGGGGTATACCCGCTGGCGGGTGGAGCAGTGTGCGACCTATGGACTTTAGCTTTAACATCAACTCGCTGTGGCAAGTTTGCATGGGCCCCATCCAGCCCCTAAACCAGAAATAAAAAGTCTCTGCATATGGTTAGATCAAGATCTTTCTTTTAAAACTCAAGCTAGAAAAACCGTGGCTTCTTGCTTTGGCTTGCTGAAAATGATTCAGAAAGTACTTCTTTTTCTTCCGTTTCCAGCTAAAAAGTTAATGGTCCAGGACCTGATCCTTTCTAGGATTGATTTTGGCAATGCTCTTTACTTGGGTTCTCCAAATCCGGTGATTAAGAGGTTGCAGATTCTCCAGAATGTGGCGGCAAGATTGTTGACTGTTGTCAGCCATCGCTGTTCCGCAAAACCAGCTATTCGTGCTTTGAATTGGCTCCCGGTCCAAGAAAGAGTCCACTTCAAGACTTTATGTATTGTCCACAAGAGTCCCTAGTAGGGAATAGTCCTCCTATCTTGAAAGCCCTGATTCGCCCTCATAAAGCCTCTAGAAACCTTCGCTCAGACTCACTTCACCTAGCCGTAGTTCCCAGAATCAAGAAGGCTAGGAGTGGAGGCAGGTTTTTTTGTAAAATGCCCCCAAACTGTGGAATGCTCTCCCACTGCACCTTCGTAAAGAACCGAATCATCTTGTTTTCAGGAAGCATTTAAAGACTTGGCTCTTCCCTTAAATCCTTTAATCATGTTTTTTTCTTGTGATTGACCAGCGCTGGGACACTCCCGGGTAGCCAATTGCTTTATAAGAACCCTTTTCATTTCATTCAGTTTCATGAGCACTGTGCCCTACATTCACTGCTCTATAATTGCCTCAACCCTTATGCCATGGGCAAATTTATCATCTGCTTACAGCCCAGCCGGGTGGCCTTTTACTTCCGGCTTAATCTTTTAACTTTCTACTTCCAGGTAAGCATCTGGTTCCAACTTGCTATGCGACCAGTCATTCTGGTGTACCATACCATTTTACCTTTTATTTCTGGGCAAGCGTCTGTTTCCAGCCCGCCGGGTGACCATTCACTTCTGGTTTACCATTTTACAATCTTGTTATGGGCAAGCATCTGCTTCCAACCTGCCAGGTGACCTTTCAATTCCAGCATAACCTAAAACCTCTACTTCTAGGGAAATATCTGCTTCCAACCAACAAGGTGACCAGTCACCTATGTACCAAATTCTCCTGGGTCAAAAGCTCCAACATTTAGTTTCATTCTGGTTCAACACCGTAAGCCTTTGCAGTCTTCTGCCAGTGCCCCATTGGCTCTGACCATTACCTGCTGCAGACCTGTTACAATTCAAATCAAGCAGGACCACTTTGTAAGTCCCATCTGCCCCTACGACAATGATTTAGTGGTGTAACAAACCCCAATCTCCATATTGAATGCATGGGTATTCCTTTTCTAAATCCCCAGAGAACGAGGGTACTCTGGCCTACATTCAGGGCTTAAATGTGCTCCTCTCCCAAAGGCCCAAGTTACTCTCTAAAATTATGACGGGCCGGACCACAAGTCCTGCTTGTGAAATCAAGTACATTCCATGCATTCTTGTAACTTTCTACATTACCAGCTCGGGCTCTGCTCCCTGGGAGTGGCCTCCACTAAGCCTCTTGGTCTAGCCTAATCCCCTCCGCTTCAGGAAGGGTGGCCAGCCCAAAATATAGCAACGGCAACCCCCCCTACTTGGTCACCCTCCCGAATCCCACAAACTCAGACTAAACCAGTTAATCTTAATGGAAGAATTCAGTCAGTTTATTTAGGCAATTTTTAACTTATGAGCGATCCTTACAACCCATTTATTTTCTTTGTTCACTGAGCGAATGCCTTCCTTAACACACCTTCAGTGCTCCTAACCCTACCCATAAGCACTGTGTCTTACATTCAGTGCTCTATAATTGCCTTTGGGCTTGTGACATTGTCTAATGTATCATCTGCTTACAGCCCAGCTGGGTGACCTTTAACTCCGGCCTAATCTTTTAACCATTATTCAGACCTATGGACTCTACATCATCTCCTCCACTGATGACACCCATCTCATCTTATCCCTCTCAAAAGACACAAACACCACCAAAGGTCATCTAAAAATGTGGATGCCCCATGTGGCCAACTGGATGAGAGACAGCTACCTCAAACTCAACGCTGACAAAACAGAATTACTGTTATTCAGCAACAATAACTCATCCTGGGACTCCATCTGCTGGCCCACGGAGTTAGGCCCCTCCCCCTCCACCCATGCCAGAAACCTGGGCATCATCTTGCCTGCTTTCTCATACTTCACATGTGCAGGCAAATCATCAAATGGCTCCCTCCTGACACCAAAAAAGACCATCACCCACGCCCTCATCACAAGCAGACTGGACTACTGCAAAGCCCTCTACTACACCATCTTCATATACCTGCTACACAAGCAGCAATCCATCCAAAACAACGTCGCAAGACTAATCCTCAACCTTCCTTGCCACATGCACATCACACTTCAACTCTGAAAACTACACCGGCTCCACTTTAAAAACCCTGCCAGTTCAAGATGCTCACCCACGCCTACAAAGCACTTCACTACCAGGGTCCCACCTACCTCAACCACAGTCTACCCTTCCACCAACCAACTAGCAACCTCAACCTCCCCTCTGCATCACTAGCACTCGCCCACACATCTGTATCCATTGAAATAAGGCAGGCGGTAGGCCTGTATCTTACCTAGCAGCATAATGCTGACACAAACTCCCCCAGGCACATGAGGACAGCTGCTAGAAACTGAACACCTGGCCCTTCAACTGATCCTTCTTGCAGAAATCGCACCCACTTGGTGCCTAAATACCCACCCGTGTGACAAATTTCATGCTCTAAAAATCCATGTTACATTACATTACATTACACCCCGCCCCCCCCCCCCCCCGCCTGCCCTCCTGACTCCCATAGCAATGTTGCACATGTGCTTTGGCACAGAAAACCTTGTGGGGTGGCACATACCTTGAATGAACCTAGCATCCAACCCTACCCCAGCTGGACTGTGAACTTTGCTGCCCATTTACGAGTTGGTGGAATTGTCCCTCATCCTGCTGTGCAACATTGGTAACTTTACCTAGCTGTTGTGTGGGCACCCCTATTCCCAGCTGTCATCTCACAATCCCAAGCCGTTGTTGCAGGTCTTGCCCCCCACATGTTTGCTGCTATGCCAAACCCATCCCAGCATGATGTTGTACCTGGCCCACTAAAGAAGGATGATGACTTGGGCCCATCACAGATCCTTGCTGCTGAGAACCCTTCATTGCCTAAAGCCAGTAAGTAATTGTTGAGCTAATTCTGAACGGGTGTTTGCCACAGACTGTGTTGGCATTGGCATACAGTTGACCAGCAATCCATGCCCCCATATTAGCGTGGGCTACTTCTGTATTCCCGATCCTGCCCGATATTGCCCTATGAAGCGTTAACTCAATACAAGCATGGTCGTATTGAGTTAACGCTGGACCTTCCTCCAGGTATTTCTGTAAAATTATAGCTGCTAACAAGGCGAATGCAACCAACCTGTTCACACTATTCTTCTCACCCTGCCACCTTCCTCGTCTTTTTTTGTGTCCTTTTGGTTTTCTTTTCTTTTGAGGCCCCACCTCCCCTCCCTTGTGCGCCTTCATCTTGATATCACAGTGCTCCACCCTTGCCAATGAATGGGCATGACCAGTCATTGCAAAAATTCCCACTTGTGATTCCTCCATGCTCTATGAATAACCACACATTTGGGGTGGGGGGCGGGGATAGAAGCTCACATCTCATCATGGCTAGCTCCCTCCCCTCCCAACTGTTGGCTTTCAGTGTCGGTGCAAAGCTGGCCCAAAACTGCTCTAAATTTATCCAGCCCAATAATTTTCCCCCAGGGCCATCCCTGTTAGGTCCTGCCTTGTCCTCTTTGGCCAGACCTACATCGACGCTATGGGGCACTCCCTCCTCCCCCACCTTCCTCAGGAATGGCCTGGTGCATGTCTCTTTTGCAGCTGACCTAAAAAGAAATAGGCGTTATCATACTGAAAGGTGGCAGTGTGATTGATCGGGCCGGGGGCCCCCTTTATTATATTTTGGCTAGTGAACCTTGAAAATCGCCGAGGTGATGTAATGGGTGAAGGGGTTCATTAACTCACAAATGTAGATGGACCTGTCTCAACGGGAAGATTGGCCCTGCTTCCTTCACCCTACTCAGCGCACCTAACCCAAGAATGCTTTACTTAAGGTCATTCACCTTGACATTGGGCCCCAATTGCGAGAATGTGGTAAGAGGGTCTGAAAGGGATTTATTGTATAGTGAAAAGTGAATCCTGAAAATAGTCAAGTGGAATGAGGGGTGCATAACCACCTGGAAATATAGATGGACTCAGCTCATAACTAACTAGCACCCGATATAACATACAAGAGAAAACAGATCAACCCCATTACCTTCCCTTTTCTTTGCACAAAGATTCCTGGAATGCTCTACCTCGTGTCTCATACATACCTTGTGTTCTTGCCAATGACCTTTTATATTTCTAGCGGTTCCCCTCTGCTACATCAGTGCCTAGTGACTCTGCCCAACTAGCATCACCACCTTTACTCCGATGAACACTGCCCCCTTTGCCGCCTCACTGGACTCTCCTTCCTTAGATCCTATAATGGAAAACCCCATGTTGACATTTATATTCACCTTCCACTGACCACATGACTTTGCACCACCAGCTCTCCGTTGCTCTCCCCCCACCTGTACCGTCCTACCCAATATATCCATATATCGACCCCTGCCTCCACACCTAAAGCATTAGTATTCCTTGAAATCACTTCACCGAGTTGGGTTACCTTTGTCACTGCTGTATGCATTCAAGTTGCTCTGAATGCCCACTCATTCCTCCTTCACCTGCCTGCCCTTGTCACTGGGTAGTACCTAATTGATTCCAGGTTACATGTCATTAATTCTCCCATTGTCCTTTTGCATGATCCTTTAGCAAATGTTCCTCTGTATTTCGTCGGATAGTCTTTAAATTTCATCAGTGAAGAAACTTCTGAGAAAAAATGATGGGGCACGGCTCCGCCATCATAGGGCAAAAAATGTACAGATGCGTGACGCATCTGCTGTGACGCAGCTCCAGCAAGACTCGGGGTGCCCTAGCCTTAAAATGCTGCGTCAATCTTTGCGCGAAATCTTGTAGATTTCACTCAGCCACTTTTAGGAGGCGATCCTGCGCTGGAACCCCCGCGCCAGAACGCCTACATGTGGCGCAGGGCTTTACAACGTGACGTATCTCCCAGATGCGTCAAGTTGTAAGTAACCCGCAACATGGCACTGGCTTTACGCCGCCGCTGCGTCACAAAAGTGATGCAACGGCCGCGTAAAAGAGGTGTAAGGGGCTTGTAAATCTGCCCCCCTTTGATTAACATTTAATGTTCCCACCCTCTTAGAAAAATCTTGCCAACCTAAGGATGCATGAGAACCAACTCAATCCCTTCCCATTTCACTATTGATATGGAAGTTTTGAACCCCCAATATAAAACTATCCCATTTCACGCTTGTTTCGCAATCCTGTGACTCGTTCCAAAACCCGGATGTGAAAATGCTTCTGTGCGCACCAACCCCCAATCTTTTCTGTCTTTCACAGAGACCTTCCATACTATATGCAACACCTCACTCCCCTTGACTCTCCTTGCACCGGTGTGGGCGTCCTCGGGAAGAGAGACGAAGGTGCAGTGAGGGCTCAGTTTTCTCCCAACTCCCTCCACCCAAAGCCCCGGCACGGTGCCTTGCACATCTACCCGAGTCAGAAGAGGGCCAAGCGATACTACTCACCACAGCAGCCTGGGTGTGTTTTCTTTGGATCAAATGGAAAAAAAAACCCTAGCACATTCAGTTGGCAACCCAAGCCTGTGACATCAATTCTGCTTAATTTACCTGCTTGATTGGAATCTGGCTGCCCGCCCAGCAGTCACAAGATGCCAACTTAACAGTAATGAACAATGCAGCTGCTGAGGCGATCTGCCTATCCGTGCTGTCTCATCCCTTATTCGCAGTCAAATCATAAAGAGCACTTAAGGTTAAAGTTTGGGGTTTCAACAGTAATGTGCTCCTAGCACAGCATGTATAACCCGCTGATCTGCCCTCCATTTGCGGGCAGTACACCTAAAAACCCACCAGAACCATTGCCTTTGCCAATCGTTGGTAGTTATTTAATATTATGAATAACGGCAATCATTTTTTTAAATTATTAATCTTGAAAATGCTTCAATCCAAGAATTGTGAGTGTGAACTCAACTCTCCTGAGAAGGGGCAGGGGTCTTCAGAAAGTCACAATCACACCATCCTGTTCACTTTCTGTTCAACATATACACCTTTTTCCATCCACATCTCCCACTTCTGAATATTCTTTTCACTTTCTCCTGAATGTGCTTCTTCGCATCTCCCCCCCCCCCCTCAAATAAGCTATGCACCCCCTATTCTCTAACCATTGCATTTTTATTTGCTTTCCCATGGTCCATATTTTTTGTCTTCTCTGTGTACCGCCTTTCCATACCTTTGCACGAAAACACAATTGCAACTGGAATACATCACCATTGCTCCCACAGAAAAAGTATAGGATGACACTGCACTCTGTATACTCTTTGAACCACTGATCATTCTTACTGTCATCCGCATCAACTCAAAAGCTCTCAATAGTTTCCAGTTGGAGTCTCTCATTACAAAATATACTCTATACACGAGTGATGTGCACACGAAAATTAGAAAATATAACCCAGGATTTAAGCAAACAATCTAGGAGGTGCAAGATTAAATAAAGAACGTCCGTTGAAAATATGTACAAACTGGATTAACCTATAATTAATCCGGCGTCACTGCTTGTCCCATTGTGTGATCTCATGCACATACTCTAGTTACCCGAGTGTACTTTTATTTTTCATCCCAAGCCGTGGCACTTTCAAATGTGGGAGTTCTGATTGGGCACTGCGCAATGCCACAGTTGTGTTTGATGTAATGGATTCCAGTGTTGCCCTGTATATCGGGCGCGCCTGACTCACTCGCCTTCATTCCTTACTCACCATATTGCATGACTTGTGAAGACCACGGACTATCTGTCCCCACCAAATGGAAAAGTATTCAGAAAATGCGGCCAATAAGCCTTTTTGTTGACGCACTGCCTGAGTGTAGCGTAGCGTACATGCTGTAAAGTGTCTGTCTGTCTGTGAGCATGATTAATGCCGCGTGACGCATCAAAACATGACAAGCAGATTATGGCCGTTCCTCCAATGCAGGTGCATTCTTCCAAATTAGAGACAAAGAATCAGAGTTTTTTTAAAGAATGAAACAAAATACGAGGAACACAAGTTGTATTACAACATTGTTTATTAAATAAATGTGGCTTGTGGTGTTCATTGACGTAATTTGGGGGTTACCAGGGGTCGCAACTGAGACCCCTGGCATGGACCTTGCGACAACTGACACTGCCCTTAAGACCCCTGGCTAAAAAAGGGGCAAAGGCAGTACCAGGAACAGGGGAAAAGGAGCATTTGCCTGTGCAAAATACTCCAAAGACCCAGTGGCAGCGTTCCTCGAGATTGTAACAGTTGCAATTTACAATTGTTATAATTTGGCCTGATCTGCTAAAATGTAGCCGAGCAGGCTGGAGGCTTTCAATATTGCCCAGATTGAACTGCAATAAAACCGTTGTGTCTACATTTAGACCACCTTTGCTATTCTGATATGCAACCTGCCGAGATTGCACACATTTTAGAAGTCACAGACAGTGCTTTTATTTTGCATTCTGTATTCATTCCAGCGCACGTTAAGTTTTACTGCAGCATTACGTTTTTAAAGCACTCTTTTTCATGCATTTTCTTTCAGGTTTCGTTCAAGTTTGTGTGAGAGAGAACATGGGTTTTCTCAGATAAGCAGAACATGAGTGGAGGCTGCAGATCAGGTTTGATGTGTATGTATTGAGTAGTTAGCATGGGATACCAGTGGGGGTTGCCAACTACAGAGAGTGGTGCGGCAGTCGAATGTGTGAGTGTATGCACGTGCAGTAATATTAACTCATTGCCGACCTGCCTTTTTTTTTATCGTTTTAAAGTTAAAATGTTTAACTTTAAAACATTGATGTAATGCATGTCGGCGATTTAGTGCACATTAGCACATTGACATTAAATATAGTAAATAAAATAGTCACTTAGCTTGCTGCACATCCTCACTCTGGTCCTAGTCTTCTTCTCTCCTCCAGCATGGGCCCCAACAAAGTCCCCTAACCAAACTTGGCGCTGCTCTCATAATGTTAACTAGCATGAGAGAATAGCCGGGATTGGATGGAGCGGGCTCTCTCAGGGCACCCAGGGTCACTGTTGGTATGTGCTTGCTCTTAACCAAGCTGTCTAGGACAGCTGGGTTAGAGAGGTTTAAAGCATGCATGTCTGGCTGACTGTCACAAGACAGCCAGGCAAAGTGACATGCACACTTTAAACTTAAGTTCCCAGTCCACCATTGCTCCCTGCTCCTGCCACTCAGCAGCAATGGTCCGCCCCAACCTGACACTGGGCTTGGGGCGCAGGTTAGTGAAAAATAAAATGGTAATAAATTAACTTTATTACCATTTTATTTTTAATCTCTAGGGCATTTTCTGGGGGCATTTTAATTAGTGTCCAGCATTCCTCCACCCTAATGGAGGAGCCACTCCCGAGGAATACTACAACATCTCAGCCATGTGTCTTTCATCTGGGGTTAGAGTTAGGTATTTTGCTACAAACTCTGAACTGGAGATTGTCAGGCAATTAGCTGAGCAAATAAACAGAGCGGTCTATTTCTCTGCTTCATGGTTGCACTGGTGCAGATTCATTTGTCTAAAGCTAACCTCTTACCAGAGTCAGCCACACTTACTGAACCCAATTACAGATATGTGCTGAGCTTTCACCCATTCCTCTGTAATTGCCTGCATAACTGGGTTGGCCTCCATTGGCTAAATTAGCCCCTTACTTGTTTTACACTACTCAGCACAACCTACCCATCTCTGCCACATGTTTGTCCATCTACTCTCAGGCACATGTATGTCAAAATTGGGTGAGGAGCCATTTGGAGCAAAAAAGCCAAAGGCCAGGGTAGGAGGTAAGGACCTGGTATCTACAGTCCCACTTCCATGATTCTCCAGAGGAGAGGCAAACTTTCACTACCCCTAGTATTTTGGTGAATTGACACCCATGGTGAAGCTGTGTTCAAACATCCACAAATCCAGTAGCAGCAATTAATTCAAAGGGCAATCTTTTTAAAATCACCTTCCAGACTTAGAGAAAGTTTTGTTTCCAGCTATCAAGTCAATATAGAAACCTTTAAGTTAGTGGGGACCAACCTGCTTTTATAGTTGACACATCAGTTCTCTAGCTCACACGATTGAGAGTCAGGCTTCTGTTGAATGCCATAGAATTTATTCTCTGCACCTTTTCTCTTGAAATTCAATATGTTGTTACGTGTCACGTGCAATGACATCATTATTTGTTTCGGTTACAGCATAAAAGACATTGCAGAAAAATATAGTGCCACTCATATCAGATCACTCAGGGCTTAAACGCTGACCCCTGTGGTGCAGGAGGGGGCCCCCAGTTCTGCCCAAGACCAATGAATATCTGAGATGGGAGACTTTGGGGACTTTTTTTACAATCTAGTTGTGGTGGGGTAAAACATTCTGCGTTACACCACTGTGCAGCATGCCAGGTCTTAACTTTGTCTTTACATTCTTATACCCGTAGTTTTGTGTTTCTTGTTGTAAATCCAGGACTACAAGTACCAGAATGCAAAGGAAACATGAAAGATTAGTGCCATCTTTTCTTTTTTGATATGCAGAGTGCACAAATACACTACTCCCCAAGCACAACTAAGGCCAATCTGGTTTCTAAAGAACATGTGTCGCTGCTTTCACATGGACACAAAATATATCAGACTAGTAAGGTTGCAGTTTTGGAAGGAAAGAATCACTGAGCAGCTCCCACCCATACACAGATGTAGCCTGTGGTTAAAGATTAAAAGGTGTTGGTCATGTTTTCCGAACTCAACCATATCAGCTATGGCCTATAACTACAATGTGCCCAGCTGCATGGAAGAAGTGTACTTTTAAATCCCCGGAGAAAGAGGGTTCTTTTGCCTGCTTCCAGATGTTTATCCTCCTGTCCTTTAAGTGGCCCAAGTTTCTCTCTAAATATATGACTCGGCCGGACTACCAGTGAAATCAAGTACATTCCATGCATGCTTTTTACTCGCTCTATTGTCAGTGCAGGCTCTGTTCCCTGTAGGTGGCCTCCACTGAGGCCCTCTGCCTAGCCGTACCCCCTTCACTTCAGGAAGGATGGCCTGCCCAAGGGCAATGGTCATCCAGATGTTTTGTTATGCAGATCCCTGCTGTATCTCGAGCGGACCCTCTCAGTGCTATAATCTCGGTGAGGTCATCTCTTGCAAACACATCCTAGGGTGCATAGAAAAATAGTTTGATAGTTTAGCCAGTAAAGAAATAGAATTAAAACAAGGTCAGATCATTCTGGGGAAAAGTGTGGGACTTCACTAATAAGATAGCGGGACAAAACATACAGCCAGGCTTTGTGGGGTTGGTCACCGCATTCATGGACCCTAAACTCAACTCAGAGGGGACGGCGACCTGATTGACCTCCTACTTACAGTACTAGGGAACTGGAAGGACACGGGGAAGGCGTCCTTCAAGAGCTGGGTCAACTGGGTCACCTTCCTCAGGGGAGCGGATATCATCACAGCGGGGACCTCACCTAACCATATGGCGAGGAGAGAGATGTGGGAGTCCCTTGATGGCCACCTGATGCACGCTAGCCTCACAGATAGATTACCAACTCCGAGTCCAATTCCACCGCAGGCACTGGAGGCCTGACATAGAACAAACCGCCACATATGCACTACCCCCCACCCTCTTCAATTTTCTTCTCTTCCACTCTTCTCACCTCTTATCTTCGTGAGGGTGACATATCGGATAGCCGACATGAGACACGCCAAACGCCTGAGCGCAGTATAGTAGTGCACCCCGACCAGAAATTCCTGGCCGACACGCCAACTGTAACCACATCAGCGTATGTAACTTACCTGTATCACCCTCACGTTCCGGTACTGTACTATATGTATATAAAATAACCTTCTAATAAAATTCTGTGAAATAAAAAAAATAAAACATTCCAGCACCAAAGGACGGTTGAGCAGTGTAATAAAATCTACAAAAAGAGAGGACAACTCTGACAGATTTCTGGTACACCTTTTCCAGCGGTCAGCCTTGGAAAACAGTGCACCCTTGGGTTTGTTCACCCATAAAAGTAAATACACACTTTCTTTATTGTCATGTAAATCTGTTGAAAAATACTATTTCCAGAGCATTTCGATATGCAGGGTTTTCAAGTTTCTTAATCCCATGCGTAAGTAGATCACCCTGTGTAGGTTCTAACTTTGCAGTCTGTGACTAATAGTTCTCTGCACCCAGTATGACTTCAGGTTCCATAATCCAAAGGAAAGTGCTGGCCTGGTAGTCACTCATGGAACCCGGAAACCCAAGAGCACTGACATTTACTTCAACTGCTTAATATAGTGCTGGTATGTTGTTGTTATTTGGAAGCACTTGGCTATAAACAAATATATGGGTTTATGTGTCAGCAATAAGCAGGCTTATACTTCTTAGTGAGATACGGGCATGGCGATATAATCTATACATTGGCAAGCAAGCCGAAAAAATGTAGAGGAGAAGATTACATATCCATTAATGCAACAGTAGAAAGTTGATTGCGTCCAGCATTGGAAAGTTTGACATCCCTGGCCAATATCACCTTAGCAGCAGCAAGATCACACCGTGTGATTTGGTTATTTTACTGAAACCGCCCAGGAACCCCTGCATGGCCTCTGCATCACCCCCAAAGGCCCAAGCATGCACAAGGTGGGGCAGTCCAGCATCACATTCAGAATTCCAGAGCTAGTCTTAAATGTGCTGTGCTGATCGAGATTTTGTAGCCCAGGATGCAAATTTTTCACAGGATAGGGAGTGATGCATACTTCGTTTCCTAAAGTCTCTAAACTGCTGGCAAAACACACTTTCTATGCTGAAGGAGGGGCCTCATGGAGCTGCCTGCTCAAGGAAAAGCGTTCATAGGAACCCATACAGCTAGATGCATCAGACAAAAATCCGCTCGTAAAGGGGCAGATTCTCGCTGTACCCAGGGACCTCTGCTAACCCTAACGGTCATGGTTAATGGCTACACTCTTTGTATTTAACATAACGCGCTGGTCCCCCGACCACAGCGCTTCATTACCGGGCAATACAATGCTGAGATGAGGTGGGGGGATGAGAGGGCTAAGGGATCCTGATCGCGCACCGCGTCTGCCACGCACACACTCCGATGTCTTCCCGTGTGCGCGCGACTCACGATGCATGCAACCCGCAACCCCTCTTCACATTTACACGTGCACCCGAGCCGTACGCTTCCCCACCTCCGCTTCGCATGCTCTCTCCAAGTAAACCACTCGCACGCCCTTAACGCATGCATACCACTTCGACCAACCACGCAACACACTGCAAGGCCCACTAACCTTAATCACGAGTCGGATTGACCCTCGCTGCCCCACTTCCACGCGACGGTCCCGCAATGCCTTCTTCTCGCGACGTCCGACTCCTGGGCGGTCAGCGGACAAAGAGGGGGTCCCTAAGATGGACGCAGGCTTTTAAGCCTCGCGCCCTACAACTACTTCCAGGGGCGTTAGTAAGCCTCGCTTCCATTGGTCTTCGCCTACTTTCACTTCCGGGTCGGATGACCCGGAAGTGATTCTTTGCTGGGTCGGCCCTTTGGCTGCCACTAACGACGCCACTCCCCTAAGGGTGGTGTCGCCTTGCATTCTATGCTGAAGGAGGGGCCTCATGGAGCTGCCTGCTCAAGGAAAAGCGTTCATAGGAACCCATACAGCTAGATGCATCAAACAAAAATCCGCTCGTAAAGGGGCAGATTCTCAGAATCTGCCCCTTTGCTACCGGTATTTTTGCATTTGGGATACATCATCCCAAATGCAAAAATCGCAAATTGAGAAATCGCTAAATTGCGATTATTTGCATTTAAGGAATCTCAAATATTCCTTAAATGCAATGCATGAAAGTTTTAAAAATAGTGAATTCACTAATAGGGCACACAAATTACCATGAAGTACAACTTCATGGTAATATGCAAAAACTTTGAAAAATGCACTAAAGTGCATTTTTCAAAGTTTCATGTTGTGCACACACATGCCCTAAGGGCATGTGTGTGCGCAACATATGTGCACCTATCAATTTCAGGGGTGCAACAGGGTGTCCATTTTATCACCCTCAGATGGATGAAAGGCAGAGCAGACCTGCCAGGATTTGAACCTGTGACCATGAAGTCAAACACAGGCCCCTGCAGTGTACACATTAGTCCACTGAGCCACCAGAGCCGGCAGACTGGTCCCTCCGAGCCAGCGACCACCAGACAGGTTTCTGACCTCATGGGTTGAGAGCTGTTATGCTCTTGGAGGACAGAAACAAAGCCTGCTCTGGGTGGAGGTGCTTCACACCTCTCCCTGGCAGCAAGAGCAACACTTGGCTGTGAGCCTCAAAGGTTCTCACCTTGTGATGTGCTGATTTGGGCAGCTCCAGCTAGTAGAGATGCCCACCCCCCTGTCCAGACCCCACTTTTGGCAGCCGGACAGGCGGGAAAATTAGTAAGCAGAGTAGGAATGTGCAACTTAGCCTGGCACGATCCTAAGGTCCCTAGGAGCTGAGGTGAAACCTTCTCTTTGAAATTTTCCATCTTGAATTGGAGAATTAGGCCCAATAGGAACAGGGATGTGGCTCTCTCCCCAAGGTGAGGGGGATCCCAAAGGGTGTAGTCCTGCTAGGGGATGGTAGCCATTGGCTACTACCCCCTGACCTCAGTATCATCATTAGATTTCATACTTAAGGGCTCCCCTGAACGTTGTTCCTCATATTCGATGACCTGCAAAGAAGATCGACCAATGAGCCATGCAGCAGTGAAGAAGAAGATGACGACTGCCTTGGCCCCAGCCCTACTGGCCTGTCTCCTCCTCCAGTGACCCTGCTCCAAGAAACCGGCATAGCCCGCAGCCAGCAACCTCAAGAGCCCCGGAGACATGTTTTGACTACAACAAAGACTCTTGTCTTCCTTGGATTCCTGATTTGTCCAGCAAAAAACCCAACTCCAAGGCTCCGGATCCAGGTGAATCCACAACACTTGTACCACTCTGCACCCGATGCCCACAGCCCGAGTCAGATGGCTCACCAACCCAGTGAAGTCTCCCCGGTAATCCTGACCTGGGATCCAGCCTTGGAAGACCTCTCCTGACCTTCCCCTAGATGCCTTCAGTCTCAACATGAGGGGTCCTCCCCGACTGCGACAGGAGGTGGTGAGAAAACCCAAAGTCAAAAGAAACCCATGTAGCCCCCTAGCCTTGGTGTGCTCAACTGATGATGTACTGGCATCCTCCAATTATCCAACTTATCTCTCCAATCGTGGGATTCCTTCAGCCAACCTTCGGAAGCAACCTGACAGAGGATCTCCATTGGTTTCAACAGTGCTCCTGATGCCTCCTTTGAACTCTGCACCCTAGTGCAGCTGATGGTGCAGTCTCAGTGCTCTTTGGTTGCACCTCCAGTGCTGATCTTCACCCCCAGGGCTTGTGTACCTGACCTGCAGAAACTTTCCCATAACCGGTGCCTCTAAGAGGTGCCTCCAGCGTCCATAGGATAACATTGGACCCAGTGAACTCTGCACCCGGCCACCACAGTGCTGCTTGTGGGAAAGTAATGTACCTACCTTGGTCACACCGTGGCACAGTGTTGATGCAAACCCCCAGAGACTGTAATCGAGAACCGTCTACTTACCTGTAAGTTACATACCTGTTTTTTCCCCCATAGGATTGCATTGGTCACTCACTGTACTGTACTACGTGTGATCCTGAAAACAAAGTATCTTTTTCTGTACTGAAAAGCATTTCATGCACATGCAAAATATTGATTGATGCCATACAAATCTATTGCCAGTATTTGAAAGTATCGCAGTTGAAAAGTATTTACTTGTAAATGAGTTCCACTTAGGTCATAGAAATAAAAGTAAACAAAGTAATATTTTTCTACAACCATAGACCTGGAGTCAGTCATTGAGTGTGTGTTCCTGCCTTGTACGAGTATGTACACCAAATGCATTCACACTATCATCTGATAAACCTAACTGCTCAGCTCAGCTACCACTAATTTAAGAGTACCGTATTATCTACTTTAACCTCTGCCATACCTTTGGGGACTCACTGTACTCTGTGCACACTATACTTCTTTTTGGTATAGTATGTACAGAGCCAGCTTCCTACAATACTTACCTGTTGATATTTTTGACCTTGATACGTTTGCGACAATATTAAGGTATAACAATATTCAGGACCCACACTCCTGCTGCTATGCTGACTTAGGCTGTCTTCAGGTTCCTTCTGTATGTCCCTTCACTGTTGATAGGAAGAATGGTTCATTAACACTTACAAGAAGACCTATGAATACACACTGCACCATGTAGCACTCCAACTGACCCAAATTACAAACAAATTTCCTCACGCAACCTAAAGAGTGCATTCATACATCAACATGCCCTTGTCCTACTCACTCCCAGCATACCTCTTGGTCAGTATGGAGATATGTTTTCAACAGAAAGGTCACACGCACAAAAAACTTGTTCAACATCATGGGTACCTGGAGATGCAAAACCACCCACCCAACCAAATAAGCATAACAAACAATAACAGAACTGACAGGAAAAAGCTGTGCAGTCTAAAAGCTATGCAGTCTGAAATGCCAACTCGTCAAAGTAAAATCCTTTAGTGACTGCAGCATATATTCTCTTGGGTAAAGGAGAGCTTGTCTTGCATTCATGCTGAGAAACCAGATACACTCATGATAGGCAGTGTCCCCTACTTTCAACCTTTATCTGCGTTTTGCATTTCCTTCTGTACCTGCCCAAGCCCTACATCCAGCACTGAAATGTAAATACCTGGGAGGCTTCTTTGACACCAAGCTACTTTTCATTCTCTAGATCAGGGGTACTCAGTACGGCCCGCAGACCGCCAGCGGCCCGGCAAGCCTTCCTTGGCGGCCCGTGGACCTTGCAGACAATCGGACCTGTGCTTAAAAAAATAATTTATTAGTGTTAGCAAACACCGCCACAGTAGCGCTTGTCTCAGAGGACTCAGAGACTGATAATCACTACTCCCCCGGCCCCCACAGAGCAGAGGCTTTGTTGTATTTCACCTCTTAGCGCCCCTGCATCTCCACTCTGACAATCACTGCTCCCCTGGCCTCCACAGAGAATTGTGGAGATGCAGGGGCACTAAGAGGTGAAATACGACAAAGCCTCTGCTCTGTGGGGCCGGGCGAGCGGTGATTGTCAGAGTGGAGATGCAGGGGCGCTACAACAAAGCCTCAAAAACATGTAAATGGTCTTTTAAAGACCTGCAAAGTACTTTGGTGCGGCTGTCTGTGTGTGCGCACTGAGGAGGCTGTCTCAGCCCGGGCTGAAGGCTGACACGGACAGACACACAAACAGTGAGATGACAGAGAGGGAGGGAGAGGGAGGGCAGGAGGGAGAGGGAGGGTAGGAGGGAGAGAGAGATGGAGAGGGAGGGCAGGAGGGAGAGGGAGGGCAGGAGGGAGATGGAGAGGGAGGGCAGGAGGGAGAGAGAGATGGAGAGGGAGAGGGAGGGCAGGAGGGAGAGGGAGGGCAGGAGGGAGAGGGAGGGAGGGAGAGGGAGGGCAGGATGGAGAGGGAGGGCAGGATGGAGAGGGAGGGCAGGATGGAGAGGGAGGGCAGGAGGGAGAGGGAGGGCAGGAGTGAGAGAGAGATGGAGAGGGAGGGCAGGAGTGAGAGAGATGTAGAGGGAGAAGGAGAGGGAGAGGAGAGGGAGGGAGGGCAGGAGGGAGAGAGAGGGCAGGAGGGAAAGATGGAAAGGGAGGGCAGGATGAGAGAGAGATGTAGAGGGAGAGGGAGGGCAGGAGGGAGAGAGAGGGCAGGAGGGAGAGGGGGCAGGAGGGAGAGGGAAGGCAGGAGGGAGAGGGAGGGCAGGAGTGAGGGAGAGATGGAGAGGGAGGGCAGGAGGGAGAGAGACATGGAGAGGGAGAGAGAGGGCAGGAGGAAGAGGGAGGGCAGGAGGGAGAGAGGGGCCAGGAGGGAGAGAGAGGGCAGGAGGGAGAGATGGAAAGGGAGGGCAGGAGTGAGAGAGAGATGTAGAGGGAGAGGGAGAGGAGAAGGAGAGGGAGAGGAGAGGGAGGGCAGGAGGGAGAGAGAGGGCAGGAGGGAGAGAGGGCAGGAGGGAGAGGTAGGGCAGGAGGCAGAGAGAGATGGAGAGGGAGGGCAGGAGGGAGAGAGAGAGGGCAGGAGGGAGAGGGAGGGAAGGAGGGAGAGAGGGATGGAGAGGGAGGGCAGGAGGGAGAGAGAGATGGAGAGAGAGGGCAGGAGGGAGAGAGAGGGCAGAAGGGAGAGGGAGGGCAGGCGTGAGAGGGAGGGAGAGAGAGGGCAGAAGGGAGAGGGAGGGCAGAGGGTGGGGGAGGGCAAGAGGGAGAGGGAGAGAGGGAGAGGGAGGGCAGGATGGAGAGGGAGGGCAGGAGGGAGAGGCAGGGCAGAAGGGAGAGGGAGGGCAGGAGGGAGAGAGAGGGCAAGAGGGAGAGTGAGGGCAGGATGGAGAGGGAGGGCAGGAGGGAGAGAGAGGGAGAGGGAGGGCAGGATGGAGAGAGAGGTGGAGAGGGAGGGCAGGAGGGAGAGAGAGATGGAGAGGGAGGGCAGGAGGGAGTGAGAGATGGAGAGGGAGGGCAGGAGGGAGAGGGTGGGCAGGAGGGAGAGGGTGGGCAGGAGGGAGAGAGAGGGCAGGAGGGAGAGATATGGATGTATGCTGGGTCTGGTGGCTCAGTGGATGAAGGCATCTGCTGCAGGGACCTGTGTGCAACCTCATGGCCACAAGTTTTCATTTTGCTTTAGCCCCGCCCACTCCCCCTCTTACCCCACCCCCACCAGTGCGGCCCTCTGCCACTAACCACACTGTAAGTTTGGCCCCCGAGAGAAAGTTTGTGAGTACCCATGCTCTAGATCAACACAGTGATCAAAAGCACAAAATGCCAACTTTCCCTTATAAGAAACGTGCTTCCACTGTTACCTGCCAAGTATAAAGTTAACCATGGCTGATGTTCTGTGATTTTGAACCCGTTTCATAAAGGTTATGATATCGTGGTGATTTTGGTAATAGCTGACCGCAAATGACGAGTGTGGCACGTACAAGTGTTTTCGTCATGATCGAGTGATGGATTCACTATGAAATTAGGTATTCCGTTCTGAACCTTCGGGTTTCATTTTGTGTACGGCAGCCATTTTGTGGTTGCCCTCAAATAGGCCGATGACTACGGCCGTACGAGTCTTTGGGACACGTACACCTTTAGCTGACTTCTGTGTGACCTGAGCGAACTGACTCTGTTGCCCGAAGCTAACTTGCTGAGCCAGTTCCTTGTCCGGCAGCTGGTCAAGATAGAGATCAAAGAGCAGGACATTGCTGATTTTATGGTACACACACCCTTCTATCTTGCTTCACATCTGTTTCTGTTCCTTCTTTTATGGCCTGTTTATGGTTTGGGTTGTGGTTCTTTTATTATGGGTTCGTCCGGCCTGTCCGAGCAAGAATGTTGGGCTTTCCCATGTAATTGATGGTGGGCTGGACAACTGGAAAGTGGGCTTGTCGTTATGTGATACCTTTTGCAATGTCATCTGTGATTGGATAGTTTGTAAATAATTGGTGCTAGTCAGGAATGTGATTTTTAGCATAAAAGACGATGTCTCGCAATACGAAAATTGTGCAGTCTCTAGCGAACCACCCGTGTCGTGCTTCGTAGACTTCTGTTCCTGGTTGCAGCCAATAAATTTGATCTTTGACGCCACCGAGAAGTATCCTGTGTCTCTGTATTCTAAGACAGGTGAACCCGAAGACATTGGGAGTGCCCCTGGCGCCGCTGGGTTCTAAAACCCGGTTCTTCAGTTGGCACCCAATGTGGGGCGACTTCAGGGGTACCGGTCCAAGCCTGAAGATCGTGAGGAGCTTCGTGTGAAAATTCTGGAGGAAGGCCTACCACCTCATCGACCCCTGTATGTCGTGGTGGTCGGAAAGTCTTTGCTGCGAGGTTCCCTGCTTTCCGATGGCTACGAAGGACTGCTGCCCTGACTGTCGCCCTGTCTTGGACCCTTTGATGATTTGTAGAGTGAGACGATAGACGGGTCTTCTGGTGACGTCATCGATATTTCAGTTAAGTATGAGTGCAACGTCTCCCAGTCCTTAGTTTTTGGGTATCCTTTGGGATATTTGATTTGGTACTTGCAAGCGCCAAAGCCGAGGGACTCGTGTATTTGCGAGACTATCGAGTTTGATAATCCCTTGAAGTTTGAAGCTAGACTAGTGAGCGAAGATGCCTGGTCTTAGCAGACTTGGAAAGATATTTTGTTGTGGTTCTAATAGGGATTCCCGATTAGAGGATTCGTGTCCGATACCTACGGTTGGAACTCCGACCTATGAGCTCTATTTAAAACATGGTGTGGGCCCCATCACGTATAATGAAGTGTGGGTTCGCTACACTAGAAAGGATGGTGTCCTAAAATGGCCCCAACATGGTAGTTATGACACAGAGATTTTAGATAATCTAGAAGTTAAACTATTCAAGAAGAAAGCCCGGCTGGAGATGTTTGACTCTTTCCGCCTCTGGCGAAAGGAAGCCAAACATAAAGAAATTAAATTAGCGAAGAGAAATAAAAGAGAGAAGGGTATATCGATAATGCAGGCTGCTATACAGTTTAAAGATAACGAAGAAGAACAAGCGAGTGAGCAGTTGCACAGGCAACGTAAAATGGCGATCGATAAATGTTATCCAGCTTTGTCACCTCTTCAGCAAGGTGCAACAAAGGAACTTGAGAAAGATCCTTTGATGTCACATTGTTGAGTTCTCCACCCCCTTATGTGCAGAGTGCTACAGCACCTCCGCAACCTTTAGTTGCGCAACCTCCAGTTGCTTTGCCTCCCGTTATTGCACAACCGCCAGCTCCTCTTCAGTTGGCTCCTATTCCTCTGGTGCAGTCTTCTCAAGGGCCGCCAACTTTGCTAACTGTTCCCGCCTCCAATTCCTACGACTTTGACTCCTGTATTTTTTACTTCCTCTGATACTCCTTCTGGTACTACTTCTAGGTATACTTTGTCTCATTCTGTCTTTCCCCCTGTTCTTGCGACAGCTTCTCCTTCTGTTCGACAGCGAATGACCGATACTGTTACTGGTCTTTTGTCTCCTTTCTTTGGGTCATTGAGTATGACCCCTGTTTCAGCACGTAAACAGTTGCGTAGCCATATGCCTGGTCCCGAAGAGCGGGCAGTATTGGATCATTTGGCTCGTAGATGGGTTACTAGTTCTTCGAGATATGATTTAGGGTCTGTTATGGATGTCTTCTGTAAATAGGAAGCACCAAAGCAGAGGTATGTCTTCGAAACGATGTGTACTTTCCTTCGTGAAGAATGGGAAGATGGTGATTTGGGACAGACTCCGTCTGAGTTGTTCCGTGTACAGTCCGAGTTCGTGAAAGGTACTATAGTGGGTCTCGAAGTTGAGAAAGCAGTTGCGACATTGTTGTCGTTTAGGAATGTATCTCCTTCTCAGCCGTTGTTCGAGCCTGATTCTTCCGTTAGGAGAAAAGTGCGACAATATCCAATGAGAGAGGTTCCTCCGGTTTGGAAAGATGCAGTTCAGGCTGACGCCGTTGCGGGTATTGTAGCTGTACCGGCTTATTTTCAGCGTGTTTGGGTACATGTTCCGTGGAAGCGAGCTGAAGTCTTGGCTCTTAAGCAGACTTTGCCTGACCCCCGTAAAAATCCTGCAGGGTATTATAAGGAGTTATCACAGACAGCAGACGCATGTATCATGAATCTAGCCGATATAGACATGTTGTTTGGGAATGTGATTCCTCAGCCATTATGGGAAATGATTCGTCATGTGGATCATGGGCAAGAGTTAGGTGATACATGGAATAATATTAGAGCCGCCGATGGTCGACAAGGTGGTGGTGCTAAATCTGAGCCTTTAGTTGCAGAACTCCCTGGTAGGATCATTACTTATATGAAGACTTTGATGCCTGCTATGCGAGTGAATTGGGATAAATTGTCTGCATGTAAGCAGAAGAAAGACGAAAGTGTGTCTGATTTCTTCACTAGGTTTGAAGAGACGTTTATAGACCATAGTGGCCAAGATATAAGTACGGAAGGTGGCCAACTGTTGTTCGTAGATAAGTTCGTGCATAACTTGCTTCCCGAGTTGTGTACTAAGTTGAAGGATTCAGAGAGTTCATGGGCTGTTTCTTCGTTTGCTACTGCACAGTATTACGAAAATAGGGGTAAGGATGAGAAAGAGAAAGCAGATAGAAAGACTAAAGATTTGAAGACGAAGGTTCTTTTGCAGCAAGCCTATCCACCTCGTAATAATCAGCGCGATTATCAGCAACCTCAGCAGTTTCAGAGAAATTCGCAAAGGTTCGAATCTTCTCAACTGCGTTTTCCTGTAGGACCTAATCAGTGTGCGTATTGTAAAGAAGAGGGTCACTTCAAGAATAGTTGTCCGGTTCTGTTGCAGCGTACGAATGGTGCTTCTGGTGTGAGAGGTCGAGGTGTTCAGCAAGCTCCGAGAGGTAGGGGACGTGGTGCGTTCCCCCAGAATGCACGTTCCTTTCCTCCACACAATTTGATGAACTGTTTTGACCAACAGAATGGTGCGGTTGGTAGGACGACTCAGTATTATGTTGATGACTACTATGTCGAAGGTGAGAATGTCGACGGTAATGATTGCTAGGACAGCCATAGACAAAGAGAGGCAGTTGTGTCAGTTCCAGTAGATCAGAGTGGACCTTATGTTGAAGTGATTACTTTAGGTGTGTCAGAGCCTTTTCTGTTGGATACTGGTGCTGCGAAGAGTTCTATCATGCACTCTAAACTCCCTGGCGCACCTTTGTCTGGCTTGACGAATGTCTCAGTAGGTTTTTCTGGCGCCCCAGTTTGTAAGCCGGTTTCTAGTCCTTTGTCTCTTTCTGTTGGACCTTGTGAATTTGAAGCACCCCTCATTTTGAGAACAGGTTGTGGTGAGAATTTGTTGTGATTGGATTTGTTGAAAATATTGTATGCGACGCTACATTGTTCTCCTTCAGGAGTACAGCTTACATTGGGTAAGAAAGTGATCTCTCCGATGTATTTGTCTAAAGATCAACTTCCATTGGAATTGCGTTCTCTCCCTGATACTCTTTGGGCTACTGGTCCTAATGATGTGGGTCTCCTGGAGATTCCACCATATGTTGTGACGTTGAAAGCGAATGTCAGATTGCCGCGTATTCCTCAATATCGAATCTCTAGTGATGGTGAAAGAGCGCTTCTAGCGATCATCTATGATCTGATTGATAAGGGTGTGATTGAAGAAACGAGAGGTAATGTGTGTAATAGTCCGGTTTTGCCTGTCCTGAAACGTACTGATTCTTCGCAACCGCCTGTGTATAGGTTTGTGATCGATCTCCGTGAAGTGAATAAGATCGTAGTTCCGCAATTTCCTGTTGTTCCAGATATTACTGCTCTGCTAACTATGATTCCTGCTTCTGCTACCTGGTTTTCGGTGATTGATTTGAAGAATGCTTTTTTCAGCATCCCGATTGCCGAGGAGAGTAGAGATATTTTTGGCTTCTCTTTAAGAGGCCGAAGTTTCCGGTTCAAGCCTGCTCCTCAAGGCTATTGTGAGAGTCCATCGATCTATAGTCAGGCTTTGAAAACACAACTTGATACAATTGTTTTACCTAATGGTGCTGCTCTTATTCAGTATGTCGACGATTTGTTAGTTGCTGCTGATAATGAGGACATTTGTAAAGAAGCTACTTTGTCATTGTTGCGACATTTGTCTAACCTCCATCATAAAGTGTCTCTTTTAGGCATGGGCGGAAAATCCGATCCGCTCGCGGATTTTGCGGATTTTCGGGAAATCCGCAATCCGCGAGATTTGCGAATCTCCCGCAAAATCCGCAAATCCGCGAGCAGCGGATTTTGCTCGCACTGCTCGCACTGTTCGCGTGAGTTCGCGTGAGTTCGCGCCTCGCGAATAAGTGCAAAATTGCAGAAATACGATCTTAGCAAAACTGAAAGTAACTACTTACCAGGTTCAAAAGTTCAGGCTCATCATTAGTAGCCATTTCCTGTAGTGCTTCCTGAGGGGCCCCTCCAGAGTTCAGTTGCCAGTTGAAACTATTATGTGACCCTGCTCTGAACCTCAGAATAGTTACACATATGCCACAAAGGTCCTGAATTACAGCTAAGGGAGACAAGCAGGAGCCAGGCTGGAAGTTAAAATCCATTAATCAGCCCCTAATTCATTATTGTCAGTTGGGGCAGGGCAGGTGTTGTAACTAATTTTGCAACAATGAAAGCACTTAGCAAGTGCAAAAGATCACTAATCAGGGCGCACTAAGGAAGCAGGTGCCAGCTAAAAAAATATTCTGTGACACATTAATCAGCCCCAAATTAATTCAGGTCACTTGAGGCAGGGAAGGTGTGCTTTGCTTTGCCGAAAATAATGTACACTGGACAACCAGAGGGTGTGGTGATGAAACAGAGGGTGGCATGGGTGGGCCAGAGGGTGGCATGAGTAGTCAGAGAGTGGCAGTGGTGACAGAGAGTGGCAGTGATGAAGAAGAGTGTCCCAAACAGGCTGGACACGTAGAAACAACAAGTTCGCGAAACTTGCGACCCGACAGGTAAGTTCGCAATTTGCGAAAGTGTACAAAACCCTCGCGAACTGGCAGAAACACGGGCGAACACAAAAAAAAAAAAAATCCGCAAATTCGCGGGAATTCGCGGATTTTGCGGATTGCGAATCCGCAAATCCGCAAAATTCGCGAACGCGAGATCCGCAAAATTCGCTCATGCTTAGTCTCTTTCAAAGTTGCAGTTTTGTTGACAAGAAATGACCTACTTAGGTCATCTCTTATCGAAGGAGGGAAGAAGATTGACCCCAGAATGAATTCAAGCGATTGCAAGAATGAATGTGCCAACCACGCAGAGAGAAGTGCGTGCTTTCTTGCGTATTACCTCATATTGTAGGCAATGGATTCCGAATTTTTCGCTCCTTGCGAAACCTTTGTTAGCTCTTACTGTCAAGGATACTCCGAATCCTATTCCTTGGACTGACGAATGCCAGAAGAGTTATTCTGAATTGCGTGATGCGTTGTGTTCGGCTCCTGTGTTGGGTACTCCTGACTACAGTAAGCCTTTTACACTCTATGTTCACGAGAGAGAGGGATGCGCATTGTCAGTCCTGACACAGCAGTTCGGCGATAAACAACGTCCATGTGCGTATTTCTCGTCGACTTTGGATCCTGTAGCTAGAGCCTTGCCGAGTTGTTTGAGAGCCACAGCAGCAGCAGCTGTTTCTATCCGACAGTCTGCCGGTTTAGTGATGGATAATACGTTGATTGTGATGGTTCCACATGCAGTGGATACCTTATTAAACAGGACCAAGACACAGCACTTAACTAGTGCTTGGTTGTCAGGTTATGAGTTGACACTTTTAGCGAGTCATGTGCATATAAAGAGATGCAACACGTTGAATCCAGCTACGTTGTTGCCGATTTCTGTAGAGACAGATGTTTCTGAACAACATGATTGCTTTCTTAGGACAGAGGAGGAAACGAAAGGTAGAATTGACCTTAGGGACACTCTTCTTCCAAAGTGTGATGGTACCTTATGGGTAGATGGTTCATGCTTCAAGCTTCCGAATGGTGATACGACTGCGGCATATGCTGTTACGACTTTGCATACGATTGTTGAAGCTGCACGTATCCCACATAATTCAGCTCAAGCATCAGAGTTGATTGCATTGACAAGAGCGTGTGTGTTGTTGAAAGGGAAACGAGTGACTGTGTATACCGATAGTCAGTATGCGTTTGGTGTGGCTCATAGTTTTGGTCGTTTGTGGAAGGAACGTGGGTTCCTCACGTCTCATTGAACTAAGATTCAGCATGGTCAGTTGGTGAATGAACTTCTTGAGTCGCTTACGCTACCGATGCAAGTTGCGATCATGAAATGCAGTGCACATAAGAAGGTTACTGATGACGTTGGTCGTGGTAATGCGTTTACAGATGAAGTTGCGAAAGATGTGGCGAAAGATGTGATGAGTCGAATGTATGTTGCGGGTCCGGCGAGATGGGTTCCGGATAGAGGTATGTGTGAAGATACCACAGAGAGCGTGAAGTCAATTCAAGCTGAAGCTACAGAGAAAGAATTGAGTGTATGGAGAGAGAGTACGGGTAAATTGGATTCGACTGGTTGTTGGATTGAGTTGTCAGAGCATCAACGATGGTAGTTACCTGATGCGTATGTGCTTGCAGTGGTTACAATGGCTCACGGAATGGCTCACATTAGTGCGAAAGGGGTTGTAAGTTGTTGGCTCCAGTATGGCAGAATGCTGGAATTCCTAAGTGTGCAGAGAACTTGGTCAAGAATGGTATGGTTTGTCTGACGTATAATCCTGGTAAGGGAACTCCAACTCCAGCTGGTCATTTTGCGCCTCCGACGTATCCGTTCGAGGTTTTGCAATTAGACTTCATCCACATGGAGAGGTGTAACAACCTGAAGTACGTCCTCGTGGTTGTTTGTGCCTTTTCGAGATGTGTAGAAGCATATCCCCTGAAAGATAACACTGCTTTGTCCACAGCTAAAGCCTTGATTAAGGAATTTTTCCCTAGGTATGGTTTGCCTAGAATGGTCTGGAGTGACAATGGGAGTGAATTTGTGGGTCAAGCGGTGAAGAGAGTATGTGATGGATTAGGTATTCAACAGAAATTTCACACTGAAAATCATCCCCAATCAGCTGGTCTAGTGGAATGCTATAATGGCACCTTGAAGCTGAAGTTAGCCAAGATTCAGGCGAGCTCTGGTCTCCAATGGCCCGATGCTTTTCCATTGGCACTTTTGTCAACTAGGATGACAGTACATTCTCGAGTGGGACTTAGTCCTTACGGAATAGTTTTTGGTCGCCCAGCAAATGTATGGGGAGTGCCGAGGCCAACAAAGTTGTAGCGATCGCCCTTGGCAGAGCGGCAGATTGTCGCAAACATCATGTTGTAGGTCACCTATGGAAATACTACAAGTCCCAGAAGGCCAAGCGGCACTGGGATCTGGGAAAATGGGAAGACCTTACTTAAGCTCCACCCCTGGAACAAAACGGGGCTTGTCAATCCTGTTCCTGGTCAGTTCTTTGTTTGTTGTCCATCTGAATGTTACCTGGAGAAATCAGTGACTAGCCTACCAGACTCCCGCCGCGACGACGAAGTGCCCGCGTGGTCAGAGCTGCGGACACCCGCCGCGACGACGAAGTGCCCGCGTGGTCAGAGCTGCGGACACCCGCCGCGACGACGAAGTGCCCGCGTGGTCAGAGCTGCAGACACCCGCCGCTTCCCTGTGAGTACACCAGAGCTGCGGTTGTTGTGAATCCGTGAGGAGAGCGGGCTCGCTCTCTTAAGATACCTTTTCGTTTGTTAGGGTCAACCTTGAATACGTTTACTGTGCCGGTGGCACCCCCTTTGTTTTGTCTTTATCTATCGGAGCCGTAGTTCTTCAAACTTGCTTGAACCGGCAGATTCACCTCGAGAGTAAAGTACCCAAAAGAGGCATTTTGGGTCTTATATAAACCTCATCTTGTTTCTCTCACTTATCGTGGAGAGGAAGGATTACTTCGAATTCTCTGCTGGATCCAGGTTGAAAAGTGAGTTAACTTTTCAACGCCTCGGGGAGAAACCTACCTTCAACTCTTAAAGGAGACTGACTTCATTTACGGAATCTTCATCCACAAAAGTGGTAAGCCTTGTAACCTTGGGGGAGTGGGACTGTGTGAGTCAGTATAGAGTTACAGTATCCTCTCTCTGTCTTCTCGTCCACCTTCAGGGAGAGCTCCCTGATAAGCCGCTGAACCCAGAAACCAAACCGAAGAGATCCGTGACCCCCACATCCTTCCACTCCTTTCCCTTGCGGCCTCTTGCTGTGCGCACTCCAGTAGCGGTGCTTATCCCATTGTTGGGTGACGAGCAGTGGGAGGTGGCAAGGACTGTCATCCCGTCGTCCCTGCTGGGCATAGGATTCAGGTTAGTGGCGCCTGCGAATTCTTGCGCTGCTTTCAATCATTACAGATTGACAAGCCCAAGAACGCTAACCAGCCCGGACGATGGATACCAATGCCGTCCTCACCTCTTTGTTGGAAAGCTTCACAGAGTTACAAACAGAGGTACAGACATCACGTGCTGAGAATCAAGCTTTATATAAAGAAGTGTCGGACTTGCGCAGAGAAATGTCCGATCTTGCTCATAAGGAGCCGAGTGTCAAACCTTTGATTCGCCCTGCAACCTTGCCCGCTCCTCCTTCATTTCAACCTGGAGGAACGTTTGCAGCCCCTACCACGTCCGCTGACGCTGCCCCTACGGTACACATACTACAAACCCATGGAATACCACTAGCTCCACCCGAACGGTTTTACGGAGACCCCCGTAAGTTCGAGACTTTCCTAAACCAGTGCCGCCTTCACTTCCTCTGTAAGCCCCAGATTTTTCAGGATGAATCATCCAAGACAGCCTTCGTCATGTCCTATATGGGGGGAAATGCGTCCAGTTGGACCATACCCTTGTTGGAAAGGAATGATCCCGTATTGCACAATTTTGCCGATTTCTGTCTGGAACTGCGAAAACTGTTCGACAGAAAGACCCATATGTTATCTCTAGACCGAGAGCTGATGACATTACGACAAGGATCACAGGATCTATTATCATATATTACGACATTCAATCGTCTCATAGTAGAAACAGACTGGCCTGCTCAAAAACGGATCTCTCTGTTCTATCAAGGCCTTCGGGGGGAGTTGAAGGACGTTTTAGCACAAGTGGTCCAATTGCCCTCTACGTGCGAAGAACTTATCAAATTAACGGTACAACTGGATCACAGATTGTTGGAACGGAGAGGGGATAGGAGCAGAGTGGACGCGAGGTACTCCTATCCTATGTTCAGACCTCGGCAAACGGGGGAAGAAAAAGCCAAACCCCAAGAAGGACCCGAACCCATGCAAATTGGAGGAATCCGGGGCCCCCTTACCAAAGAAGAAAGAGACCGGAGACGAAGACTCAAGTTGTGCATGTATTGCGGAAAGAGCGGACATTTCATCAATGAATGCAGAGCTCGGGCTTCTGCATCAGGAAAAATCCCCTTTCCCAAAGCGCAGGCAACCTTGAGGATGGAGGAGCCGTCGGAAAACTGAATGTCTTGGATCAGGAAGAGACCTCTGATTCAAGACTCCCGTTCACTCCGGTCTCCCCCTATGTAGCCAACACCCTTCACCCCGCTGTGGCGCACATGAATATTAATGTGTCTCTACAGGTGAAAGACCAGAACCCTTTTCAGGTTGACGCTCTGCTGGATTCGGGGGCCACAGGGAACTATATTGATCAAGCATATGCAGGTAAAATGGGTATCCCCTGCATCAAGAAAACCGTGCCCGAAACAGTAAAGGCAGTAGATGGCACCGTTCTGTCGTCGGGACCTGTCGTTCAGCACACCCTCGCATTAATAATGGAGTACGGAGTCAATCACTATGAGTACATCCAATTTGACCTTATAGATGCCCCTCAATTTCGGCTCATTCTAGGCATGCCCTGGCTTACCCTACATGACCCCTCTGTATGCTGGTCAACTCGCACGGTAAGGATGACATCCAAATATTGCCATGAACATTGCCAGAATAGGGAAACTCTTTACGATTCCTCCGAACCATCGCCTGCCTCTTGTTTAGCAGGGGCCTGTTCAGTCGACAAATTCTGCTGTGCTACGGTCTTACCTGATGAATACCATGACTTTGTTTCTTTGTTCGACAAGAAAAAAGCTACTCATCTGCCTCCACATCGAGCATATGATTGCCGTGTGGACCTTGTTCCGGGTGCCGAGCTCCCCTGCAGCAGAGTCTATGCTTTGACTGAAAAAGAGACGCAGTATCTCAAAACTTATATCGACGACAATTTGGCTACGGGGTTTATTAGACACTCTACTTCCCCTGTGTCTTCCCCTATGTTTTTTATCCCTAAGAAGGACTGTGAAGAGTTGCGTCCATGCATAGACTACCGCGCCATCAACAGAGTGACGATTAAAAATCGTTACCCCTTGCCCTTGATTCCCGTTTTGATGGACCAACTCAAAGGTGCGCAATACTTCACCAAACTCGACCTTCGCGGGGCCTACCATCTTGTGAGAGTAAAAACCGGGGATGAATGGAAAACGGCATTCCGAACAAAATTTGGTCTTTACGAATACCGAGTGATGCCGTTTGGCCTATGTAACGCCCCCGCCGCCTTCCAGTTCTTCATGGATGAGGTGTTGCGGGGGTGTTTGGAGTCCTTTTGTATCGTTTATATCGACGATATTCTGGTGTATTCTGCCACTCTACCGGAGCACATCACACATGTCAAAGAAGTATTGGGGAGGCTGCAAAGACACTCTTTGTATGCTAAACTTGAGAAGTGTCTTTTTCACGTCCGTCAGGTGGCGTTTCTGGGCTATGTGATCGATGCACAAGGATTTAGGATGGACATGAGGAAGGTCGAGGCCATCCTTACTTGGAAAACACCGCAGACTGTTAAATCCGTTCAGAGCTTTCTTGGCTTCGCCAATTATTATCGCCGCTTTGTTCAGGATTTCTCCAAGATAATCCATCCCATCACATCCCTCCTGAAGAAGAATGTCTTGTTTAACTGGGGTCCAGAAGCGGAAGAGGCTTTTCAGACTCTCAAGGAGAAGTTTACACAAGCACCTATTCTTCGGCATCCTGACCCTCAACTGCCTTTCGTTCTAGAAACGGACCCCTCCCAATATGCTCTTGGTGGAATACTGTCACAGCGTCACCCCACCACCGGCCAGCTCCATCCAGTGGCTTTTTATTCCAAGAAGCTCTCTCCTTGTGAAATAAACTATACTATTACGGACAAGGAGCTACTGGGCATTAAAAGAGCGTGTGAGGAGTGGAGACACTATCTCCTTGGAGCCGTGCACACTGTAGAGATCATTACGGATCACCGTAATCTCCTGTTTCTGAAGACAGCAAAGGCATTGACGCCTCGTCAGTTAAGGTGGACCCTTTTCTTCTCGGACTTCGATTTCGTTATTCGATATCGACCTGGAACCCGAAACGGTAAGGCCGATGCCCTATCGCGGTTGTGGGAGGAGGACACATTGAAACCTGTTGAGACTCCTTCTATACTTCAGGGCATTGAGAACTCCGAAGCCTCCATAGCATTGATCACTTCGGACGACTTCCTAGAGGACGTCAGAATCGCCCTCACTGACTTAGACATCCCTGCATGGGTTCTTGAGGACCCGGAACATCGCAGTGAAACGAATCATTTAGCGTATCATCATCATGCCTTATACATTCCTCGAATCGAGCTGCAAAACAAGGTGATGGAATGGGCCCATGACTCAGTATTGGGAGGTCATATGGGTATATACAAAACAATCGCTAATGTGGAACGGTCCTTCTGGTGGCCCAGTATCCGAACTGATGTGACGGAATATGTTAAAAACTGTGCGATTTGTGCACAAGGGAAATCTTGTCATGCTAAACCAGCGGGGTTGTTGCATCCCTTACCCATTCCAACCAAACCCTGGCATACCTTGTCCATGGATTTTATTGTAGAAATGCCTCCCTGTGAGAAACAAACTGTCATTCTAGTGGTGATAGATCATCTCACCAAGATGGGACACTTCATCTCCCTACCGGGCTTGCCTACCTCTGGTGAATTGGCAAAAGTGTTCTTGCAAAACATTGTACGTCTGCATGGGCTACCGAGTGTGGTAATAACCGACCGGGGTACACAATTCACCTCTCGATTCTGGAAAGCACTATGTACTATCCTCCAGATTGACGCTCGCCTATCGTCTAGTTACCATCCTCAGACTGATGGTAAGACAGAAAGGTTGAATCAAACTCTAGAACAATACCTTCGTTGTTTCACCTTACAGAACGCCACCGACTGGACCACCCTTTTATGGTTGGCAGAATTTGCGTACAATAATGCAGTGCACTCCACACTGGGCTGTTCTCCTTTTTTCTGTCTAAACGGTTTTCACCCCAACGTGCTTCCCTTTGAGTGGCCTGTTGAGTCCCCGGTGCCAGCCATCCATGAACATCATGCTCACCTCCGGGCTGTCTTGATAGAGGCCCGGAACAATTTGAAAAAGGCGCAAGACTCCCAGAAAGCATTCGCTGACAAAAGAAGATCACAGGAACCTGAATACAAGGTAGGAGATAAAGTCTGGCTTTCTACTCGTAACTTACACCTCAAAGGAGCAAATAGACTGAAACCTAAATATATCGGTCCATATGGCGTTTGCGAAGTGATAAATGCTGTGGCCATGAGACTGTCTTTGTCCGTGTCTTGGTCCATCCATCCGGTATTTCACGTATCGCTTCTACGACCTTGCCTGCCTGGCGTACGTTTGCCTGAGCGCCCGGGCCCTGTGGAAGTGGAAGGGCAGGAGGAATATGAAGTGGAGTCAATCCTGGACTCACGTATCCTACGGGGACGGGTTCAGTATTTGGTCGCGTGGAAAGGCTACGGCCCCGAAGACCGCACATGGGAGCCTTGGGACCACTTGCATTGTCCTGATTTGGTGGCGCTATTCCACGAACGCTATCCCGGTAAGCCAGGACGACCGCCGGGACGGCAGTCCTCGAGAGGGGGTTCTGTAGCGATCGCCCTTGGCAGAGCGGCAGATTGTCGCAAACATCATGTTGTAGGTCACCTATGGAAATACTACAAGTCCCAGAAGGCCAAGCGGCACTGGGATCTGGGAAAATGGGAAGACCTTACTTAAGCTCCACCCCTGGAACAAAACGGGGCTTGTCAATCCTGTTCCTGGTCAGTTCTTTGTTTGTTGTCCATCTGAATGTTACCTGGAGAAATCAGTGACTAGCCTACCAGACTCCCGCCGCGACGACGAAGTGCCCGCGTGGTCAGAGCTGCGGACACCCGCCGCGACGACGAAGTGCCCGCGTGGTCAGAGCTGCGGACACCCGCCGCGACGACGAAGTGCCCGCGTGGTCAGAGCTGCAGACACCCGCCGCTTCCCTGTGAGTACACCAGAGCTGCGGTTGTTGTGAATCCGTGAGGAGAGCGGGCTCGCTCTCTTAAGATACCTTTTCGTTTGTTAGGGTCAACCTTGAATACGTTTACTGTGCCGGTGGCACCCCCTTTGTTTTGTCTTTATCTATCGGAGCCGTAGTTCTTCAAACTTGCTTGAACCGGCAGATTCACCTCGAGAGTAAAGTACCCAAAAGAGGCATTTTGGGTCTTATATAAACCTCATCTTGTTTCTCTCACTTATCGTGGAGAGGAAGGATTACTTCGAATTCTCTGCTGGATCCAGGTTGAAAAGTGAGTTAACTTTTCAACGCCTCAGGGAGAAACCTACCTTCAACTCTTAAAGGAGACTGACTTCATTTACGGAATCTTCATCCACAAAAGTGGTAAGCCTTGTAACCTTGGGGGAGTGGGACTGTGTGAGTCAGTATAGAGTTACAGTATCCTCTCTCTGTCTTCTCGTCCACCTTCAGGGAGAGCTCCCTGATAAGCCGCTGAACCCAGAAACCAAACCGAAGAGATCCGTGACCCCCACATCCTTCCACTCCTTTCCCTTGCGGCCTCTTGCTGTGCGCACTCCAGTAGCGGTGCTTATCCTATTGTTGGGTGACGAGCAGTGGGAGGTGGCAAGGACTGTCATCCCGTCGTCCCTGCTGGGCATAGGATTCAGGTTAGTGGCGCCTGCGAATTCTTGCGCTGCTTTCAATCATTACAAAAGTTTAGTGAGATCGAACATCCTGTATTGCTTGACTATCTGTATGATTTGACGGCTAAATTGCGTGTTTTACACCAACAGGTTCACGAAACACTGCCCCAAGCATCTGAAGATCTGGGACACGCCATTGATCCTGGATCCTGGGTCTTCATTCGTAACTTTCAACGGACAAAGAACAATCAGCCCCGCTGTTCCAGGTTCTGTTAGCGACGCGGACTGCGGTACGAGTGCACGGTAAAAAGAACTGGATCCACGGCGTACATTGTAAGAGGGCCCCTTTGCCTCTGCCGTATGACCGGTGGGTCCAGGAGGGTGTAGGCGATTTGGAAAGTGAGACCGTGCCTCGTTTTGTGCCGTTCAGCGATGCATGTTTAATTGGGACAAGTTCTGAGCGTGAGAACGACGATATTCTGTAAGAAGCCGTGCCTCCATCAGTTCGACTGGACACTTCTGAACCTGAGGTGTGAATAAAAATCCTAGGCCATCAAAGAACTAAGTGAACAATGAAGCCAAACCAGTGGTCAAAGGAATAATCGAAATAGCAACTTATATAAAACACATATTTTTAATCAGTATATTAAAAATCATATAGTAGATGACCAAAAATCAGACTATATGAACAGAATAAAAGTTCATCCAATACAAACAAATATTATACAAATAGATATATTACATAAAAATCATATTGTGTACAATTCAAATTACATACAAAAATCACAATTAATAACTGGAGTACTAAAGAAACGTAAAAACTTCTGAACCTGAACTATTGTTTCGTGAACAGACATCGCCTGGTAATGGCCGCTATAATTTACGACCAAGAGTCGATGGACAAAAAAACAAATAATTCTTTTCTTGCTATTTTTTTAAACTAAGCTCTCCCATCTGAGAAACTGTTTTGACCGATTATTGTTTTTCGAACCGCCATCCGGGTTCAGCTGTAGGGTCGCGGTATAAAGACTCAGAGCGTACGGCCGTGTAGAAACAAGGTCGATTGTTCTGGTTTGTTCTAGGATGTTCCCTGGGACATTCAGAGGTACACTGAGCAAATCGAACCAACTGCCGCGAACAGCACGGTTAGAGGATGGAGTTTTTCGAGATGGAGAGAACTGTTGAAGAAATGAACTTTAAGACCAGATTGTGTAGAATACTGAGTAGGAAATGTTTTCTAATAATGGGCTTTTTGATGCTACTTAGCATGATGATGTTTTTGGTGGGATATATTACTTTCTCTTTTCAGGTGACGTTTGCACCCACTACACAACCCATATCTTCTTTTACTGTGTCTTCGCATTCTTTTCACCCTTTGCCTGAACATGAGTCTACTAGATTGGAATTTATTAATAACTCCTTTGTTCAACTTTTGCACCAACACCAGCTAGTAGTGAACACAACTAATTGTTGGGTGTGTGGCCTTACTCCTCATACTACCGATAAAGGTATTCCTTACCTGGTTCTGCCTTATAGCTACAATGGTTCTGTGTGGGCATACAGAACGATGTTCATCTATGCTCGTGAAGTTTACCCCCTGCGTTCTGTGAAAGACAATCCAAAGAATAGTGCGCTAGTCAAGGGTATAGTAGACATGATTAGAGGAGTCAGCTCCTATGAGACTATCCCGAGAGATGAGACACTATCGTATATTGGATGGAACGTGACTGGATATGGTGTTAGTCTGAGTGGAAACCAGCGAGCGAAAAGATCGTCTCCGATTTGGATCGTACCCCATCGTGGTCATTTTTGTCTGCAAGGTAAGGGCAAGAATCCGAGAGCTCAGTTAGGGAAGAGTATCTGCACTTTGACGTATATTTTTGCGTCCCAGTCTTCCCTATCGTTTTTAGCAGCTAAGGGTACCTATTTTGTCTGTTACGATAGAGCATGTACATGGGTGCCCCCTGACTTTTCGGGCACATGTTATATTTCGTTCCTGTTGCATCCCATGTATACATCTGCGGCAGATTACCATAAGACGAGAGTTGTTAGAGGTGTCTTCAGTAAGGGAGATACCGCTGGACAAGAATTGGGAGATTTTCAGAAGGTTTTTCTGCCGTTTTGGGGACCAATGGTTAACAGCAGGAACATACGGCAATTGACGAGAGGGGTTGAGTCCACCGTAGTTGAGACTGCCGGTGCCCTTAGTAACTTGACTGCTGAGCTCCAGTCGGATCACCTTATGACTCCTCTGAACAGAGTTGCGTTAGATGCCATACTTGCAGATAGAGGAGGGGTATGTAAATTGTTTCAATCGAGCTGCTGCGTTTTCATTCCAGACAACGCTCCGACAGTGTACCAAGCCATTTCCAAGCTACATAAGATCTCCGAGTCTATACATGTGGTTGAAGGAGATTAGTCGTTAATGGGATGGTTTTTGGGATTGTTATCCACCTTGGGATGGAAGATTCTGATGGTCATTGGGATGGTTTTAGCCATTCTTTTCCTGTTCTGTCTTTGCGTACAGTGTGCTCCTGCTATGTATTGCCTTTGTGCTACTTGGTGTGCGAGGAGACCTGTCCAGAGAGAGCTACTAAGTAAGCATGGGCGAATTTTGCGAATCTCGCGTTCGCGAATTTTGCGGATTTGCGAACTCGCAATCCGCAAAATCCGCGAATTCTCGCGAATTTGCGGATTTTTTTTTGTGTTTGCGCGGGTTTCTGCCAGTTCGCGAGGGTTTTGTACAATTTCGCAAATTGCGAACTTACCTGTCGGTTCGCAAGTTTCGCGAACTTGTTGTTTCTACGTGTCCAGCCTGTTTGGGACACTCTTCTTCATCACTGCCACTCTCTGTCACCACTGCCACTCTCTGACTACTCATGCCACCCTCTGGCCCACCCATGCCACCCTCTGTTTCATCACAGCACCCTCTGGTTGTCCAGTCAGTGTACATTATTGTGGCAACGCAAGCACACCTTCCCTGCCTCAAGTGACCTGAATTAATTTGGGGCTGATTAATGTGTCACAGAATATTTTTTTAGCTGGCACCTGCTTCCTTAGTGCTTCCTGATTAGTGATCTTTTGCACTTGCTAAGTGCTTTCATTGTTGCAAAATTAGTTACAACACCTGCCCTGCCCCAACTGACAATAATGAATTAGGGGCTGATTAATGGATTTGAACTTCCAGCCTGGCTCCTGCTTGTCTCCCTTAGCTGTAATTCAGGACCTTTGTGGCATATGTGTAACTATTCTGAGGTTCAGAGCAGGGTCACATAATAGTTGCAACTGGCAACTGAACTCTGGAGGGGCCCCTCAGGAAGCACTACAGGAAATGGCTACTAATGATGAGCCTGAACTTTTGAACCTGGTAAGTAGTTTCAGTTTTGCTAAGATCGTATTTCTGCAATTTTGCACTTATTCGCGGGGCGCGAAGTTGTACTGGGAAGCCGCGAACTCACGCGAACAGTGCGAGCAAAATCCGCTGCTCGCGGATTTGCGGATTTTGCGGGAGATTCGCAAATCTCGCGGATTGCGAATTTACCGAAAATCCGCAAAATCCGCGAGCGAAACGGATTTTCCGCCCATGCTTACTACTAAGTAATAGGATGATGCTACAGCAACATCTTGACGATCTGATGAATATAGACCTGGATTCAGACTGACGTGAGTTTAGGTTATTGCCTATGTAAGGGCAAAAGGAGGGTCTGAGGTTCTGTGAATTTGAACCCGTTTCATAAAGGTGATGATATTGTGACGATTTTGGTAATAGCGGACCGCAAATGACGAGCGCGGCACGTACAAGTGTTTTCGTCATGATCGAGTGATGGATTCACTATGAAACAAATTAGGAATTCCGTTCTGAACCTTCGGGTTCCATTTTGTGTACGGCAGCCATTTTGTGGTTGCCCTCACATAGGCCGATGACTACGGCCGAACGAGTCTTTGGGACACGTACACCTTTAGCTGACTTCTGTGTGACCTGAGCGAACTGACTCCGTTGCCCGAAGCTAACTTGCTGAGCCAGTTCCTTGTCCGGCAGCTGGTCAAGATAGAGATCAAAGAGCAGGACATTGCTGAGTTTATGGTACACGCACACACCCTTCTATCTTGCTTCACATCTGTTTCTGTTCCTTCTTTTATGGCCTGTTTATGGTTTGGGTTGTGGTTCTTTTATTATGGGTTTGTCCGGCCTGTCCGAGCAAGAATGTGGGGCTTTCCCGTGTAATTGATGGTGGGCTGGACAACTAGAAAGTGGGCTTGTCGTTATGTGATACATTTTGCAATGGCATCTGTGATTGGATAGTTTGTAAATAATTGGTGCTAGTCAGGAATGTGATTTTTAGCATAAAAGACAATGTCTCGCAATACGAAAATTGTGCAGTCTCTAGCGAACCACCCGTGTCGTGCTTCGTAGACTTCTGTTCCTGGTTGCAGCCAATAAATTGGATCTTTGACACCACCGAGAAGTATCCTGTGTCTCTGTATTGACAGGTAAACCCGAAGACATTGGGCCTTCCCCCTGGCACCGCTGGGTTCTAAAACCCGGTTCTTCATGGCCCCAGGTCCTATCTGAATTGATTTACTGTAACATCATTTAACCTGGTCTACGTAAGTCATAGCTCCAGAAATTGCAATGAATTCAGTTCACGGGCACTATATTCCATGTGCTTTATTGCATGACAATGATAGCACTTCCATGTTATCGACCTAACCATTACATCCCAGGGTAAGTTCAGGTAAGTAGATATTGAGTTAAGATTAGTGAATATATACATATCCTGCAACGTAGAGGTTAGCTCAATGTAGATGATGCTGTATTATTTCAAGCTGATAGTATCAACCTCAATATAGTGACATACTGCCATCATGCAGCCAGAATGTGTTTGCATCTAAAAAGGTCAGGGAACATGGTCAGCAATGGAATGTTGTAGATGAGATTCCCCTAAACTGAGAGAAACAGCATCCTCCCCATAAGCACCAGAGGGAACTCACTAAATTAACGCTGGGTCCACAGAAGGTTAAAGGAATGAAAGATCGTTGTTGGAAGTGCATGGAAGATGCTGCCCACAGTGGAGGACAACCCACCAGTACTCTACCACATGTAGACTGGCTTCTGGCACCAGAAGTAGTGGTGCCAATGCAGATTTCGAGGGATCTACTCACAGCTGGTGGTAAATGTTGTATCAATGGTGGAAAGGAGACTACTGAGCAAATGATCCTCTGACTTGACAGTGATACTAGTGATCCCTTATGCTTAGAAACACCAATTTGCTGAATTGCCCATACTCTAGCGATGGTATCCAGTAGTTGAAACCAACGGTCAGCGGTCTGCAATGTTCAAGAGGGCAGTCGTGAGGATGAGGAAAATCGTAATCAACCCTAGGTAACAGAAGGCTCAAGCAGCAGCACAAACTGTTGAGCAACCACCAATGGGTGTTCCAGGCCCTCTCTCAGGTACCGCACACACTAGTCCAAAACCAAAATCGCAGGAGCGATCGAACATGACTTGGCATAGAAACAAACCTGAACATGAGTGAAGCAAACAAGGAACACTGTATTCCTTTTTGAAGGCATGTCTTAGAATTAGAGATTGAAATTTCCCGGCAGTGCACCTACTATCTCATGGACCTGCTCTTAACAAAAGGGAAAACTACTGAAACACGAAATAATTTATAAGTGCGGGATATAAGGAGCATATAATTCAAAGCACTGGCCCCTGGAGTAAGCTACACATACCTGCAAGGATCCTCCATGAGCACAACCCTTTTCAGTGCATACATGATCCTTTCTAGCTAGCATTATCCACTCACCCAAAATCAACATCCTCTCCCACGCAGATGACACACAACTTATCCTGTCTCTCATGAACAAGACACGCAGTACTTGAATCAAGTTCAATGACGGCATGAATGAAATCACCCACTGGAAGAAGATAAACTGCCTCAAGCTGAACATTGACAAGATTGAACCTGTAACCTTTGGGAAGAACACTTCACTATGGGACTCAACCTGATGGCAAACAGAGCTCGGACCAATTGAAGTGTGGCTCAATGATTAGAGCGGCAGACCCTGATGCAGAGGTCTAGCCCGGGACCAGGGTTCAATTCCCCGCCTTGGCAGGTCTTGGGCTCAAAATTCCACGGACCTGATAATTCTCGCTTCGGTGCCTATTCCAATTGTGGAGTCCCACTCTGCAACTCGGGGCAATACCTTGCTTAATCTCCGCAACGCTAAGGACGCCTGGCTTCCACCTTGGGGGTGCCCAGGAGTGGACACCTCACGGGGAAAGCCAGGATGGGTTCCACAGCGGTATTCGTACAAGCTCCTTGAGACCCTTGCCGGTGAGTAGTGCGCTATACAAGTATCAATTTACATTTACATTTACATTTTTTACCCCTACCACCCATGCCAAGATCCCTGGGATTGTCATCAACAGCAAGCTCAACATTACTGCCCAAGACAACACATTCTCCACCTCATGATTCCATACCCTGAAGATGCTGAGGAAGATTTATTTTCAAACGGTCAATCAAAGCCGTGGAAAACCAACTAAGACGCACTCATATCAAACCACACATAGGTCCACTGACTCCCCATACACAAACAAGCACAATTCAATCTCCTCATACACTGTTGCAAATGGCCCTTTCTGCAGGGTCACCCTCAACCTTTTTGCCTTCCTCCACCCCTTTTTGCTGAATTTGTTAAAACATTATGACATTGGCTTATCCACAATTGTCATATTTAATTTACTTGTAAGTCCCAAGTAATCTACACTACATGTGCCCCTCGCCTATAAATTGAAAGCTACTAATGGGCCTGTAGCACTGATTAAGATTGGGCGGAAAATCCGTTCCGCTCGCGGATTTTGCGGATTTTCGGTAAATTCGCAATCCGCGAGATTCGCGAATTTCCCGCAAAATCGGCGAACGTAAATCCGCAAACGGGGATTGGGTCAAAAGTTCAAGCTGACTTTTGTAACTGTCAGAGCCATTCTAAAATAGTTACAAAAGTCAGCTTCAACAGGAAGCTCTAATAAATAAAGTAAAGCAGGTGCTGCTCAAATTCAGTTACACAATCATTAATCACCCCCAAACTTGGGGTGATTAATGATTGTGTAACTTAATTTGACCTTCAACTGGAGCACCTGCTTTACTTTATCTATTAGTGCTTCCTGTTGAAGCTAGTTCTAGCTATTTTAGAATGGCGCTGGCAGCTTGCTGGCGCCATTCTAAGTGGGGCTGAGGGCAGAAGGGCACAAAAGTGGGACAGAGGGCAGAAGGGGACAAAAAATGAGTGGGGCAGAGGGCAGAAGGGCACAGAAACAAGTGGTACAGAGGGCAGATGGGCATAAAAAACAAGAGGGTGGCAGTGATTAGGCAGGCAAAAAAAAAAGCCCCCCGCAAAATTGCAAAGCGCCTCGCGAACACGCAAAGCACCTCGCGAACACCCGCGAACACGCAAAAACTAAAAAATCCGCAAATTTGTGAGAATTCGCAAATTTTGCAGATTGCCAATTCGCAAATCCCCAAATTCACGAATTGCCAATTCGCAAAATTCGCCCATGCTTAGCACTGATTGTGCTACCCACTTAAGTAGCCCTTTAAACAAGGCATGGGCGGAGTTCGGGGAATTCCGCATAAAAAACTCTGCCGAGCTGCACTGTGTTCTGCAAGTGGTGGAGTATGTTAGGTTGTGCCATTCGCATTGATTTCTACCGCCGGGTAAACGGTACCATGTGCAGTACAGGAGGGCGGTTCTTCTTTCTGCTGCTAGAGTAGATGTACTACTCGAGCGGCAGCTTTCTGAATGCGAGAAGTAGCGGCCATCTGTGACCGCATGCATTGAGAAGTCTCTCCGGGAGGTTGTCTGGAGTAAGATTTTTCTCGCTCGTGCGCGCCAACTTAACGTTGAGTGAGAAATAAACCTCTGCTCCTATTTTGTGGGAACTCTGCACACCACATGGAGGGAAAAACTGCAAACTCTGCCAGCGGAGCGGAATTTCACAACCAGGCCTACCTCAGACATGTCTCAGGCCTGCCACTGCAGAGCCTGTCTGTGCAGTTTTAAACTGCCATTTCGACCTGGCAAGTTAAACCTCTTGCCAGGCCCAAACCTACCTTTTTACTTCATACCTCACCCCTAGGGTAGATACTGGACAGCCCAAGGGCAGGGTGCAGTGTATTTAAAAAGTAGGACATTTACTTTTAATTTTTACATGTCCTAGTAGTGGAGATTCTTAAATTGTTTTTCACTACTGCACGGCCTATCTCTCCCATAGATTAACATTGGCATTACCTTATTACATTTTACAAGTGTAAATTCCATTTGGGAAGAGACTTGACCCCACATTTGGTGTCTCTGGAGTCACAATTTAAAATCACAATTCATGATGAAGTCGATTATTAAATTGCAATTCTGAAAATGTCGCTTTTAGGAATTTTGCATTTTCTTACTTAAGCTATTTTGTGCCTGCTGTCTGTCTCCAATATACGGAGGTGGGTGAGAGCTGGGCTTTGTGTAAACCACTAGACAGCCACATACATAGGGTGCTTAGGTGTGACCTGATGGGCCATCTGTGTCCTGATAGGCCAACCTCAGCAGAATGAGAGGGAGGAGCTGGACATGGCCTCACACTTACACATGAGTAGTCTGTGCCCTGCACACCCACAAAGGTCTGCATACCCCGCTGTAATGAGTCTGAAGCCAGAACAGGAAGGACAGGGAATCTGTGTATTTCTGAGACATCTCTTTGAAGTCTGTCCCACTTCAAAGGCTCAACTAAGTATAAGTACTCAACCTCAGCCACCACCACGTGAGTACACTTCTGGATGTGGTACTCTGCCAGGAAGAAGGACTGCTGTGCTGCTGAAAGATTGTCACTCTGCTGGACTGCTGCTCTGGAAGAACATCTGACTTGCTGTGCTGACCTGCTGCCCTCTTGCTTGGAGAGGAAGAACAGGACCTGGTATTCATCTCGAACCCAAAACCCCAGAGTGAGTCTGCTGGCTTCCTGCTCTGAGCCTCAGGGACATAACAGGCTTCCCACAGCTTCTGGGCCAGTCTTCAACCAGCTCCTGACCCCCAAGAGTCACCTCTCAGGTCCTGGGCCCTTGAAAGTGTTTTTTGGCTCCTGAAATCAAGCTTTTGAAATCTTTCTGAATGCAAACGGGCCTGTTTGGTCTGGAACTGGCCCGCTTGCACAAAGGATCAGTGTGAGTGGGCGCACGTATATTTTCACGCACAGGAAGTATTGCCGGTCTTGACTGTGAGGCTCTAGCCCATCCATCTGCGATACCTCATGGCTCTTCAGCCCCTGCGAACTACCACCAGCGATGCTCACCTTGCTCTCTACTCACCTCTTCCTCACACATGGGACTCTTGGCGCAATTTCTTGAGAAGGCAAAACTTCAGCAGGACTTATCTAGAACTGTATCTGACCTGCGCTCCATTGCAGTCGACTTGAACTCTTGGATTTTACCCAGTCTAGCGTGACCAAATATACCTGGTTGGTGCATTATGCTTCTAAGCATTAAATTGCAGTTTATTCTTTAAAAATTCATAACTCCTACTGTAACTTTGTTCATTCGTCTTTTTGTGTGGTGTTTTCACTGTTTAACTATTTGAAGTGTTGCACAAATACTTTACACATAAGCCTGACTGCTCTGTGCCAAGCTACCAGGTCTTGAGCACAGGTTAATTTAGGGCATATTTGTGATTTATCCTGACAAGGAAAGTGGTTCCTGCGTGGACAGGATGCATACCTCTGCCAACCAGCAACACAATTTCTAACATACACACTTCCAAGACACTACATAACACTGGCCCAGCATACCTCAGCAATTGTATCTACTTTTACACACCTTCCAGTCCCCTTCAGCTCGTACAGACTCCTACTTGCACTATTACATGAATACAAAAAGCCAGACCTGGCAGTCAAGCTTTCTCCTATATCACTCCTAAAGTTTGGAGTAATCTGCTGATACACATCAGAGCCTCCTCATGTCTTGAATTCCAGAAGAAGATGAAGACTTGGCTTTTCACATGGTCCCCTAGGCCCTTGGTTTGACTAGACTCACACCTGCTCATCTCCAGGATACCCTCATGGCTGATACTGTGCTCTCCAAAATCTGTATACTGTAACAACATAGCATGACATAACTGTGTGGCCAGTTCAAACAGGACACTACAGATAATGACAAAAGGTACAATAGCATAGAGAGGTATATCCTCTTGATAAGACGTGGACACAAAAGTTGAAACATCAGTTACATGACCAAAATGTTTATTTAGAAAAATAGACAAAAACAGTCAGTGAATGAGATTTAACAAGCTATACAGGTAAAGAAAGCTAAGCAAGCAGCTACAATTATTACAGCAGAGACTGATTTAGATACCTCCCTCACATGGAACAAATAAGAGTCAATATTTCCCATTAATTTCTTCAGCAGTTCCTCATCAAGCTCATCATCCCAACCCTGGGCACAGAAGTGGAAAACATTGAGAAAACACTCAAACTGAAGATCAACACCATATGGGAGGATGAGATATTACCGTTAAGAGACCAAAAGGATGAGCCATCTCTAAAGTAAGCTGAATAAAATATTAATCAGAAGGATATTAAAATGGATCAAAGGTCGAGAAGATGTTGAAGGCTATATCAGAGATCTCCTACAGCACATAAGAAAAAAAAGGTGGCGCTGAACTGATTCTACTGATTGAGAAAGAGGTGGCAACCTAAGAAACAATCTCCCTCAGACAATATTACAAGATAACCTTTTTAAGAACAGAAACAAATAATATCACTTACCTGGGACATGGAAGCCATAAGGTTTCAAGGTCATATAATCCAGCTATTTCAGTATTTAGCTCCATAGACAATACGCCTTTAGATCAGCCACAGCCTTCTTGAGAAGCAAAGGTATATCATCAATTGGATCATTCATTTAGTGTAACTTGTAAGTGGTGTTAGACCTGGCATCTTTGGCATGTTTTTCCCATGTCTTTTTTGCTTCTGCCCTCCTGTTCTTGCCTGTGTGCTGTATTTTTTCTTTGCTGGTTTTTTAACTTTGGGCACTTTGCCACTGCTGATCAGTGCTAAAGTACAAATGCTCCATGGGTAAATTTTGATTATGATTGATTATCCATGATCAGCATATTTGATTTACTAGTAATTCCCTGGTAAAGTATACTGTGTGTGACCAGGGCCTCTTATTCAAATACTACTAGTGGTCTTGCAGCAATGATTGTGCCACCCACATCAGTAGACCTGTAAACATGTCTCAGGCCTGCCACTGCGGTGTCTGCGGAGTGCAGTTTTAAACTCCATGTCGACCTGGCAAGTGCACCTATTTCATTTTCAATGCGAAAGCTGGAGCCTCTTCAGGGTCCCCGAGCCAGGATGCACATCAAACAAATGAACCGAACAATGGTTTCCAATTTTATTCCAAAAGTAATCAATAGTATTCCATGTTGCAAATAGTTTTTTTGTTTAATCTTAAAAAGTTCTACGAGTGCCAGTCTGGCTTTACTCCAAAACACATAGAGGTGCAAAATTCCTCATAATTCAAAGTGATGATGATAATCCGAATGCATTTTGGGCAAACAACTTGTGAAATGAAATCAAAGAAAAATTGAAAATATTGTTTAAACTTCATTGGACGGTTCATTCGTTTGATATGGATCCTGGTTGAGGAACCTCAAAGAAGCTCCAGCTTTCGCATTGATTACATACGTGCACGGACGGAGCGTGCTGTAGGGTGGCACAATTCATACCGCCTTGAGCATCACTAAGGGGCTGATTCTGATCTCGGTCGGAAGGGCACCGAATCGGGTTTGGTATTAGCGGAACGGATTCGGTGGCTGAATTTCCGTCTGGTTCGTACACGGGTTCGAATGTCAAAGTACGATGCGAACAAGTGCGAAATCTCCGTCCGAATCATTTCCGGGTCTGAACCGCTCCATACGTCTCGGCCGTAAGCTAATCGTGGTGCGTAATGGAGATGTTTCACGACCGAGCTAGTATGATACTTGATTCGGACAGCCTGATCTTGTTGGAGCTTCCGGCTCGCAAAAGCTCCCGGAGTTGGACTTGGGGGTCCGCAAAGGACCCCGTTTTACCCACAGCCTTATGACTCGGACACAGGGGGAGACCCATGTGTCTCCCCAACACAGGCATGTACGGTGCGGATGGCAGTGGCGCATACCCACTGTAGGGGCCGCACTGGTCCGCAACGTACCCATTCAGTCAATGGGAGCCCATGTACGTGTGAAACGGCCGGCTCCCATTGACTTCTATAGGAGTCCAACCGAACTGAGTCCGACAGCATACAGCCACATCTTACTCGCTTGGTCGAGCTACAGGAGTCCGGATCGGTTGGAAAACATCCCGGATCTAGCACCGTCGGACTGCTTTCCGACCCAGATCGGAATCTGCCCCTATATGTTGTGCATTCTACCTTATCTTGTGATGAAAGTGCATCCACTTGCCAGGTATAAACCTTCCCTTTTCCTACATGCAAGGCACCCCTAAGGTAGGTCCAAATTAGCCCCATAGGCAGGATGCCGTATATGTGAAAGGTAGGACATGTACTGGTGTGTTTTACATATCCTGATAGTGAAATACTGCCAATTTCGTTTTTCACTATTGCAAGGACTATCTTTCTCAGAGGTTATTATAGGAGCTGCCTTGTAACATCTTACAAGTGTAACTTTCAATTGGGGAGAAATGGAAATTTGGAGTCTGAGCTCTCTGAACTCAGGATTTGAAAATGCATCTTTTAGTGAAGCTGGTTTTTAAATTGTGTGTTTGAAAATGTCACTTTTAGAAAGTGGGAGTTTTCTTCCTTTTACCATTCTGTGTTACTGCCTGCCTCTGGAATCAATATATGGTTTAGGCTGACAGTAGGACTGTTTGTGCATTCACTCTAGAGAGTCACACCAAGGGAGCTGGGGCATGTCTTGCATATCCTGATGGCTCATCACCAGGCTGATGGGTCTTCCTGAGTTAGAGTGGTTGAAGGAGTTGTCATTGACATCTGAATAGGGCTGTGCCTGTCCTCACACAAAGCTGTCTCCACCTCCTGTAGTGTGTCTGGACCAGGTCAGGGAAAGCTGGGTATTATGCACTACGAAGACTTTTCTTTGAAGTTTGCCTAATTCAAAGGCAGAAACTGGTATAAGTACTGGAGCGGTGACCCTACATTTTTAGAACACTTCTGGACAAAGAGGAAATTCTGCCAAGAAGAAGAGCTGGTGAAGCTGTAGGAGGCTAACTGCTACTCTGCGTGTTGCTGTGTTGTGCTGGCCTACTGCTTGCTGCTTCTGTTTTGGAGAGTGAAAAGACTGAACTTTGTTTTCATCATCCTGCTTGTTATGGTTCTCAAAGAGCTTGTGTTTGGTTGCCTCCTGTTAAGAAGTCTCACAGCCCTCAAAGACCTCATCTGCAGCCCCTGAACTCTTCTGCTGGTAGTTCAGATCTGCCAAGTGATGCCAATCCCAGATCTGGGCCCTGGGAGGTGGCTTCTATTGCAAAGGAAATGAAGAAACTCCTCCATGTACCACACTTCAGCGCCTGTGTTTCCTGCTGCAAGCTTGCCATGTGGTTGAAAAACCAAAGCATCGCCACAGTGCCGCAGAAAAATCCAGGCAGCGCCTGTCGTGCAGCTCCAAGATTGACACAGCCTAAGTACAGTGCAACGTGTCTCTGACGTCCGAGAAGCCTTCGCCAGCTCCAGAGCACCACCTGCTCACGGCTGGGAAAATAGACACAGCACCTCTTTTGCCATCACCGCATCGACTCAAGCATGTCCGTATTTTCCACGCATCTCACCTATGCACCAAGTTCTCCATCGACATTGCCCAGCAGTAAGGAACCAAGGCGTCCTGTCCAGAAACTTACACTTAACTTCTCCTCGCAATTAGAATCGAGCAAGGAATCAACGCACGCCCTCCTTTGGCAATAATAAATTGACGCATCACTTCCCCTGCGAGTAAGGATTCTATACATCGCTTTATTTTCAAGTGCTTCATCTCCCCTGCACCTGTTTTTGTCTTTGATTTTGACGCATCCCACGTACTCTGTGCTAAAAAGTGAAGCATCCATAGTTTTCTATGAGCTGAACTATTTGAAACTTTTTAAAAGTGATATCTTTACTTGTATATGTTGGGTTTGTGTCGTTTTGGTCTTGTTTTACTTCGACAAACATTAGTTATTTTTCTATACTGGTGTTGTTTCAATTTGTAGAGTTTTCACTGTGTTATTGTGTGTTTATGGGTAAACAGTCTAAATATTGAGTTTTTTTATTTCGACCTACAAGAATATCGAGTTGGAAATATCACAGGGACACAATATCAAAATCAAGAATATCGGCAACCAGAATATGGACCTGAAGGTAAGAAATATCCTTTTTGTCAATATTGAAGTTAGTAATATCGACAGCAAAAATGTTGATGTCACTAATAATTATATTAATATTAGTGTTATATATTTTATTATGTATATATATATGTTTGTGTTTATATTTTTTGTTAATTATTGAACTAGTTTTAGAATATATGTATTACATTTTTAGAAGTTAGTAATATTTTTTTAAGTAAATTATGCGTTTTAGTACCATAGCGAGTTGTGAGTTTATAGGGGAATAGGGTGGGAAGTAATTTAATGATAAATTAATTACAAATTTTTAGGAATTAGTAATTATTTTTCAAATACATTTTGCGTTTTAGTTCTGTAGCGGGTTGTGGGCTTATAGGGGATTAGGGTGGGAAGTAATTTAATTGTAATTAAGTCATTATTTTTTTTTTGGTATTTTATTAATTTTATGTTAAAGCATCAATAATTGGTAATTAATTTTTATTAATTGATTAATTGGTAATTATATTAAGTGTATTAATTATTTATTGAAGTGTGTTGTGAGGTTATAGTGCAATAGGGTTGGAAGTAATTTAATTGTAATTAAGTAATTATTTATTTTATTGTTGAGTATTTATAATTAATTTATTGTTAGTTATTTATTAATTGGTAATACCTTTTTGATAATTAATATCTTTTTTTGGGGACATTAATTTTGTGTTCATTAACTAATAATTGGTAATTAGATTTGATTAATTATAATTTATTGGTATTTATCAATCATTTATTGTTAATGATGGACATGGAAAGGTTGGAGACTCACTCAAGACGGAACAATCTCCGCATTCTAAAGATACCAGAGGGGGAAGAGGTAGGAGATATTAAAGCCTTTGTCTGTAGACTCCTTAGAGAGGGGGTTTTGAAAGATCGCTTAGATATAGATCTAGAAGCGGAAATATAGAGAGTGCACAGAGACCCTTTCAGACTACACCCAGATCGTAAAGGACCCAGGAAAATTCTGGTCTATTTGCAGACCTACAATGTTAAGGAGCTGATACTTAGTAGAGCCTTAGCAAGTGCCTCTCTCCACTATCGGGCCAACCCTTATCAAATTAGGTCGGACATAGGAGGAAGAACGGCGCAGAGACAATGGGAATTGGGTTCAAGAATGCCTGAACTTAGATCATTGGGAGCGAAAGTACAGATGAAGTTTCCAGCCATGCTTACAGTTATGTGGAATAACAAAATATACACCTGTAACCAGCCGGAAGAAGTAGATGATCTGTTACGGAATATGACGGAGTAGGTGTGTTGGAAATATTTAGTTCTGAGTACTGAGCATACTTGAACCTAACTGCCACCTGTATCTATTGCTTAAGCCTATATGGTAAAAAAATTAACATAGTAATTCGAGACATAGATCAATTACTTTGAGTAAAAAATAAAAAAATATTTTAAAAAAGGGGTTTGCACATCACACTTAAAAAAAATGTTGTTTTTTTCAAATACACCAATTCACACCGACAATAGACGTTAAGAGCAAGGGATAGGATAGACAGGGTGCTGAAAGACGGAGAGCTTCACAGGGGCAAGACAACGCCCAAGATGAAGGGAGGGTTCCTCTGGGGAGGGAGCGGGGGGGAGGGGGAAGAAAGAAAAAAAAAGTCCTCATTTGACCACAGAATTTCAAATATATACATACACAGACAAATACAAACATACAAATACACATATAGACATTCAGATAATGCTTTTACCCTGGAGAGTAGCTGGGAGGGTGATATCTGGGTATGGCGGTAAACCCATATACAAGTAGTAAGATCATTTCCTGGAATCTCAATGGAATAGGAAGCTTCAGGAAACAACAGAGAGTATGTGACTTTCTAAAGAACCTAGAGGCTAGCATATATTTACTGCAAGAGACCCATCTCGAGGCAAAACAGTGTAAGAAGGTCTTCGAGAAAAGGCGTTGGGTACAGGACATTTTATGCTCCAGGCAAAACGGAATATCTAGAGGAGTTGCAATAATCATCAGGGCAAACAAGGAAATTAAAGTACAGAGTTGGGATACTGACCAATCAGAGAGGTGGCTGGTAGCGGAGCTTCTGATCGCTAGTTTACCATACACATTTGCAGTGTTTTATGGCCCAAATGAGGATAATGAAGCCTTTCTTCGCAATCTTGAGACGGTTTTAATCCTGAGCAAAGCACCTCTCATCCTTGGGGGGACTTTAATCTCATTTTTGATACTCAGCTAGACCGTACCTCCAGAGCAAAATATGTCTTGCCCAAAAGATCTCTTTTAGTTCTTAAGAACATAATGAAAGAATTTAACTTGCTGGATGCCTGGAGAACTAAGAATGGTAACCTAAGAAAATATTATTTTTACAGTAAAAAGTACAAACAATTCTCGTGAATTGATTTATTCTTGGTAGACCACTCCTTTGAGTCAGTTCTAACTTCACTCATATCCCAGTGGGCCTTTCAGATCATTCAGTGGTACAACTAAGCATTAACTTTAAAAATATCGCCACAGAACGAAGATGGACCCTAGATAGAACTATCTAACTAGATGATAATATTGGAGTTAAAATCAAGAGTAGCATAACAGAGTACTTTTTATTCAACGTGGGTTCAGCTACTGAACAAACTGTTTGGGAGTCATTTAAGGCCTTTTTTAGAGGTGTATTGGGATATCAGATGAGACAGAAAAGAAAAGAGATAAAGATTTGGACTCTATTAAGAAGAAAGAACAGGAACTTCAGCGGGCAGCTCTAGAGGTAAGAGAGAAGATTCCAGAATTAGAAAAGGAGCTTTTAGAGCTGCAGCTGAGTCTCAAAGCTAAAGCTGATAAACTGATACGTGACAGATGGGAGACCAGTAAATTAAAAAACTTCGAATATGGAGAGAAGTGTGGGGCACTTCTGGCATGGAAGGCCAGATCTGTCAGGACCAGGAATAACATCAACATCCTGTCCCAAAGAACTTCGGGAGAACAGCTGACTAAAGACGAAGAGATCAGGGATGAAGCCAGGGGTTTTATGGAAGAGTTATATCGGGAAAATATAAAAATTGGAACAGAAGATTTGGAGAAATGGTGGGACCAAAGGCCACTACCTCAATTGAATGAGGAAGATAAAAAGACCCTGTCGGGGGAGATCACTGAGGGGGAAATCAGGGTACAGTTAAAAAAGATGAGCAGGAATAAAGCCCCAGGTCCAGATGGCCTACCAACGGAGATCTATAAAGATAATGAGGAAGAGATTCTTCCATACCTGCTGTCCCTCTTTAACAATATTTATCAGCAAGGAGGGGGTATCCCACCCTCTTGGTCCGAGGCCACTATCACTCTAATAGCCAAACCTAATAAAGACCCAATGAAAATAGAGTCATATAGACCTATCTCTCGTCTGAATTCCGACCCTAAAATATTCTCGGGGATTCTGGCTGAGAGACTATTCGAAGTCATCAAAACTATCATCCATCCTGACCAAAGGGGTTTTTTCCCAGGTCGACAAATAAATGAGTTGACTTTTCAGGTCATTGGAGCAATTGATTTTGCGGAAGAAAAGGGACTGCCACTGGCCATCGTGGCAATGGATGCGGCGAAGGCCTTTGATCAAGTCAATTGGGTGTTCCTTTGGGACACCCTAACCAGGTTTGGCTTCCCATCAACCTTTATTCAGGCTGTAAAAAGACTATATGGGAACCCACGGGCAAAAGTCTTAATTAATGGGTGCCTGACGGACTGGTTTGAGATATCAAGAGGGACGAGACAGGGTTGTCCCCTGTCTCCTCTCCTCTTCGATTTATACATAGAGCCTTTTGTGGCAATGTTAAGATCAGATCCAACAATCATCCCTTTTAAAATGGGTGGGCTGGAGTTAAAGACTGCACTGTATGCTGATGACTTGTTGTTATATACCATTAATCCATTAGAGGCTATTCCGAAGCTATTTAAACTAGCATAGGAATATGGAGCAGTCTCAGGATACAGCATCAATTTGAACAAAACAGACATAATGAGTTGGAATAATCCTGTCCCCATACCAGGTGTAAAAACAAAGATCAGGTACCTAGGTATCTATATTACGCAAAAACTGCTAGATATACCCAAAATAAATTGGCAAAAAGTGGTTATAGAGATAACTAAACTCCTTCAAAGATGGACTGGGCTACCTCTCAGTGTATATGGCAGAGTCAATTTAATTAAAATGGTAGTATTGCCCAAAGTGACTTTCCTATTTAATAGTATTCCACTGACATTTCAAAATAAAGCCATTTCCAGCCTTCAGGGAAAGATTGGCTCATTTATTTGGGCTACCAAGTCACCAAGAATTGCATGGAGGAAGCTGAGGAGGGTGTTTAAAATAGGTGGCCTTGCCCTCCCAGATCTGCTCTTCTATTGTTACGCATTTCAGTTAAAAAATGTTAGACTCCTGGCTAACAAGCTAGATTCGTCATCACATGGCCGTTTGTTTTCAAGCATTGCTATCCGACCTTCCTAAGGGTCATGAATTTTTTTTGTTTAAATTTGGCGCCCAAAAATTTTACAAAAAAGTCCGCCTAAAATTCCTACTTACAGCCCTCAAACTGTGGCAAGCAGTTTGTAAAATCTGGAAAATTCCTTACTACAACTCCCTGGCACCAATCTGGGACTCCCCCGGAACACTGGAATGTCTATTAGATCGTCTTTCCTTCCCCTTGAGAAAGGCAGGCTTTGTACGATGGGGAGATTTGCAGGTTAATCTAGTTCTCCTAAACTGCGCATCCATATCTAACATGACAGGAAGATCCCTCACAAGGTTTAAGTATTATCAATTATCATCGGTGGGGAAGTCAAAATTGGACTTCAGAATTAGAGGGATGTGAATTCTTAGAATTAGCTAATAGACAAGAAGGATGGAAGGGTGAGGTTTCTGCATGGTATCATTTGTTAATAGGGGCAAATGACAGACAGGAGGAAGAAATCTCGAAACTTTGGGGGGATATATTGGGGGATGGCATGGAAAAGCAATTGGAGGTTTGGATAGACTCATTCATAATATCTCAAAAAACAATAAAACCTGCTAATCTCAGAAGAAATCATCTTTACACGGCACACTGGACTCCCTCAAAACTGACAAAAATATCGGGAGAATTACACTTTTGTCCTAGATGTAAGCTTCTAGCGGCAGTTGACCTACACATTTTTGCAGACTGTCCCGAAATTAAAAACTACTGGATATTGGTCTGCACTTTTCTAGAGGAGGTATTATCTAGACCAGTCACTTGTAGTCCTAGACTGATTCTTATGGGGTTACCAGAGGATTATGACAGCAGAGACAGTATCACTCAGTTTATATTCTACGTGATTGTCATCGCTAGGAGGGAGGTCTGCAGAGAATGGAAATCTCCAACCCCCCCAAGGTTTGCAGACTGCCTAAAAAACATCATGGCTATAAGTAAAATAGATCTGCTGTGTGGGGGAGAGGGTGCGGCAAAGATCTGGGCTCCGTTGATAAAATGGTCGGACAGTTAGACAACAAAAGTCCAATGATTATGCTAGGGGTTTGTGGTCTGGTCCTCCACGGGACAAGGTACATCGACATCGACTAGGGGAGTTGGACTAGTAGAAAGCCTACCTCTGGGAGACCTTTCAACTGCTAAGCATAAGAAACTCCAGGGCGCACAGTTAGGTTTTGTGTTGGCAGATTTGAGAGTTTCCATCTAGAGTCATTCCATCTGGTGGCATATATGAGGACAAAAAAAAAATCATTTATTGTTAATTAATTATTAATTGCTAAATATTTTTCAATAATTCTTGGTTTTTGGTTTTGAAAATTAATACTTTTTTAATTCATTATTATTTGGTAATTAAATTGTAATCATTATGTAATTGTATTTATCATCAATTTAATTGTTAATTAATTATTAATTGGTAAATATTTTTAAGTAATTATTTATCGGTATTGTTAATTAATTTATTGTTATTTAATAATTATTATTTATTACAAGAAAATATTTTAATCATTAATAAGTTATTTTAACCCCTTTCCCTCGTGTTGCCCTCTCTGGAGTTGGAATAGTATTTTTAACCCCTACACTATCCAACACTTTCCCTACTGTTGCCCTCTATGGAGTTGGAATAGTAATTTTAACCCCTACGCTATCCAACATTTCCCCTACTGTTGCACCCTCTGGAGTTGGAATAGTAATTTTAACTCCTATGCTATCCAACACTTTCCCTACTGTTGCACCCTCTGGAGTTGGAATAGTAATGGTAACCCTTACGCTATCCAACACTTTCCCTACTGTTGCACTCTCTGGAGTTGGAATAGTAATTTGTACCCCTAAGCTATCCAACACTTTCCCTACTGTTGCACTATCTGGAGTTGGAATAGTAATTTTAACCCCTACGCTAGCCAACACTTTCCCTGCTGTTGCACCCTCGGGAGTTGGAATAGAAATTTTAATCCGTACGTTATCCAACACTTTCCCTACTGTTGCACCCTCTGGAGTTGGAATAGTACTTTCAACCCCTATGCTATCCAGCACTTTCCCTACTGTTGCACTCTCTGGAGTTGGAATAGTACTTTTAATCCTACGCTATCCAATATTTACTGTTTTAGTTAATGTAGTGTATAATTTATTTTGAAAAATGTTTAAAATGTGGTATATACAGTTTTGATATTTTTATTTATATTATTGTTGTATGAATATGTATGTATTTATAATTTATAAAAAAAAGTAAAACCATTTATAAGTTATAATAATTAATTGTAAATATTATTAAGTAAGTATATGTATTATATTTTATATGTATATGTTTAATTTTTTTACATTATACATATTACACATAATGTTAAATATATTTTTAACTGTTTATTTTAAATATAGGTATTATTTATTTTATTTTACATTATTTTTAAACATAAAAAAAATATTTTTAACAACGATATTTTTTACAAGGATATTTTTTTCGATATTTTTGTACTTACCATGATGTAGATAGGACTTCGATATTCTTGACATCGATATTCTGCCTGCGATATTTTTGACGTCGATATTTTTTACATTTATATTCTGTCAGTAATTCATGTTTATGTACAAATGCTTTACACATTTCCTCTGAGATAGGCCTGACTGCTCGTGCCAAGCTACCAAGGGTGTGAGCAGGGGTTATTTTAGCTGTGTAATCCCCTTACCCTGACTAGGAGGAAGGGTCTCTACCTGGACAGGATGCAAGCTGCTGCAAACTAGAGACCTCCATTTCTAACAAGTGGCAATGTAAAAGAGCCATCTTTCACACCCTCAATGAAACAACAGAACAGTTGGACCTGGACTGTCCCACTAAGATGGAGAGCGCCACCAATGGGCAAGCCAACATCAGATTAGAGGACAGTACAACTGAAGAATAGGGCCCAAGAAACCTAGGCTTGAGAAAACCACTGTGTTAGCCAAAGGCAAAGCAAACCTGCTTCAATGGCTGTAGTGGAAGAGAAAGCTCTGTAAACCACAAACCTCTTGAAGAGGGAGAATAATCCAGGCGCATGAGGTGAGGGGTCTGAATGGAAATCTGCACATGGGGTAGTTGACCATTATTATTCCTGGAAATGTTTATGTTATGTTATGTTATGTTATGTTACGTGACTCTTATATAGCGCATGGCTACCCCAGCAACGAGGCATCCCAGCGCTTGCAGACAGGTCCAATCACATAACAGCCGGAGGAATGCGGCAGGATATCTATTCACCGAGGAACTCTAAATGGAAGAAAACAGCCAGGTTTTTACTTGTTTTCGAAAATGTAGGTGGTTTGTGATGGAACGTACACCTAAAGGAATAGAGTTCCAGAGTTTTGGGGCCCGAAACCTAAAAGAGCGGCCACCAGCTCTGCACCTCCGAATCTTGGTGATACAAGCAAGGAAGAGGTCCGCAGACCGGAGTGCACGCTGTGGAACATAGAAGGAACAGATTCCTTGCAAGATTTTAGGACCTAGACAATGTAACATTCTATGCATAACACACAGAGTTTTAAATTGAATGCGTTGTTTTACGGGCAGCCAATGGAGCCTTCGCAAAACCTGAGAGGTATGGCAACGTCTTGGTAAACCGAACAGGGTACGAGCTGCCGCGTTTTGAGCTTTCTGTAGTCTGTTGATGACTGTCAAATTGGACCCAATCATTAAGACATTACAATAGTCCAGATGGGATAAGACCATAGCCTGGACGATTGTCTGACGGGTGGAAGGTTCAAAGAAGCCAAGAATAGGTTTCAGAGAGTGCAGGCGGCCATAGCAAGTGCCAGCTATCCTCTTCGCATGGGAATCCAAGGTGAGAGCATCATCTAAGATCACACCCAGATTCTTAACTTCCTTCTTGGGCATAGGCGGTGAGCCCAATGTAGGGGGCCACCACTGCTCGTCCCACTTTTGGGTGTCCGGGCCGACCAGGAGGATGTTAGGACCCGTAGCGCTTAGGGGGATTCTAGGCCTTCAAGCTTTGTGCCAAGTGTGTGGTAATGTGCTTTTTTCCTACCAGGGACTACATGTCCCAGAATGCCTTGAGGCGGGATATGGAATCCCTGCCTCCTTTGCACCAATCAGCTGCTGCCTGGGAGGTTCATATGTCTCCTCCCTCTTCTTGGCGGTGCTTGGTTTTCGTTCCTGGATTCCTGCCTGGTGCCGACCCGAGTCTCCTCTGGTTCTGTTCCTGAGTTCCCCGTGATCTGAAGTCGTGTGTCTCACCTTTTCCCCCTCCCGGTGAAGTCTCTCCTCGAGACCGCGTGGGCTCACGCGGTCTCTTTCAAGATCCGCCACGGAGTTTGTTTCAAGTCTCCTGCATGTTCTTTTTCCCGACGTGGAGATTGGAGTTACCCCGCCTCCTCCCTAAACGGCTCACAGGTGTGCCGCATAGACTCACTGCCTGGTGTCGTCAGTTTCTCTTCGGCTTCTCGGTGCCTCCGCACCGCCTCGCTGCAATTTTCAGAAAATAACTCTCTGCCTTTGTTTTGCGGACATTTCTCCGCGTAGTTCGTTTGATGCCCAGAGACCCTCCGCGAAGTTAGCGAGTTGGTTTGTCTCTCGGGGAACATTGTTACAAGCATTTATTGACCGGTGTATTTTTTGCCTACACAGAGAGGATCAACTTGTACCTACCGTTATTTATTACTGGATATACCGAATTAGGAAGTGACTCAAGACTATTATTGAACCCACGGAATTCGTATCCTTTTTTGTTTTGGAGAGACCAACGTATGCACCCATCTTTTGGTTCGTAATTACCTTTTCTTTCCTGGAAACCTTTTTGGGTTCTCTGCACTCCAAGGGCAGGTAGGAGCATTGCAGCACACTTGGTACATACACCTATTGTCTCCTTAGTTTGAATGTCCTTTTTGTTAATTTGCTAAGACCTTGTTGTATGTGTTGTTTTCTCTCTCCTCTGCAGGTTACTGCGTACGCTGTGCATATCCTTCCCAAGTGCCCTATCTTCTATTCAGGAGACCTATGGGTTTTGGTCTCTCTCTTTTCTAGCGACCACTCAAACCTATGTGTGTTTCTAATTCACTGGGTGCGTGGTGTCGTTTATAACAGAGAGAGACACTGTCTACACTTCTGAGGAAGCTGGTCTCTGCCTGGAACCCGTTGGGAGCCCGACAGAAAACCAAGCCCACGTTTTATTTTCCTCCCGAGTGTAGACAGTCATGGATGACGCAGCCATGCTAGGCGAGACAGATGAGGTAACATTAAGAGAGTTAGCGACCACTGTGGTGAATCTGCAAACAGAACTAAAACTAATCAGAAATGATAACCAAAGGTTACTAGCAGAAAACGCCCGATTAATAGAAGCCAGTAAAAACCCTGAAGTACAAGCTAGACATAGAAAAAGTTATATCCAACCCTCTCACTTTCCAGCGTCTAGCGTTAGCTCCTCGGGAGCCTCTCAGGACTCTACCACTCCTGTACAGGTTACTGTAGCTACTCCACCTCAAACGCCCTTAGCCATGCCCGAAAGATTTAGCGGAGACAGTCAGAAATTCAAAGTCTTTCTGAATCAATGCCACCTGATTTTTCTGTGTAAAGCTGCTTCGTTCCCGGATGACGCGGCTAAAGTCGCCTTTATCATTTCCTATTTAAGCGGGAATGCTGCCTCGTGGGCAGTGGCTTTGGTAGAAAATGATGATCCAGTGCTATATAACCTTAACCTATTTAAAGACAGAATGAAAAATCTATTCTCTAGGCACACCTATATGCAGGCAAGTGATAACGAGCTGCTGAATTTAAAACAGGGGTCAAAGGATTTATTGACATATATCACTGCCTTCAATAGATTAGTGACAGAGACCCACTGGCCGGATGATAAGAGAACGTCTATATTTTATAGAGGGCTGCGAGACGAACTAAAAGACATCTTATCACAAATCGTAGATCCTCCTGAAAACTGTGCTGAATTTATTGACCTGGTGGTCAAATTAGACCACAGACTGGCTGAAAGAAAGGGAGAAAAATCTCGTAGTGACCTCCCTAAATTCTTTCTAACGAAGCAGGTGAAGAGTGATCCCAAAGACACAAGCGAACCCATGCAAATCGGGGGTATTCGTGGCCCATTAACTCCAGAAGAAAAGGAAAAAAGGCGAAAGCTAAATCTTTGCCTATATTGTGGAAAGGCTGGCCATTTTGCCCGTGAATGTCCTGTGAAGCCCAAAACTTCCATGAGTGGGGGGTTACCGAAATACTCTAAGAATACGCCTTCGGAAAACTAGTTGACTTGGGGAGTACTGAGGTCGCTCTTCCAAGTCCCTCTTTGTCTCAGACCTCTAAATATGTGGCTAACACATATTCATCCATTCCCAAACCTTTTACCATTACAGTGGTATTAGTGTTGCCTTCACAGGGAAGACATTCTATGGCTCTTCTTTTGGATTCAGGGGCAACTGGTAACTTCCTGGATATCACTCTAGCTAAATCCTTGGGTATGCAGTTCATAAAAAAGGACGTACCTGAAAACGTCAGAGCAGTAGACGGATCAGCCCTATCATCTGGGATGTTGAAATACCATACCCCTGACATTCTTGTGTTATGCGACAATGGTCATAGTGAGAGCATATCCTTTGACCTAATTGATACCCCCAATTTCGGGGCTATCTTGGGTGTACCCTGGCTTCAGACTCACAATCCCCATATAGATTGGGTAGCCAGAACTGTTACCCTACGCTCAGCCCACTGTCTTACTCATTGTTATAGAGACATCAACCACTGGCATACTCCCGTATATTGTGCCTCTACCACTATTGACGGGGCGACATTGCCTTTTGAATATAGACAATTTGCTGACGTATTTGATGATGTAAAAGCAGTGGCCTTACCGCCACATCGTTCCTACGATTGTAGGATAGATTTAATACCAGGCGCTGATTTACCTGTTAGTCGCATATATGCGCTTACGGAAACAGAGACTAAATACCTGCAAGAATATTTACAAGACATGTTGGCCAAAGGTTTCATCAGTCATTCCACCTCGCCAGTGTCATCCCCCCTTTTTTTTATTCCTAAACGGGAAGGGGGACTCAGAGCTTGCCTAGACTACAGAGTATTGAATAAAGCAACCATAAAAAACAAATATCCTCTTCCCCTCATTTCCACGCTGCTTGATCAGGTTAGAAAGGCCACTATTTTTACCAAACTTGACTTAAGAGGAGCCTATCACCTGATCAGAGTTAAACGAGGGGATGAATGGAAGACTGCCTTCCGAACGAAATTCGGGCTCTATGAGTACAACGTCATGCCCTTCGGGCTGTGTAATGCTCCCGCAGCGTTTCAGTTTTTTATAAATGAGATACTGCGGGAGTATCTGGACATTTTTGTCATCGTGTATATCGATGATATACTCATTTATTCCTCTAACGAGTCTGAACATGTGTCCCATGTACAAGCCATATTGGGAAAACTACAAGAACATCACCTCTTTGCAAAACTTGACAAGTGCATCTTCCATACCCACAGCGTAGCCTTTTTAGGATTTGTTATTTCATCCAAGGGGATACATATGGATCCTGCAAAAATTTCTGCCATTATAGAGTGGGCCAGTCCCACTTCCGTAAAGGAGATTCAATCCTTCCTAGGATTTGCCAACTTTTATAGAAGGTTTGTGGACCATTTTTCTGATCTGGTAGCTCCCATCACACGCCTGCTAAAAAAAGGGGTTGAGTTTATCTGGGATGGGGAAGCCGAAAAAGCCTTTCAGGCTCTTAAGGTCAGTTTCACTTCCGATCCCATTATGAAACATGCAGACGAAACGCAACCCTACTTCTTGGAAGTGGATGCTTCGCAATATGCGGTGGGTGGCGTGTTATCACAACGTGACATCATCAAAGGCACCCTCCATCCTATTGCGTATTTTTCGAAAACCTTGACACAATCAGAACAAAATTATACCATCGGGGAAAGGGAACTCCTTGCAATCAAGCGAGCCTTCCAAGAATGGCGTCACTACCTTTTAGGTTCCCCTCATGTGATCACTGTTTATTCGGATCATCAGAACTTACAATACTTTCGAACAGCTAAAGCCCTAACACCGAGACAGCTACGGTGGGTTGCATTTTTTGGGGAATATGATTTTTTGATTCATTTCAGGCCAGGAATAAGACAGGGTAAGGCGGATGCCTTATCCAGACTGGGTAAGGAAAACAAGTGGGTTCAGGAGAAGCCGGTGCCCCTTATGCCTGAGAATAGACTAGTGGCGCTAGGGGAAAGAATTCCTGATTCACGTACCTTCTTGGAGCACTTAGAACAGGCCTATGCCCCTTTAGATCCGCTCACCTGGTTACAAGATTCAAAAAACACCATTGTGGACAATCTGTGGTATCATGACAATAAAATCTTTTTACCTACTACAGACTTACATCATCTTGTTTTACAATGGTGTCACAATATGCCCTTAGCAGGTCATCCGGGGGAACACAAAACTAAGAGTCTCTGTCAACGATGGTTTTGGTGGCCACAACTATCGCATGATGTTAAGCATCATGTCAAGACCTGTCCCACATGTGCCCGCCAAAAGGCCTCACATTCCGTACCTGCGGGATTATTACAGCCCCTTCCTGTTCCCAATTGCCCCTGGACCACCCTTAGCATGGATTTCATAACAGACTTACCCAACACTCATGGATATACCACCATCCTGGTGGTAGTAGATCTATTGTCCAAAATGGCCCATTTTGTACCCCTAAAAAAGATCCCTTCAGCAGTGGAGTTAGCAGAGGTGTTTATCCGAGAAATTGTCCGGTTACATGGATTGCCTTCTGTTATAGTATCAGACAGGGGTCCCCAATTTGTTTCTAGATTCTGGCAAGGGTTATGCAAATCTCTCTACATCGATCATAGGTTGTCCTCAGCCTATCACCCCCAGACAGACGGGCAAACAGAGAGGACAAATCAAACCTTAGAGCAGTATCTCAGGTGTTTGATAACCACCTCCTGTCAGGATTGGGTACAAGCACTACCTCTAGCAGAATTTGCATACAATAATTCTACACACACTGCTTCTAAGATTTCTCCGTTCTTTTTCACCACTGGTTATCACCCCAAAATACTCCCCCTTGAGGTACTCCCCTCTGATACGTTAAACCCTGCGGTTCTCGATCATCACCAAACCCTGCTAAAGATATGGGAAACAGCCAAATCAGAACTAACCCTGGCGAAAGAGCAAATGAAGGCCCAGTCTTAGATGAATTTAACTGAAGACAGTTCTCCGTAAGCCAGCTGGAAATGGCCATGATATCCTCTTGGAATTTGGCTTGATCACCCACGATGTTATTAGAGAAGGTGAAGATCAACTGTGTATCGTCCGCATAAGATATTAGTTCGATGTTACGTTCCCTGGCCATTAAACAGCGTGGGGCTGAGAGCAGAGCCCTGTGGAACACCACAGCCTAATGGAAAACTGCCAGATGAGTACGGGGGAGCATGAACCTGGAAGGAACGGTCAGATAGAAATGACACGAACCAGTCCAGAGCATCATCTCTGACACCTATCTCCCATAGCCTCCTAACTAGGATCCCATGGGAGACGGTGTCAAACGCCGCACTCAAATCTAGCAGCACCACAGCTGAGGTGTCACCCCTGTCTTGTGCCACCCTTAGATGTTCTGTGACGGCCAGTAAGGCTGACTCCGTGCTATGGTTGGCACGGAATCCGTTCTGAGACTCCTCCAAGATCCCATTAGTCTCCAGAAAACCCGTCAGAATAGAATTGACATGTGCCTCCATTACTTTGGCCAAGTAAGGAAGCAGCGAGATAGGCCGGAAACTTTCTGGCTTGGAGGGGTCCAGGGTGGGTTTTTTTAACAAGGGGACCACTTTGGCATGTTTCCAAGATTTCAGGATGGTAGCTGATTGCAGAGATTTATTAATCAGTTTTTGCCCTTCTATCAAGATCGATTCCGGAAACAGTCTAAACATCTCGGGTTTGACAGGATCTTCCGGGGACCCCGACTTGATTCTTAAAGTTAGGGGTTCCATGTCTGTCTGAGAGATGAGTGGGAGAGTTAGGAGGGAATAGGGAAGGCTCAATGAGTCAGTAGTAGGTCTGTAAGTCATAGATGGTTCTCCAGAGTTAAATGTGTTATAAATCCCTTGTACTTTATTAATGAAGAAGTGAGCCAGCTCTTCGCATTGTGAGTCAGATACTATGGTGCTATTAGTCCCCACGGGAGATGTAGTAAGCTCCTTCACTAACGCAAAGATAGTTTTTGTGCGATTTGTGCTGGCATTGATCAGATCAGTATAATAACTAGCCTTGGTCTTTTTTATCAGCTTATGGTAGGCTTTTGTAGCAATTCTAAAATTGGATTTGGCTACCAAATCATACGATCTTCTCCAGATACGCTCGAGTACCTTACACTCCTTTTTTTTTTAGTACAAGCGCCTCACAGTACCATAACTGGGACTGCTTACGTTTAGGTCTTGACATTTTCCTGGGAATGAAATGATCCAGAGACTCATTGATCCATTCTCTATAGGCTAAATCCGCCTCATCCAGATTAGCAGGCCAGGCAGGTCGGGAATTAGTTAGTCTAGCCTCAAATAGTGCCCTATCAAGTTTATGCCATGCACGTCTCAAAAAAGGAGGGGGAGGCTTTCCCCCAGGGCCAGCTGGAATCCTAACAGCAATCTGTACCAAAAAATGGTCCGTCCAGCTAAGAGGACTAGGAGTGGAAACTGAAATTTCCTGAATGTTCGAAAACACCGGGTCCAGTAAATGGCCTGCTAGATGGGAGGGCCCCACCACCAGCTGACGTAATTGGCAGGCTTCCATATCCCCTAGAAACTTCAGTATTGCTGGGGAGAGACTAGACTCCAGATGTAAATTAAGGTCCCCCAGAACACTGAAGTTAGCTGACTGTAAGATAAAGGCAGAGACATTAGAAACCAATGATTCCTGGAATGTACTCGCTAACCCGGGAGGCCGATAAATCAGCACGCCTGTAAAAGTGAAGGTATCCAAGACCTTCAGCTTAAAAAGTGCGCTCTCACAGTTGGCTATCTCTGTAGGGGAGAGAGTGCAGGAGTAGATGTCTTTAAATATCACTGCCAATCCTCCTCCCCTGCCCTTAAATCTATTCTGAGTTAGAATAAGATAGTTAGAAGGGAGGGCTAAAGCAGTGATGGCCAGTGTGTCATTCGTCAGCCATGTCTCTGTTAGGACTAGCAGGTCCGGGGAGTAGTCCGTAAGAAGGTCATAAATATCCTCATGATGTTTGACAAGGGACCTACAATTGAGGCTTAGTATCTGTAAGCTCGCAATATTGTTACCTTTGTCAACGGGGGCCGGTGGAATTAGGCCTGCCTCCATAGCCTCAAAACTACAGTAATTACACCGCAGGTCAAGTGAGCCAGGGTGCAATGAGTGTGACGCACACGCCGTTTGACAACGGAGAGCGAGTAACTCCTCACGAGCAAACAAGACCATGTTATCAGCTGACACCCAGGGGTCCTGGCCTCTGGCAACGGACCGGCGCGGATGGGCTCGCCTTTGGCGAGCCTTCGGCGACCCGCCGGCTACCCGCCGCGCGCGTCCGCTGCGCGGGAAAATGCAGAGGTCCCTAAGTAGGCACCAACCCCGCCTTTTATGAACTCCATAAATTCATAAATCTGCATTCACAAAGAGCAGTAAATCTGTGAGTGCAAATTCACACATATCTTTGCAATTATTTGTGTATCAGAATCTCGAATTTCCATATTTTGCATAAATTGTTACAGTTACACCCATTTTATCCGCCTTAAGCAACTTCTTTTGTAATGGTGGGCCTAACATAATGTGGGATCATTGCATATTGCTCCCCAGCCCCATTGATTTAATGACGGTCACTGGTGAATAGATATTAGTTCAAAGGGAGGTCGCTGTAGGTATCTTACCCCTAGCAATGAAAAAAAATATCTCATTCAAGTAAAGCATTACACACACATATATACACAAATTGAGTTTCATTGTGCAATTTCATTCATGAATCCTAGACTCTTTTCAATGTAGAACACAAGATCTGCGCAGCACCCTGGAAATTGTTCATCTCACATAGAAAGTGGTACACTCAAGTGCTTTAAAATATCTTGTGCAAAATTTCAAACTTCTGATACTTCTATAGTTCAGTAAAATAACCATTATAAACCTCTCTTTCACTGGAAATACTTCCAAAATATGCAATGTTCAGCTTCCCCATACCAAACGTACACCTTCATTTGTCATCTTCAAGAGGGTTTTAAAGACCACCTACTCGAAATCACCACTCTTTGGACAAACATTTTAGAACTGCATGTTTGTTGTGTAAAGTGTACCATTTCCGATCGTATATATTCGCATAAGAAATATTCACCCCTTTCTCTGGTGTTTGGGCCTTGGGCTTTCTCAAGGTTTTTACTCATGACGTTGTTAAGTTAAAAATAACTTTCTAGATAGAGCGCAGGTAGGAAAACAGGGCTTTTTGCAGTTATCCCCCCACTTTTTGCCTCCATTGGGACTACTAGATGCTGGATTTCGACTCTGATAGTGTACTGGAGTCTGCTGCCCAGTGTCGCTTCTCTCTCCCTAAAACTGTTATGTGTAAATTCGCAATCCTATTTTACAAGAACTTTACCCTCCTTATAAGACCCTGGTATATGGTAGCAGTGGCACCCAGGGCATGGGTGGTAAAGGGATCCCCAGGACTTGCAGAACTTTTTTGCCACCCTGAGTGACCCAAATAAACCACTGACAGCAGGCCTGCCAATGCAGACTGTAGGAATAGTGCAAACTGCTCGAACTCGACTTTACCCTCACCATGTGTGGCAAAGTCAACGCACTATCTATGATATATGCCAGCCACCCCTAAGGAAGTTCTTCTAAAGCCCCAGAGCCAGGGTGCAGTATATCAAAGGTGTGGACATGTAGGTGCAAGCTTATATTACTCAAAAGTGTCTTTTAGCATTAATAGGACACTGAATGATAGACTATCCATAGGATAACATGGGTTGGCACACAGGCAAACCTGAGATTGGCAGCTCCATTATGGTACCATCTAAATATGCCATGTTGATATCAAACAGCGTGCCTTCTCATTCCTGATCCGAATCTGGGGCTGAGGGTGATGTGACATTCACCCAGGTGGCTTCCATAGAGATTTCCCACCTATTTGTCCAAACTTCTCTGTGCTCTGGTTGGCAAGGCCGCGCCCCCACGCTTGCTGCTGCAAAGACAGGATTCTGCCTTCATGCCAGGCAGTGTGATCACTCCCAGGAGTCAGGAACAAAAGCCTGGGCAGGAAAGAGGTCACACCTCTGCCCTCCCAGGCAGGCTAGTGAAGTGACGCAGCAAGGTGGTGAGCTTCAAAGGCTCCACCACCTCTGAAATACATCAGGGCTGATTCCCAGAGGAGGAAACAGCCCTCTGCCTGCCCCAGGCACTTTTGCAGCCTGGCAGTCGGGAAATAAGACAGCCAAAAAGGTGTAAACCCCCAGAGATTTAGCCACACTTCCAGGGCAGCCCGGTCTGTACACTGGAAGAAGAGTTCAGCCATTTTTAGAAGTGGCAGAATAGACAGTTCTGTGTAGAAAAGGCGACCCACACACCTCTAGATGTGGTCATCTCAGGTACAGACTAGCTGTAGAGACTAACAGCCCATTAGCTACTTGCACCCACACTGCTAACTCCCTTTTGATTTAAGGCGCACCCCTGACACCAGAACCTCCGTTCTGAACAACCTGCATCAAAGAGGACAGAAAAAGAGACCCATATTTGTGACAACAGGACTTGCACAAAGCAAAGAGGGATACCCTGCACCTTTTGCAAAACTCCTGGAACTGCCTGATCAAGACTCATCCTCGGCAATCTCTCAGTTCCTCCAGACAAAGCCACGGACCCCTGTGGAAGCCTGAAGCACCCTCAGACTGCAGGTAAAACAAAGCTCTGGATCAGAAGAATCACTGACTAGTGGGCCCTCCGAGGGATCGCCAAGCCCAGATGGTCTAGTGCATTGCAGGAACTGTAGTCCTGCTTTCCACAAAGGTACAGGCAGATACTGTGTTCTCTGGGACCACCGGACATTGAAGTAACTTTCTTCCCCACTTACCGCTGCCAAGGCTTGTTGGCTGCTAGTCTGGCAACCAATCCCTTCACTCTACGCTGTACCTAGAGGGAACTCCATCCGGCCTTCAACCGACATCAGCAAACAACCCTTTGTTGCTTTTGCATCTTTTTCCCCAGCAGCACCATTTTAGAGGGAAAGGCAGCTCTCCTGCGGTTCCTGTTCACAGCAGGGACAGCCACAATGTAACTGACTGTCATGGCTTGGTCCTAAGACATCTTTACCCTGCACAGGTACCACGACACGCAACTCAATCTCCAAGTGACCGATTGTCATTAGTGATTTTTCCAGCAGAATGCAATGATAAACTTTCACTGTATTATTCTGCACTGATTTTATATTGCTTCAAAAATCTATAATTTTGGTTATATGTATGCTATTCCATTTATTTTGGTGTTCAAATTAAGATCAAAATACACTCTATTATTTTAAATTGGTGTCGGATTTCTCTCAAATCGTGTCGATATCGTCCATGTTTATACTCTGGAATGCTTAACAGATGTTCCTCTAGTAAAACCTGACTGCTCTTTGCCACACTACCAGGAATAAACTAAGGATTTATTAGTGTGAATCTAAGGACCATCTTGTGACAGTACTACATGGTGAAGCCTAATCAGTGTCACCACATATTACTTCGCCTTCCTACAGAGCACTCTTCAGGATCGTCAGGACCGCAGTGATGGAGAAGAGAGGGCAGCACGCCCAATAAGGAGAAACCAATAAGTACGAAGGACAAGGAGAACTACCACATTCTATCTAGAATTGTTATTTTGATATTACCAACGACATAAGTAAAATCCTTGGGAAAGCCACACACCCATATACCAGAAAAAGGGGCGAAACACATGTTGGCTGTGTCAAGATTCAACAAAAGCCCATACCATCTTATCTTTAATACTTTGTAGAACAACCTAATAGCATACAGACAATACTCACCCAAGGTATACTACATTAAATTGAATTTGAACTGTAGAATATGTATTGCGTAACAATATCAAATTGACATCTTGAACAAATTGTTTGAATCACCGCAAAGGCACCTGTATGACAATCAACACATTCTGAAATGATTAATTGTGTTTGTTTTAATATTTCATGAGAATATATAGGACGGGAAACGATATACTCTACACAACAAACGTTTGACTACTAAGAGGGCTACCATCAACAAGTACATATTACCTCAAGAATTATATTACTAATGGTATTATTAGTCAGGCCTAAAGTGGGTCTGGCCTGATCAAAGGAGCAATACAGACCTGTTTCATGCATTTGTAGCTCTTAAGAACAGCATTTTTCTGAATATATGCATTTATATTCCATGTCAAAACAAGGCATCAGCAAAGACAATAGATCTGGGTAAATGAGCTAACATTTGTATTGTTAGCACATAAAAGCCACACAAGAAACAAATTACAAACATTACTGATGTCTCCCTAGTATTTCCCCATGCAGTACAATGGAAGCAATGGCGAGGAGGCAGTAGAATACATGGGAACAGCCGTAAGTAAGAGATGAGTACTCCTCGGGGCTGACCCATGAGGTGATCAGCAAAGTCTAAAGTCAGTGGCTGAAAGAGGCTGATTGAAGAAAGTCAATGGTTTTAAGGGACAGAGCCAACGTCCACCCAATGTGCCAGACCCTGTGTGGGTGGCTATGGAGTAAGCAGGGGAAACTGGGCCTCATCTGTGGAGGATGGGATTATTATCCTCTGATGTCCTGGTATAAATCCTGCTTCGGCTTTGCAACCAGGATACCTCAGGTCAGATGAAGAGCTTCTTACAGCAAGTCAAGACCTCAGATGATATCCTCTTACATCTAAGAAACAGGCTGTCAGGCAGACACCTACTGCGATTGCACAGCGGTCTTCTGAGTCTCTGCAGAGCACTACATTTTGTGGCCAAAGAGAATTTGAAACTAGAACAACACGTATGTCAGGTCTGCTGGCTAATGTTGGTCTTTGGTTCTTTTGATTGTAGTTACAGAAGGTTTCTTTCTGCCACTTAGTCAGTGCATTCTACCCAACATTGGCTAATTGAGAACCATCTCCTGCTCAACACCTCCAAAACGGAATTCCTCCTCATCTCTCCTCCGAACCACATCTCTAAGCTAGACCTATCGCTGAAAAACCTCACAGTTTTCAACTGCACCCCACTCATTATAGACTAAGCCAAATCTCTCAGAATCACCCAGGACAAGCACCTGAACATGAATAATCATATCAGCAACTTATGTAGAGGAACAAATCACTTGATGAGAACACTTAGAAATATCAAACCATTCCTTCCACAAACTGATTTCAAGGAAGTGGTTCAATCGCTCAGCTTACCGAGATTAGACTATGGCAGTGCCACGCTCTGTGGCCTTCCCAAATACGTCTTGGCTCCACTAAGGGCATCTCTGAATGCTGTGACCAGACTGGTTACAGGTACCAAACGAAATGTGCACATATCCTCAGTACTAAAATCTCTTAAATGGTTGCCCTATGAAGCTCGAGTCCAGTTAAAGATTGCCGTTCCGGCGCACAAAGCCCTCCACTTGAAAACTCTCTGGTACCTAGCAGAACAACTGGAACTATCCTGCTGGGGTAGAGCCTCAAGAAGCGCAAACACTTTCCTCCTGAAACCACAAACCTTTATGAAAAAAGAGAACTTGCCAGTGAGCCTTCTCCGGCGCCGCCCCAAAGATATGGAACTCTCTTCCACTGGAAATAAGCAGAATCTCCTCAACTACTGCTTTCAAACTGGAAGTCAAAAGATTCTTAATGAACAAACTCCTACCTTACTTGGGCTAGGTTCATCTGCGCAAGTACATTGATCCTACAACCATTGGACCATCTTTGGATGCTGCTCTTCTTTATCTCAATAGTGTGCCCCCCGTTTAGTCCTCTATGTACCTGCTTATTGTATTACTCTCCTTGGACCCATGCATCTTGTAATTATGTTATTATTCTTGTTTTTATTCCTACTTAATGTCGATATTGTCTGTGCTACCCTCCTTCCATCCTTTTTGCAGGCACTCTGAAATCCATCGGGATCTTGTTCGCGCTATATAAAACTTTATAAGTAAATAAATAAAATTAGATTCCCAGAAGGTAAATTATTTAATACTTAAACTGGGTTCATCAGGACCTTTTGACTCTCAAGAATTTTAGGAAAGTCCTGTCATCTGTAAGAAAAAAATAACAACAAAGCTGACGTATTTGTTCAGTTGTTCTATATGGCGCCTTACTGTCACCCACTGGTAAATTCAGAGCAATGAGGATAAATAACATGAATACAGAATGAACAATGTATTAGAAGACAGTATGTCTGTTAGATTAATAGGAAAATTGTACATGGGAAAGCTATGAATATTCAGGGGACTATATAGAAGAGTGTGGTCCTCATTACAAGTTGTGCAGAGTGTTAATTCTACAGATTTGTTGTCGAATTACCACCTGCACAATTACAAGTTTTACTGAGTATTGAATTGCACCAGTCAATTTGTATATGGGGTAGAATGTTTTACAAAGCAGGGAGAAAATGTGAGTGTAAAAGAGCCTGAAATTTTGCGAAAACATGGAGTCGACACCAAGGGGGCTATTCTCAAGAACGTGTGATAATTATCGCTAAATCAGCTTAATGCAAATCCGTTCCGCTTGCGGATTTTGCGGATTTTCGGTAAATTCGCAATCCGCGAACGCTCGCGAATTTACCAAAAATCCGCAAATTCGCACGCAGCGGATATTTTTTTCTTGGTGATACAATTTTGCGGCGTGTGGTGTAAGTTCGCAATTGCGAACATGTAGGTGCGGCGGGCAGCAACAATCTCGCACTCGCGAAATTACAAAAATTGCAATTCTGCACAAGAAATCTACTAGCAAGCAGCATAGACCTTCTGAAAATGATGATTTTTATCAGAATAACTCCTCAGGTTGACATTTGCCTGCACTTTTTTGGATTTGAGGCCTTTTGATTTTCTTTGGATAACTTTTGGATTAGAAATCAACTTTCTCATATAAGCTTGTTTGGGGCATTACAGTTGCTGTAATGCTGTTCTGCAGAAAAACGAGTTTTGCAAAATTGAAAGCATTCAGCAGGTTCAAAAGTTCAAACTCATCATTAGTAACCATTCCCTGTAGTGCTTCCTGACAAGGGCCCCTCCAGAGTTCAGTTGCTAGTTGCAACAATTGTATGACCCTGCTCTGACCCTCACAGCACGCTCATAGAATAGCTACAAGTAGGCCACAAAGGTCCTGGAAAAAAAATTTGCACTGCAACAGAAAGCAAATTACAGATAAGGAAGCAGGTGCCAGACTGGAATTTTAAAACAGTGACACATTAATAAATCAACCCCAAATTAATTCATGTCAGTTGAAGCAGGCAGGTGTGCTTGCTTTTCCCCCCCATAATCTACAGTGATGATGAACCAGAGGGTGGCATTGATGTACCAGAGGGTGGCATGGGTGAAACAGAGGGTGACAGGGGTGAAACAGAGGGTGCTGGGAACCTGTGATGATGAACCAGACGTAGAAACAACATAATCTCGACCGTTGCGAGCCGACATGTAAGTTCGCAATTGCGAACTGGTACAAAACCCTCACGAACTGGCAGAAATCCTTGCGAACTGGCAGAAATCCTTGCGAACACAAAAAAAAATCCGCAAATTCGCGAGAATTCGCGGATTTTGCGGATTGCGAGTTCGCAAATTCGCAAAATTTGTGAACGCCAGATTTGCAAAATTCGCCCATGCTTACTATCGTCGGAAATTAACACTGTGTTAATACTGTATTCTCAACACTGCGGTATCATGCAATAGTCTCAGGATAACGTTACAAATGTGTGCGATAAAGTCACCGGGACTGCGATAAAAAACCCCAACGTTAAAAAAGTTGTGATTTGCCCAACTCAAAATCTGCGATAATCTTCTGCAGGCCTGCAATTCACACACGTCAGGTGTGAAAAATCACTATAAAAGTAGAAAAAAACATACTAACAAAAGCCAAACAACAGCGAAGCACATTGGAGGTAGCCAGAGCAAGTATAGAGGACAACCAGCACCCCACTAGCCCCACGGAGGACCAGCCTGGGACCTCGAGGGCAGGGAAGGGCAAGGGCAAGAAGAAGAGGAAGATGCGGTTCAGTCCGCTGGAAAGTAGGATCCTGATAACGGAGTTGATAGAATACCATCAACTACAGTTCTTCAGCTCCATTGTGTCATTGGCAACAAAAAGTGGAATATCGCAGTCCATCGTGAACAAGGTGAACGCAGTTGGAGTGCTGAAGAGGACAATGGAAGAGGTCAATTGACGCTGGAATGATGTCAAGCGCAAAACCAATCAGAAACTTGCCAACAACCAGAAAGCAGCAATGCAGACTGGAGGTGGGAGTCCAGCGCGACAGGAGGACCTGGACGAGATAGAGGAAATGGTGTTCACAGTCATTAGTGGGGAGACGGTGGCAGGAGTGGGGGACCGGACACTTCTTAACATGACCGGACACAACAGCACCAGGGTGAGTAACGACAAGGGACTTTGGGGACAGGGGGAGATGGGCACAATGGCACACATGCACAATTAAGTAGAACCATGCCCCAGACCCCCAACTCCCATCAAAAGACAAATGTACCCAAGTATGCAACATCACAGCACTGTATAAGCACAGAAGTCAAAAGCACACCACATGAAAGCGAGAAGGGGCAGCAAAATCAGAGCTGCAGAGGCAACTCTCCCAAAATGCTGCACACACACATAACAGGCAGAGCACACCAACATTGACAACAATGTGGTACAAACCGCAACAGGTCCACAACAGAACAGAGGAAACAACTGGTGCCACTTGTGTGTAGAAACTGGCCAATCACATTTGGCATTGCAGGGAAATGTGAGATGATTATGTACAAGTACAAACACACATCCGTGATGGTGTCAAAATGTCCACTGTCCCACACAGTAACAATGTACAGTGTCATGCAGTCTGAATGTAAACATTCACAATGCGTCAACATACAAGTGAACACAATGATAAAATGTGTCTCCCCTTGACATTGCAGAGGGAAATCCAACGACTCCTGCAGAGCAGGCCGAACCTCTCTTCTCTGATGATGAAGAGGACCACCACACCTTCGACCCAGACACCCTCCAACAGCTTGTGGACAGCATCCGCACCACACTTCCAGGAGCAGGGCAGCCCAGCTGCTACGAGCAGACCCCACATCCCGGAAAAGACCACACTGCAGGCAGCACCCACCGCCACGGCTACCTCCCAGGATCCCCACGAAGACCACATGGCCTTCCAACGCCATGTGTTGGGGTGCCAGGCAGTTGGCTGTACAGGTGCAGGTGGGGTTGGACTGCATGACAGCCAAACTATATGCCATATGAGGATGTCTAAGTCCCATCAAGGACCACTCACAGTCCCTAATGAACACCCACAGTCCGCTCCATACTCTCCGATGAACCATGGCAGACATCGCTGGAGTCCTGACTCAGAGACTTGAACTACTGTCTAGTCAGAGTTGCTCCAGCGATGTCACCCGGGAGTTGGGACACATGCGGAGGATGATGGAGACCATGAGGCGGATGCAGGTGGAAAGAGCGGCTGCCATGGCCACACACCAGCGTGATGTAGCTGGGTCCCTCAATGCCCTAAAGACCCTCCTCGTGGCATTGCTGCCACTAGCCCTGGCGCTAATGAATGCTGCTGCTACCACATCTCTGACCCTTGAAGTGTCAGTGCCACACAGTGTGGCAGACATTCCACCTCTGTTCCCTGAGGTATCACTGCCACACAGTGCAGGAGCCAGAACACCACTGCCCACATGTGAGGCACATGAAAGAGCAGAAGAGGAAGATACAGATGAATTTGCCTTACTGGTAATAAGAAAACTTTAGCATTCATCTCCTCCATATGGACTGTTTCTGCTTGCTTCTGCCCACTGCATCATCACCTTCTACTGTCCCCCGATACACACTGCGACACTCACCTTGGACCTTCGACATGGACTGCCATATTCTGTCTGGCCACTAATGACACAGCATTCATACTGCAGACTGTACTCTTCCCCTTCCGTTGAACTTGTCATTCCCTGAAGGACTCTGGCTGGCCCTCCACGGGTCAACAATGTAAAATGGGGTTTGCATGGCCATGTACAGCTCCAGCTACAACACTCCACTGAATGTGCATTAAACATTCATATTCACACAGATGTGTCATGTCTATGATCTTACAAGTGTGGAAGTTTGGATGAATGTAGGATCAGTGATTCCCCCGTACCTCCATGTTGCTCATGTTGTGGGACTTGGGTCACAGGGTGACACATTGCCAATTGCGGTCCGGGTGGCGTCGGCACTACAACGGGGACACACCCATTAGTTGCTGCTGCCTTGTCCAGCCCAGGACAGAATCATGTCCACAGCCCTGGTGTCATTGTTCACACCCTTACGCTGGACTGGCATACACCAGGCCAACCCACTCCGCTTACGGTTACAGGCGACGACGACAATGCTACATATCCCAGGTCTTCCTTGTAGTGATCTGCTGATGACAGGTCTAGTTGTCAGCATGCCACAGCCACTCCCTCACGGCTGGTTTACACCCACACCACACCCATCCAACACAGGCGTCACTGGACCTGTGACCCTGCCAATAAAAAGGGACGTACGTACGTGCTGGATGTCATTTCCACTCTCTATATGGGTGCGTCTGTGTGCTTATTATTAATGCATGAGGGCCTAGGGCCATACAACATCACATTCCCCAGTGCCGGAGGTGACATAATGGTGTCCACACCACGATAACCAATCATAGAGGGTCCATAAGTTGCGGGGCACAGACTTGGTGGCACCGATACACTGCGGCTGGCACAGGCACACCGCCATGGGACAGTGACTTTCGGTGCACTGGGGAAGGGGCACCTTAAGTGCTGAGCGGGTGCGAAGCCTGCGATGGTGCCGCGTCCTCGCGGTCCGGACTGCTAAGGATTTCTGTGAGCCCTGCTGGACCACAGTGTAGGCCTGAGCCAGTGCTGGCTTACCGGCACGTGGCGTTGCCTCGCGGGTCACAGAGTTAGTGGCACCTAAAGGGCTGTGCGGGTGTGCAGCCTGTGGTGATGCCATGTGCACTGATATGATCTCTACCATAGCGATATCAAGACCCTGACTCAAGTGTGTTACCTGGTGGCCCACGGAGTGTAGCTGCATGATGTTGAGGGTGCCATGTTTGCGGGTCCCTGGCTTGGGGCTTGCACCGGCACGTTGTGAGCCCTCTTGGGGATACACCGGCGGTGGAAGGTGAGCAGTGGGGCATGGGTGTGCAGGGGTGGGCCGTCACCGCTGGGCGGCCGGATGGGCTGAGATGTAGCTGCCTGTGTGCGCAGGGGTAGGCAGCCACCGCTGGGCAGTCGGCGGGGCTGCGGTGCAGCTGCCTGGTTGCCAGGGGCGGGCAAGCAATGATGGCGTGTGCAATTGTATGTACTCTGCCATTTATGAATCTGGACTCTGATTCAGATAAGGATCCTGGTGGACTGTAGTGTATACAGGCATGTGGTTGGAGACACACTGGTGGCAGGAGGTGAGCAGTGGGGCCTGGGTCCGCAGTGTTGGCACTCTCTCTTCCTCTCCCTCTCTTCCTTTCACTGTCCCCATCTCTCCCTCTCTTTCTCTCCGTCTCTCTCTATTTCTCCCTCCCTCTCTTTCTCTCTCCCTCTCTTTCTCTCTCCCTCTCCCTCTCTTTCCCTCTCTCCCTCTCTTTCTCTCTCTCTCTTTCCCTCTTTCTCTCTCTTTCACCCTCTCTTTCTCTCCCTCTCTTTCTCGCTTGCTCTATCTCTCTCCCTCTGTGGCACTCTCTCTCTGTCCTTTGATCAGCGCATGACACACCTTCTTATCTAGAATTTTGTCTTGCAGGCTGTGACCTACAGATTGTCCTGAGAAGATCCACCATGACTATTCAGAATAGTTGTTTTGAGTTTATTGGAATAAAATGTTTTGTTCAGTGATTCAAAGATGAATGAGTCATTCTCCTTTTTCTGACCACATATGCATGTTAAGTGTTGTGATTTGTGCGACATCAGGTGAATTGTTTTGTTCATGGCTTTGTGAAGTTGATGTAACATATTGTGTATGGGGGGAAAGGGGGTGCCCGGGGAAGGGCCCCTGGGGTGGGAGGGGGGGTCCTGGGGGTGGTGGCGGTGGGTGTTGTGGCCCTCTTGGGGCTCGCGCTGCATGATCAGTAGCTCCATGGCATCTGTTGCTCTTCTGGTGTGGCTCTGGGCTGGGCTCCCTTTTCTGGTGCAGGTTGTCGTCCGACTTTACACCAGATCAGAGCAGGTGTAAAATTCCTGCTGCTAACGCGCCTTATTGCCTGTTTTGTGATCTTATCGCGGATCTGGCTGGTCGCTGAGAATGTTGCGGAGTGGTGTTTTTGCGGCTTTTTGCATGAGAACGCCTACTTTGCATCTCATTAGCGATAGTTGCCGGGGTCATCATGGTGATATTTTTTGCGGCTGCTATCGCAGGCAAGCTGGTTAGCTCCAGCTTGTGAATGGAGCAATATATTTATCGCCATTTTGGCTGTGATGAAGTGCTGATAACTCAGCGATAAGTCCGTGAGAATGTGCCCCTTAGTCATTCGGTGACCAACATGTTATTACAAATTCCAGACCTCAAACATGTAACAGTCGGTAAACGGGGAGCAGTCTCACCCAGTATCTGAACACTGTGTCGAATTTTCCAACCCCAATTTACCAGCCAGTTTGTAATGAAACGTTATGTCATCAACTAGAACGTGTTATGCAAAGGAGTCACTATTTAATGCAGTAATAAGTAGCCCTGGGCGTAGTGGGGCTTCGCGGAGCTACGTGAAGTGGGCGAGAAACTACGCCCACCTCCGCACTCTGCGTAGCCCCACTACGCACCACAGGCCTCCCTCCCGCCCTCCCTAAATACGTTAAATTAAAAGTATAAAATAATTAAAAAGGCACTTACCTTGCCCGCCGCTGCCCGCCGCTGCCCGCCGCGTCCCCGGGGCTCGCTATCTTCTTTGCTGCCGTCTTGTTTACTAATGCGCGGGCGGCCGCGCATGTGCATTTTCTCGTGAGAAATGCGCATGCGCGGCCGCCCGCGCATGCGCATTAGTAAACAAGATGGCAGCAATGAAGATAGCGAGCCCCGGGGACGCGGCGAGCAGCGGCGGGCAAGGTAAGTGCCTTTTAATTAATTTAAACTTTTAATTTAAAGTATTTAGGGAGGGCGGGAGGGAGGCGGGTGGCGGCCAGCTACGCTCCGTCTGCGGAGCGTGCGTAGTGCCGCCTGGCTACGCCCGCTACGCAAAATGCAGAGTAGACGGCACTACGCACACTCCGTGCACGGAGCGTAGCTGGCCGCCCACCCCTAGTAATAAGGGTGCAGGAAAGAGTAGTTTAGTAGCAAGGAGCGAAAGGGAAGGAGAGCAAAGACTTATTCGAGAGCAACCAATGATGTTACACTTATACAATGTATTGCAATTAGTAGAATATATAGTAGAATATATCTTTAAAAGTTCTGTCTTCTGCAGCTTCCTGGAGGTAATAGGGTTCAGTTCGAATCTCAGGAAGGGGTTAAGGGCATTTGAGAGGATTGGACCTTGGACTTTCGGTCTTGACAATTCTCGCTGTTTGAACTCTTGATGAGGGTTTCTAGAGTCACAGAAAGTTCTTCTCTTCGACGTTTGACGTTTTACTTTGAATAAGAAGGTATTGTCAGTCTGGATGGTTTATTTTTTGTGTCTATTTTATTTTACTTATTGTTTTTACTATGTTTTTTTTTATTTTGTGCAGAAATGTCTAGATAAGGGCGAAAGCAGTAGAAAGCATATCATTTTAATTGCAATTTATGTTTCTTGTGTTTTACACCTTTGGGCGTATTTCGCATGAATTGTGCACTGTGCAAAATTGCACAGTGCCGGATGCTTGTCCGCACTGTGAAATCAGTGCAAACCACATCTTGCACAGTGTAAACGGTCGTTTTCTGCCACTCAAGTAGATTTCTACTCGAGCGGCAGCTTTCACAATGAGGACTGGTAGTTTCTCATCGCGAGCAGTCGCAATGAGAAACCGGACCTCCCAGTGTTGAGAATCTTGCCGGGAGGTTTATTTTCCACGCTCGCAATCGGCAACTTGATGTTGCTGATCGCAAACGAGGAAAATGTCTCGCTGGGATTTCATTTTGCTCGCTTGCGGTCGTCAACTTGATGTTGAGGACCACGAGCAAGCAAAAAAGTTACCTCTACGCGTTTGAACTGTGCTACGTGCAATTCGCGGAGTGCGAAGTAGCGCAAACTTCGCAAACTACACAAGCGTAGCGTAGTACTTCGCCCAGGGTTAGTTATGAATGAGTTTACAGCTTTCATTGTTTGCTGTGACATCCTGTGACAAACCATGAACACAATTGAACCTATACACGTAATTCCAGCTCTGCTAAGTTATTGCTAACCTGCAGGGCTGTATTTTTCTGTTCAATTTATCTTATGATATTTTCATCAGGCAGATCTTGGACACTCTGAGCTCCGTGTCACCAAAAGAGGAAGTGCCAAAAGCATCCCAGCCCTTTAAATCTGTTCTACTCAGTTAATGTGCAGCTAATTGGGAATGACTGACAGAGTTGGACAGAAAGTAAATTTGTATATGGGGTGGAATGTGGTTAACAACATGCTTGCAGTATAAGAAAATAACAAAAAAAATTAGAACTAGTTACCAATTTCATTACATCTTCTAAACATGCCTTTTACAAAGAAAAGGAAAACATTCTTAAAAAGATTTCACAGACATACATTCATACAAAACATTACTAAAATACAATCAATTAATTGCCTTTTGTTAGTTTACATTTAAAGGACAATGGAAATATGTAACATTTCCTAACTTTAACAACAGCCTCGTTCGGACATATATATTTCATTATTTATTTATATTCTTGTATAGCTCTGGATATCAACCCCCGAAGGGGTATCTCCGCGCTTGAACATTACCAAAGAGCCAGGACCTAGTTCTGAACTGTGAAAAAGTGGCGGAAGAATCCTAGCCTGCAACGAATAAAAAAGTTTTCAGGGACTTCTTGAAAAATTGAAAATTGGCAGTGTTTTTGAGGACAGGGGGCAGTGAGTTCCAAAGGATGGGTCCTTTGTAGGACAGGGCACGTCCTCCCTGCCTAGCTTTTTTTATCCTTGGAACCGTGAGAAGTTGCTGATTGCTAGAGCGCAGGGTACGGCTGGGTTTATAGGGTTTGAATATTTCTTTCAAATATTTAGGTCCATTGCCAAACAGATATCTGTGAATAGTGCAACAGATTTTAAATTTTACACGCTGTCTGATTGGCAACCAGTGAAGTTTTGTCAGAAGGGGGAGTGAGGCAGACCTTGGCTGAGGGTTGAGAACTAGTCTCGCAGCAGTGTTCTGCACCACCTGTAATCTCTGCAATTGTTCCTCATTTGCCGAGATCAGCAGGCCATTACAGTAATCCAATCTGCTTATAACCAAGGCCTGGACGAGAGTCTCCCTATAAAAATCTGATAGAAATGGGAAGACTCGTCGTAGCAGTCCAATGACCCGGAAGCAGGAACCTGCTACTTAATTTGTGTGCTCTTTAAACAAAAGTGTTTTGTCTAGACGCACACCGAGATTTTTAACAATCTATTTGGGGCATGGTGTTGATCTTAAGTCTAGGGGCCACCAATCCGGGGACCACGAAAGTGTGGCCTCCCCAAACAGCATTACTTCAGTCTTGCCAACATTGCACTGGAGGCGGTTAATGGCCATCCAGTGAGATAGTGCCCTGATTCCGTCCGCAAAAGATTTTTGTATTGCGGGCGTTAGGGTTTTGAAGGGGAACAAAAGCTGAGTGTCGTCAGCATACGGCACATGGGTGAACCCATCAGATCTTACAATATCCGCCAAGGGGGCCACATACACTTTGAAGAGTGTGGGGCTTAAGCATGAGCCCTGTGGCACTCCCTTGGTGAGCTCCCTTGAGATAGAATGATGGGTGCCCAGTCTTACCTCTTGTTGGCGATCCGAAAGAAAGCTTTCCAACCAGGAGAGAGCCACACCTTCTATTCCCCTCTCCCTCAGATCATCAAGAAGTATCTCATGAGACACAGTGTCGAAGGCAGCGGATAAATCTAACAGCACCAGAATCATTGAGTCTCCTCCATCCAGTGACATCTTGATGTTATCGGTCACTAAAAGGAGGGCAGATTCTGTGCTGTGATTGGGCCTAAATCCAGATTGAGAAAAATCTAGGCCCTCCGCTGCCTCAATGTATTTGGACAAATGAGTGTTTACGTGTCTCTCGGTCATCTTGCTGAGAAGAGGTAGGAGGGAGATGGGTCGAAGGTTGGAGAGGTCGGTCCATGGAATTGCTGCATTCTTTCGGATTGGGTTCACAACTGCTTTTTTCCATTCTGTGGGCTCAGATCCTTCCCTAAGAGAGTGGTTAATCAGTGTTTGAATGTGGGGCCTAAGCAGATTTTGCAGGGAGACAGTTATTTTGGCTGATAGAAAATCATCTGGGGATCCAGATTTTATATGGCTCATAAGGGAGGTGAGATCTGAGTCATTGACTGCTGGGAAAGTCGTAAGTGTGGTTTAACTCCGTGTGGGCAGAGTAGGAGGAGAGAGAGAATTGTTACTATTTTGATTGGAGGCCTGTAAGATTTTTTCGTAAATCAAATTGATTTTATTTTCGAAGAACAAGGAAATTTAGTCGCATAATTGTTGGGAAAAGTCATTAGGGCTAATGCATGCGGTAGGTTGTACAAACTCCTGAAGAATGTTAAATAATTCCTTAGATCGGTTACCCGCTTCTGCAAGTTGTTGAGAGAGGCTATTCCTCCGAGCAAGCTTGATGTTTTTGTAATATTTATTCTGGGCCTCATGATGTGCTTTCTTGTTTTCTTCGGTTCGTGTTTTTCTCCACTTTTTTTCTATCCTCCTACATTTTTGTTTTTCTGTTCTGAGCTCCTCAGTATACCATGTTTCCTGTTTGGTGGCAGGGTATTGTTTGTGTAGCTTTAGAGGTGCAATTCTGTCAATTGCTTCTGTAAGAGAGTTGTTGAATTTGGTCAATTCGGTCTCTATGCTGTCTGTCTCTGTGGGAATGGGCTGCTTCCATACCTTTTGCAATTCCTCTACGGTGACTTTATGCAACTGTTGACGCCAGACAGGTGGTAGGGAGTTTTTATGAGAGGTCTTATCCGCTTTAGATATTGAGAATTCCACGATGAAGTGGTCGGACCAGATTATTTGAACCGGGGAAAGACTTTGTACTATGGGGAAATTGGTGAATATCAAGTCAAGAAGATGGCCTCCTATATGGGTGGGTTCGTGGTTTTTCAGAGTCAAACCGAGGGAAGATAATTCAGAAACCAGGGAAATTGTTTCGGGAGGTCGGGATTGTCAACGTGAATATTAAAGTCGCCAAGAGGGAGAAAATCTTCCTTTGCTTTAAAGTGAGGGTCCAAGAGTTCCAGTAGTGCAAGGGAGAAGCCTGTAGTGGGCCCCGGGTGGCGATAGACTAAGGCTCCTTTCCAGAATCTATTTGTGGCATAAAGCATTTTAAAAATTATTATCTCAAGGAGAGGGCTGTGCTTCTGTTCAAGTGTTGTGATCTTCAAATGTTCTTTATGCATGATGGTTAGGCCACCACCTGTTTTCTCTGGGCGGTAAAAATGAACAAACTTATAGCCTAGAGGAACCCCCACGGCAATTGCAGGGACCGTATGAGGTTTCAGCCAAGTTTCCGTTAGGAAGCAAAGGTCGGGTTGTATGGTATGTATTAGATCCCATACTTCTAGTTGGTGTCTAGGTAGGGAGCGGACATTAAGGAGAAGGCACTTTGTCCCCTTTGTCCCTTTGGGTGGAGTTTGTTCCCTATTATCGAACATCTCAGTACTGGGTTTGGTGTATGAGGCTTGAAACTTGCAATAAATGCAAGAAAAAGGGCCCACGGGGCAGGGCCAGGAATCTCTGGAACATTCTGTAAGAGGGGTTGGTCTGAGATGTAACAAGGATTGCGCCGAATACCTTATGTGAGGGGTACATGCAGAAGTGTAAGGCGTAGAGGTAGAGCTCATGGCCCCTGGTCACGTCCTGTCGCGGACGGGCGCAGACGGGCAGGACTCTGGCACGACTCCGGTGCAGGTCCGGCGCGTCCGCAGTACGCGTCCGCTGCGCGGAGTCATAGCCGTTCTTTTTAAAGCGCTGCTAGAGCGCGTCACCCGCCTGGCCCACACCCAATATGGCCGCCAAAAACCGGGAACCCAGCCATCGGCGTCGATGCTCGGCCGAGGGCGGTCCGGAGGCAGGGGAGAGGGGAAGGAACACAAAGCGCTAAGGAGCGATAAGGAAGTCTCTAACGCTTATTAATCTAGCGATTAAAACACACAAATTGAAATGTAGGCAGAATTCTAAATTTCACAAAGTAAAAGAGAGAGAACACCCGGCTTCCGCCTCAGGAGGGGAAAAGTTGCTTCTGTGGTGATCATTGGAGCAGGCTCGGTATTTCCTTTTTAAAGCGCTGCTAGAGCGCGTCATCCGCCTGGCCCACACCCAATATGGCCGCCAAAAACCGGGAACCCAGCCCTCGGCGTCGATGCTCGGCCGAGGGCGGTCCGGAGGCAGGGGAGAGGGGAAGGAACACAAAGCGCTAAGGAGCGCTAAGGAAGTCTCTAACGCTTATTAATCAAGCGATGTGTCTCTGAACCAAACTGGAAATGTTGGTGGCCACAAGATCTGTTTCCTCCTGCCAATGCTAGTACCAAGGCTAAAAACCTAGGTATCATTGTTGACAATGAGTTAACCTTTGGGCCTCAAATTGCGTGTCTTTCGGGGAAATGCTTTGGAATCCTGCGGATGCTCAGGAAATTTCTCCCCTTGATTTCGGTGAACCATCGAAGGGTCATAGTCCAAGCACTTGTCGGGTCGCGTTTGGACTATGCAAATGCCCTCTATCTGGGACTCCCAAAATATTTGATAAGGAGACTGCAGGTAGTCCAAACTTCAGCCGCTAGGGCTATTTATGGACTCCCCAGACGAACTAGTGCCTCTAACTTGTTGAAGGAACTGCACTGGCTCCCTATAGCCAAGAGGGTTCTCTTCAAAAGCCTGACGCTAACCTATAAGGCTCTTCATGACTCAGGCCCTAGGTATATTAGAAAGCGCCTTGCTTTTTACAAGCCGAGCAGAGCTCTGCGATCTGCCTCCTTGTCTAAAATGGTCGTTCCATCCATCAAGCGAACCAGACAAGGAGGGCGTTCCTTCCACTACCTGGCTCCGCGCGCTTGGAATGAACTTCCTATTGTCCTTAGACAGGCCCCCAGTCTGTTGTCTTTTAGAAAGGCATTAAAAACCTGGCTTTTTACTAGTTAATTTTGCTGTTCCTTTTTTGCAGTTATGTTCCTTTCCATTAAAGGACTTCTTCGCCAAAGCGCCGGGACACTCCGACTGGAGTAGCCGTTGTGCTATAGAAGAGCCCAATTAACATAACAATTAACAACATAACAAAACACACAAATTAAAATGTAGGCAGAATTCTAAATTTCACAAAGTAAAAGAGAGAGACCTCCCAGCTTCCGCCTCAGGAGGGGAAAAGTTGCTTCTGTGGTAATCACTGGAGCAGGCTCGCTATTTCCTTTCTAAAGCACTGATAGAGCGCGTCACCCGCCTGGCCCACACTCAATATGGCTGCCAAAAACTGGGAACCCAGCCCTCGGCGTCGATGCTCGGCCGAGGGCGGTCCGGAGGCAGGGGAGAGGGGAAGGAACACAAAGCGCTAAGGAGCGCTAAGGTAGTCTCTAACGCTTATTAATCAAGCGATTAAAACACACAAATTAAAATGTAGGCAGAATTCTAAATTTCACAAAGTAAAAGAGAGAGACCTCCCGGCTTCCGCCTCAGGAGGGGAAAAGTTGCTTCTGTGGTAATCACTGGAGCAGGCTCGCTATTTCCTTTTTAAAGCACTGCTAGAGCGCGTCACCCGCCTGGCCCACACCCAATATGGCCGTCAAAAACCAGGAACCCAGCCCTCGGAGTCGATACTCGGCCGAGGGCGGTCCGGAGGCAGGGGAGAGGGGCAGGAACACAAAGTGCTAAGGAGCGCTAAGGAAGTCTCTAATGCTTATTAATCAAGCGATTAAAACACACAAATTAAAATGTAGGCAGAATTCTAAATTTCACAAAGTATAAGAGAGAGACCTCCCGGCTTCTGCCTCAGGAGGGGAAAAGTTGGTTTTGTGGTAATCACTGGAGCAGGCTCGCTATTTCCTTTTTAAAGTGCTGCTAGAGCGCGCCACCCGCCTGGCCCACACCCAATATGGCAGCCAAAAACCGGGAACCCAGCCCTAGGCGTCGATGCTCGGCCGAGGGCGGTCCGGAGGCAGGGGAGAGGGGAAGGAACACAAAGCACTAAGGAGCGCTAAGGAAGTCTCTAACACTTATTAATCAAGCGATTAAAACACACAAATTAAAATGTAGGCAGAATTCTAAATTTCACAAAGTAAAAGAGAGAGACCTCCCGGCTTCCGCCTCAGGAGGGGAAAAGTTGCTTGTGTGGTAAGCATAGAGCACATTTATTACATCATCTCATATACTTCCCGCATTACCAGTGCTCGGACCAATGCATTTTATAAGCATTCTGAGGCAAAATGCCCCATCTGAGCATAAGTATTGTTCTGCTTGCACTGTGGTCCAGAGATAAAAGTAAATATTTTTGAATCTGCTTACAGGCTACAATATCTGGCAAGGATTCAAGAGAGCTGTGTGCTTGCAGAGCCAAGATGACGGACGTTCTTTAGCGAAACTCTGCATCAAATCCAATTATTCATCTGGATTATATCTGTTCTGGCTGCCATGGGCCCTACTGGCCAACCAAGCACCTCTATTTGGGCAGCAGTGGTGCTGGAGAACCATCAGCAGAGACTCAGGTGGCTGCGGCGGGGAGCACAGACAGCGGCCTTGCCTGCCCGCCTTGAGGTGCACTGAGGACTGGCTTTGAGAGGGACTCCTGCCTCCTCTGAAAGATTGATCAGCACAGGAGACGCTGCTCCCTTGGCTGAGACGGAGCTGCCAAGGCATTGGCAGCACCCCCCTGGTAGTGGTGCTTCTGTGGGGGAGCTTGGTCCTTTCCTCCTTGCCTCATCGGGCACTGAGGCCTCGGGACATGCAGGGATACCCTTGCACCTGAAGGAACTGAGCAAACTAGGGATGTTGGTGAGTACATGTGCTGAGCGGCAGTGTGTGGATCCCTTGGAGGCCACCCAGACCAAGAGGCGCTTTGGAAGAGGCGCATTGCAAGATGAGGAATGTGGCGGCCCAAACCTTGCCCTGGCCTCTATGGGGTGCCCTGTGGCCTGGCCTTCCCTGCCTAGCGCTATTCTGCTGGAGGCTGCATGCCCACCATTTGGCCCTTGCTGGGCCAGGACATCTTTGGAGGACCGACGGACCTGAGCTTGGAGGCAGCGGGCTGGGATATGCCATTGCATGCTCTGGGACTCCCCTTTCTGGTGGGATATGTGAATGTGCATACCCCGTGAACATTGCACAGAGCTGTCGGGATTGCCAATAGAGTGGAATGTATATGAGGCAGTGAGCGTACCTTATATTTTCCTGTGCATCTGACCCAGCACCCCAGAGAGAAAGTAACACACCTTGAGTATGGGGAATGCCGGAAATCAGCCATGAGCTAAGAGATGCGGTCTCATTGTAAAAATCAGCTACTGAGACGTGTCATGGTGCAGCCACAGTAAGAGCAAAGCCCCAGTTCCCAAGAGCCATATGATTCCAAGAAGGGTTTTTACTGAGAATTGAGCCATGATATTACTACCCACATGGGCAGCTGCTCATTATGCAGTTTTAAGACCTGTGGTTCACCTGGACCCTAGCAGCAACCCTACAGAAGGAGGATGTGATCAGTCCTGGTTATACCATATTAAGCCTGGAATGCAGTGACTGTGCTCCTCTCTAGGTGGGCCCTCTTGTCTCGAGATCTCTGCAGTGCGAGCATTGCTTCCGCTGTAAGCCAGACTTGCCCCACACTGTCTGAAGCTGCTAGTGACTCCACTGCCTGGCCTGTGTACTGTTGGGGATCGATACTGAAGTGCCTGTGATCCTGCAGACTGCCTCCAGCTCCCAAATTCCCTGTGAGACTCTACTGAGCCCTCCTTGGTATCTGTTTGATGTACTTTGTGCCCAACCCTACCGGCTGCCCTTGCCTCTGGCCCTCCCTGATGATGGGCTACCACCCTGTTGCCTCCACCTTGGCTGGAGCTCACGACCCTGCCTGATCTGGACCCTGCATCCTGTAGACTACTTGCCATCCTGCTGCTCCTGTCTTCTGCCTGTGATGGACTTCAGCCCTCCTGCTTCTGCTGCACCCAGTGGTTGCCTGTGCTGTGTTTCACTGCCTCATAATTTAGCACTTGCAAGCGGGACCATTACTGCTGCTGTGCTCTGTCTCCCTCATGGCGACGCTAGTGCCCCCTCAGCAGTCATGGGGCGTCGCCGGTCTGGAGCACACCCTACACCCTCACATTCTTCGGCCCCACCCTTACTTGCTCAAAAAGAGGTGGATTCTTTGGATCGCTCTAGCATGTCCACCACTGTTGATGACAAACTAGACATTGATCTGGCAGCCATCGAAAAATCCCATGTATCATTGGTGAACAAAATTGAAGCAGTGGTGATAGATCTCACTCTACTACGTGATGAGCCCCGTAATCTAGCTGACAGAGTTAACACTGCAAACTCAAGATATGCAGGCTCAGCTGTGCGCACTACATGAGCAGGCACGTTCATTGGAGAAGTGAGAGGAAGACACAGAGGGCTGCTCCGGCAGAAATAATGTTTGCTTAGAGGGCATTCCAGGAGAATGCTGAGGGTCAAGACGCAGTGACCTACTTGGAGACACGGTTCCACAGTTTTGTTCCCTCTTCCACCCTATTGCCCTTCTTATCTACCGGGTGGGCGCGCTGAGTGCCAGCGAGGAGGCCTCCCGGTGCTCCACTGAAATGACTTGTGGCCTGTCTTCTACATTACAAGGATCCCAACCTCATCCTGAGAGAGACCGGCGACGACAACCTGGTGATAGGCAATGCACAAGTGATGATCTTTGCAGACTATACGCTGGAAGTATATTCAAAGGAACTCTTTTTTTGCTGTCAAACGCAGATTCTGGGAACCCAGCACCGAGAAGATATTAGGGGCTTGCGCAAATACCCTATCCCTGCCAGTTGGGCACTCTGCTGAGCAAGCAACAGCCAACCTTGAAGGAGGATAAATTCCCCCTTGACGCTCCTCCGCCGTTGCACAGTTGTGATTATTAGTTTTTACCCGATTAGAACATTATTCTCTGAGTTATGAAATACCCCCCGCCCCCCAGCCAAAACAATATTCATTTCCGTAATTTATTATTGCTTCTGTTGCCCTTGTATAATGTGTGGGTGTGGGCAAATATTTTTGCTTGAAGTTCTGTAGAGTTTCGTCTTTTCATTGCTTGCATACTTGTGCTCCTTTTGATCTATCACACAGGTATGCACATTCCTAGCAACTGTTGTTCTACACGCCTTTGTACTCTTTGCTATGTCATGAATGGATGTACAATGATCAACGTCGTGGGAAACTGTACAATATGTATACCGAACGCTTGCCAGAATGTACCTGTACAAACATAAAACTGCTTAATAAAAAGATTACAACAAAAAAATTCAGGGAAGGATTTGGAAAATGTTAAGGGTAGTGGGGTGAGATAACTACAATAACTTAGCCTACAAGTAGCATTTTCTTAAGGAAAAAAAAAGTTTAGGTTGGGTGGGAGTCCATATCTGCAAGTGAGCTATTGTCCATTGTAATTGTGTTAAGGCAGCCCTAAGATTAGAGTTGAAAGTGCAGTCTTTTGCTTTAACAAATCTCTCAAAGTGCCTTGATTCAGTAGCATGCATCAAATTATATGCTCATCTAACTAAATTCGCCATAGTTTAAGAAAACGCACTAGTAAGTGCACATTCCGAACATAAGGATTGTACAGAGATTGCTTGGCTAATAGAATTTTCAGAGAATCTTACCTTAGTATAAATTTGAGGGTGACCATTTGTCAAAGAATATATACTCGAGTGCACATGTCAGAATGGGTGGAATTTCTATGTTACAAATGTCCAATGAAAAACTTAAAATGGCGCCTTCCAGAAGTTAATTATAGAATTGATTCAATGCACCTACGTGGGCTAAAGCCATATTCCCTACATGTGATAGATGCAACTTATACTCTAAGTTCAGTGTAAGGACTCTACCCAAATAGATGTATGTTTTTACAATATATAAAGGAGTTTCACCGAGGTTCCAGTGAAAAGAGCAGCTCTGCTTTCATACTCTGAAGGGCAATCACGTTAGTCTTTGAAATATTTATTTCCCAAAAGTTTTTCTCTGCATACAAATTCAAATCATTCACGTTTTGTTGGAGACTAATTGGGGTGAGATTGAAAATGACAACATCATCTGCATACATCAAAACATGCAGGTCTTGTGAAGCAATCAATTATCGGAAGAAAATTCTTACTATTGGTAAAGTGAGCTGGTAAATTAAAGAGATACATGGAAAACAGAAGAAAAGCTAATATACAACCCTGTTTCAAACAACTCTCTGTGGAAATCTTAGGTGACAAATTCGTATTCCCACCCATCAAGACGTTGCACCAGGTGGAAAAGTGTCATGCAATAATCAGTTTTAGTAATTTCAAGGGGATTCCCAGCCTGATCAGTTTCTTCCAAAGTATTGATCTCTCTACCCTGTGAATGCTGTTGACAAATCAACAAAAATGGAGTACAACATTTATGATTTTGTCACCAGATATTTATTGCTCAGGGTTCGGACTATTGCACTGTTCTCTCTCCCTGAATGTTTGGATCTAAAATTGGACAACTCTTGAGGGATCACACCTGTGGCATATGTCCGCTCCTCTAAGTGCTGCAAGAAACTAGTCACAAAGATCTTTCCTGCAGCTCAAAAACGGTTATTTGGCAACAGTTACTTGGTAGGGAGCGAAAACATTTTATATGCAATGGGACAACTATACTCCCAGTCTAGGAATACAGGTTTTGCACTTATTCATAACAGTGTGCGAACAGAGGAGTTAAGAAATTTCTCCGGACATCAGGGGCCTCCTTAAGGACTTTTACCAGAATCATATCTGGGCCTATGGCTGCAGAAAGCCTTGTCTTTTTTATGTATGTCTCTATCTGCTTGGCTTTTAGAGATTTTACTCCCTGTAGATGATCGTTTTGGGCTTCTGGAGAGAGTTGGAGCATCTCATATATTTCAAGTTAGGGCTTTCTGCATATAGCTTAGTAAAATAGTCAAGCCACTCATAGTCTGAAATGGAAAATGCAGAGGGAGCTTGCTTATTGTCAGTAAACTTTCCAGTAAGGTTCCAAAAAAACTTGTGATTTTTCTTTAGTGTTGCTTGATGTTGATCCGGCAAGTTTTGGTCTGCTATTTTGTTACTAAACACAAAGGCCCACATGCATCAACATGGCCATTTGCGATTCCTTATTAGCGAAAAATAAGGAATCGCTAATAAGGAATTGCAAATCGCTATGCATGAAGAAATTGCTAAATAAATTGCGATTTCTTAAAATTCCTTAATTGCAACTCGCAAATTGCGAATCGCAATTAAGGAATAGCTCCTCATTCAGGCCCATAGGAATGAATGGGAAGACATTCTCAATTTGTGATTAGCAATTTGCGAATCGCAAATTGAGAATGCGATTTCGAGGGTGCAGGGGTGTCCAAAGGACACCCTGTTGCACCCCTGAAATCAATCTGTGCACATATGTTGTGCACACCCATGTCCTAAGGGCATGTGTGTGCACAACATGAAACTTTGAAAAATGCACAAAAGTGCATTTTTCAAAGTTTTCGCAAATTACCATTACGTTCAACCTCATGGTAATTTTTCTCCCCCTAAGTGCGAATTCGCTATTTTTTAAAGTTTTATGCATTGCATTTAAGGAATCTCAATTTGGGACTCCTTAAATGCAATCGCAATTTAAGAAATCGCAATTTTGCGATTTCTTCAATTGCGAACAATACAAAAATTATGATGCCTCCCAAATAATGAAATTGCATTCGCAAACAGCCGAATTCTGCGATTCGCACCCTTTGCCAAAGCAATTTTCATTGATGCATTTGCCTCAAAGTGAGTATTTCTTCTTTTTTCACAAACTTGAATTTCTTTGCCCCTGGGTGGCAAAATTCAATAAATTGATGTCTGCTAATGTTGAGCGAAAGCTCCCCATCCCTGTGATCTTTTTGCATTATTGCTTTCTTCTTAAATGGCTTATTAAGTCTCTGAATCTCAGGTACAGCTGCAGGCATTCTATCCTCATATGTATGAATTAAATATCTTTTGTCTGATGAACTGTAATCCCAAGGGGAGGTGATTATGTCATTCAGGTTGGTGATAGTGCAAGAGTTCCAATGATTCCAACCTTGTTTTAGATCAATTGTTGGGGTCCCATTACCAGCATTCAGCGACCAGTTCACATTTTGTTGAAGCTGTAACACAGGTGTTAAATGGATGATCACATTGTCACTACCTTGATCGAATTGAACTTGAAGTTGCAAGTATTTGAAAAACAGATTGTAGCTGGAGATAACACAGTCAATAATTGGGGAACGCGAGACATCTCTTCTTGTGAATGATGCAGGGTAATCCATTAAAGATCTGGTGAATTACATAGCTTCTGTATGTGCTTACAACTTGTGTGCTTGCACTGATTTGGGTGGCTGCGTATTCTACGTGTGTGGTCCAGGATCTTCCACCATAAAATAGTCTCAGCTAACATTGCTTTACAGTGATTGCTGTGAGCAGTGAATTTTGCGATCTAGAACTTCATTCCAATTATGTGATTAAAATATAAAGTACCATAAAATTATTTTGAGAAACAATTATTTTTCATAATCTAGATTGATTTTTCTTCTGTTGGGCTCCTTACAGTTGCTACATTCTTATACAATCAGCTTTATTTGTAAGGCATTTGCTTTTGTAATTGTAAAATAAAATGTAAGTTTTATGGTGCGCATTCACAAACTGTGTTTCGTAGTACGTGGTATTAAAGTTGGACTATTCACATACTGAAAAATGCTATTTACAGACCTACGGCTGCAGACATCTGATTTAGTTTGTGTTGGGTATGTTGAATTAATACCATCTTTATAAATACAAATATTGCATCTCCTTTCTTCAGCTGCAGATTAAATCTGTTTATTCTAAAAAATAAGGTATACATCAATTGGTTTTTTGAGTTGTGTCTAGGACCTCTTTGTTTCTAAAGTTACTACAGCCCTTAAGGTATCCAAACAGACTCAAATGTACAGCAGCCAAAGCTTGGAGTGACTCAAGCATCACACATGGCCAATCACTGGTACTTAACACATTTCCATAGAAAGCAATGGGGACAGTGAAAAAAATTGCACCCCATAGGAACTAATGTTAAATTATGTTAAATAACTTACATTATTTATACTTATAAATTACTTATTTATTTTGAATTTTGAATGAAAAAAAGTTAGATATAATTTTATCAATAAATATATAATTGGTTTCTTGTTTAAATGAAATAAACTGAATTAAATAAATAAACAAAACATTTAAACTTTTATTAAAAAATAAAACAAGAAATCAATTAACATATAACTTTTAACAGCATTTATTTAATTCATGAATATTTAATCAAAATACAAATGTTCAAGAAGGTGGCATTTATTAAAATATTGGTTAAAATAATTATGTACAAATTGAATTAATATATTTAATACAAATATGTAATGCATATACAATGTGATGAGTTTAAAGTGCATTTCTTTTGATGAGCTAATATGCTGTAACATTTAGGTGTGGTTTCTGATTCGGGAAACAAATCCGTACGACGATTCGTATTCGTAGCCGTTTCCGTACGAATCGTACAAATCAGTCCGAATCGTGTAGTACGATCTGTTGTGAGAAAATACATCTGAATCATTGCGAACCGTACGAAAATGAAGGGTAAATCCATACGACATCGACACGCACAGTGAACCATACAATTCGTAAAAATGCTGTACGACCTGCCAAGAACGATCTGGACCAGGGAATGAGTATGTGATTCGTATGGTAAATGTCGCATAAGAGCAATACGCACCGTATCCCTAAATCAAGGGGTGTACGCACGAGGTGTACGCACCGTACACCTATGACCTTGGGGTGTACGAACCTTACCCCACGGTCCGTACACCTACGATCGTGGGGTGTATGCACGATGACATATGCACCGTACCCCTGAAATCCAGGGGTGTACGCACCGTACCCCTGCAATCATGGGGTGTATGCACCGTACCTGGGGGGGGGGGTCCGTTCTGTGCGCATTTCGAGTCGAAATCTGCTTTTACTGACATTTTAAGCTCCCGTAGAAAAAGAGTTGTACGGAGTGTTGTCGATATGATTTGTACTTGCTGGGTCATAAAATGCAGCTCCGATTCGTATGAACACCGCGTACTTCGCATTACGAATGCGATTCGTACGGATTAGTGAGTTGTACGGTCTTCGGTACGATTCGTAAGGAGAACTGCTTTGGGTACACATCGTACTACATCGTACATACGGGTACGGTTCTGCATACGATTCGTACTGTAAAAAATCTCTGTACGGCTATTCAGAGGGCATTTTACCGAATCGGAATCGGCCCCTTAGTTTATGAGTTCTACATTTATAATTAAGTTCATTTACATGTATATTATATATTAACTCATTTGTAATTTGTTTAAAAGAAAAATAAACTTTAATAATTTATCGTATACTTTCCCACAGTGGCAGAAATTTCAAGCTACAGGTGCAAAGTTACTAGGCTAACTTTATACTAGTAAAGAATTTTATAGGCGGCTTCACCCATGATTTGAGTGGGTAAAACATGTAAATCAGCAAGTAGATGTACATCTACTCACTGAAATTTTGAATAGCAAAAAGGTATAAATCTATTCTTGGAAATGGTGGATAGCAACAAAGTGTAGGATTAGACCGAAGTGTAGTAGTAAATATACACATAAGTAACTGTACATGTGTGTATATATACCTTTGTGAATCAAGATATGTGTCTTTATAATCTATAAATGTGGCTGACACTATCATGAGTACTGGTTCACTGAAATCATGTCAAAGCTATCAGAAGTAACATCATATACGTTTCAATACAAATAAGATCACAGGTTTGTCCCTTTTTTCCACCTATAGCACTCAAAACAACTTCATATTTGCTGCTGAGGGAGTAGGAGGAAGGGCAATAATTGTAAATTAGAGAAGCTCTTAGATCGCTGTTTAAATTATGTTCCTGTCACTTTCATGATATTGTGTTTCTCAGGTCAGTGTGGTGTGAAATAACATGGGAATGCTATCCCTGCAGTTATATTGAATTTGCTGTTCCAGGAGTGTGGGCACCATTTCTAATGAAAGGAGTGAGGTGGCAGGCTTGTGCTTTCTTGGGTTTAATCAATAAACATATGCAGAAATATTCTGTTATTTACCAGCAGTTTGGAAGGCTCTCTACATCCAACAACAGAGCATGTGACCCTGGTGATGAGGCGGGTCTTTACCCTCACCTGTTATTGTGCTGTTCCTTTCAGAATCTCTAGCTTTGCAAACGTGTGCTTTCCGTAAGGTGTATCTCCTTCATTGCCCATAGTACAACAAGCACCTCTTTATGGTCCTTTACAAGATGTCAGGCTTGGTTCTGCAATGTCTTGACATGGCATTCTGTCACTCCTCTCCTTTACTGCTTCATTCCACCAGGCATCCCGGGACTCTCTGTCACTTGGCACTTACTGGTCAACTAACAGGAGCCTAGCTACCATTGGTGTAGCAGATGCTGTGGCAACGGGGTCCATTGAACCCTGTATATTTCTGTATTTTACTATACCACTAGGAGTCAAAGGGGCCATTTATTTTCTCTCATTTGCACCAGAGCCCATGGTATCCTTGCAACACAGAGAGTGTCAGAGAGAGAATTTGCTGTTGACTGTCTTGCATTTGCTCCTTTTCCCTGCCCGAGTCAACTTGTTTGATTTATGTGAGAGCATGAAGATCTACTCTTTTGCCAGAGTAACAGGTTGGAATGCTGCTATAAGAAATCAGATGGAAAAACTGTCTGAAGCCCAGCTCTCCTGAATTGACTGTTTTGGAGCCTAGTTTTGAAGCTCTGGGATGCTAAATCCAGTTATTGCCCACTCAGCTGTCATTACCACAGGTGTATCGCTTGCCTTAGAATCCCCTTTTCAACATTGTGACATGTAGCTCTTGCTATCATATTTTCTTTTCAGTGGAGATTATGGATGATGAGGCTGGAGAACTACTTTTCTGCCATCAAAGATACTGATGCTACTATCTTGCTTCATTTGCTTGAGAAGGGGTCCGCATTGTGATCCTCAGTCTATTCACTACTGGCCAGGGTGATGACTATGATGCACCACGTGCAGTGTTCAACTGGTAATTTGGCACTCCTTCCAAACATAAGTTTGAACCGTTCAACTTGACGCCAGTTAAACTAGTTGCTAAAGAAGCCATCAATATCTTTCATGCTCGTCTGTGAAAACTGGCCCACACTTGTGAATTTGTGAACCAAGAGGAAGATCTATGAGCTCAGATCATGGAGGACAGCAACTCTACAAGACTGAGGAATCTGATCTTGAGAAAGTCTTGCATGGCCATGCTAACATAAGGGTGTTGACATGAACTGATGAAAGCCTATGCATCGCACATGGAGGAGTCCTTCTCTGAGCATTCCATTACACCAGAGACTGAAACATCTGATGAAATAGTCACCTCCCCAGGCTCCACCCCAACAAGATGACCCAACAAGATGACATTCTAACGTTAAAAGGGTCAAGCAGAGTGTTGTACCCTGCATGTGCATTGTAATGTATTTTCTTCCACCTGCTCAGCCACTGCCTGTGCTCTGAACACAATAGAATGTTGGAGTCTGATGAGCCTCGGAATGTTGGGACACAGAGGGGTGAAGTGGCAGTTAGGCATGGGCTCAGCAGCAGACAGACTGCTCCTGGTGGGGCTCTGATTTACAACTTAACTACTTGATGTTCTCAACATTACTGCCTTTTAACTACTTGAATAAAACATCCTGAATTACAACCTCCTGTGTGGACCTTCATCACTACATTTTATGGCGACGAGGAGGTGACAAACCTACAGCTACAAGCAGATCTCAGGTATCTGACGTACAAGTGGACCTAGAGATGGCAAAATCTACTGATACTACAGCAGCAACTACAACAAAAAGTACATGAGGAGGTATCCACAGGAAAGGAATAACTACGAACAAGAAATGTGTGTTCCACACTGAACAACTACAAAGAAACAAGTCTTACTCACAAAACAAAAGAGGACAACAAGAAACAAGTAAGGATGCAGCACTACTCATTTCAGCTCCACCAGTGTTCTCTCCACCGAACAGCCCTAGCCCAGGCGTGATGTGCTCATCTGAATTACTTACTTGGGACTGTGAATTTTACAAGCACTGATTTTGTAAAACAAATTAACAACCTACAGCTTGTAAATTCTTTTGACCCAGTGGTGATTCAAAAACATCAAGGAGCAAGGGAAAACAATCCTGTCAACAAAGATGGGAAGAATGACCTACTCCACGTCACGAGGACACAGCGCTGCATATTTCTCTACAATAAATTGCTGATCACTTGCCACGACCTGCCACTATGGTGTTTCAGTATGTATGGAGACGTGTAGCTTTACAGATGTTTACAGTGCACTTCTGTCACATCCCAAGCGGAAGATCACAGTGTTTTTCTAGTGAACTCTAATTCACACCGAGGATATCCCAGGGTCCACTCCAGACCTAGATGGCTGTACTCAAGTAGGCGTCAGTATCAGTGTGATTGGAGTCACGTTGTTGTTGTGGTGTAACACTACATTTGCCTGAGTTTTAACTCTCTCTCTCTCCTCATCGTTCCCAAAGTCTGAGGTAGCGGAGGACTGGGAGGACTATTTTCTATGTATTTTCACACAAACTGGGGTGCGTGTTTCGACATGTTTGTGGTCTCCTCAGTTACTACTTTGTTACACCTCAACAGTGGTCATTATACCATTTTTTTAGACTGTTTAAAAGTGCGTATGCTTTTTACCTCACACTTGATGCCGCGCGACTCATTTAGATGATTTTCGGTGACGTCGCATTCTTCATCGACGTCAGCATTGAATGTTTGGCAATATTTGAGCACACAAGCATGCCGGGAGCCACCCTGCATGGTGTATCATGCGTGACGCCACATTGGGTTCAGCTTCATCACGGAGGTGTCGGAATTGGATTCTCTAGTATCTTCATTCCGGAGGAACCGCCATGTACCAGCCGCATTTTTACATTGGTGGGTGTTCTCACCAAGATAGTATCTATGATCCTCGTAGGAAGTTTCCATCTTTTAGGAACTGGAAATATGATCTTACACTTACCCATGAGGAAAATATGTAAATACATTTTGGGCTGTAATGTCTGAACCAACTTCTGGCTCACTCTATTCTCCAGTGGCATACTTTTTGCGGGTGTCTACAACTGGACTCTTTATGCATGCTGGACTTCTCCTATGTGCTGAGTGTGCACGTGGATGACAACGGCATTCTCAATGCAATTTTTATTCTAGCTGATGGTGCATGAGGGTGCTTCAAGTCACAGTCAGCTCATCAAAGCAAGCTTGTCTTATCATAAACTTATATGTATATCACAGGACCATGGTGACACGCACAAAGCTCTAACAGTCAGCAAGTTGAATGTTTATGCGATTCATTATTTATGCATATTGTATGCTTTGCTGTTAATACACCATGTGGATCTGTGTCTTGGCTTTTGGTACATTATACAATGCAACTGATGGTTCTCTGTAGCTCATCATTGTATGCTTATGGACTCTGGGTACACACTTTCAAGGGTTATTTTGGATTTAGCTTGTGTACTACTTACACTTTATTCTTCCCTACATAGGGATGGCAATGGGTAGTAGCCCTATTTGCTCACTACACTCGTGCCTACATGGGTTACACCAGACGCTTATGGACTCTGGGTACACATCTCTATGGGTTCATTGTTTGTTTTACATGTGTACTACGGTACAATTCATTCTTCCCTACACAGGGAGGGTAATGGGTCCTTTCCCCATATGCTCACATACCTGCCTACACCGGCTACTTACGTTTTTCTCTCTTACACAGCGGACCGTTGCATGGGCACAGTCCCATTTAAATTTTCACAGGTACCCTCTCACAGGGCACCATTTCATGGGTCACAGTCCCATTCACAGTTACATAGTCACCCTTACAAAGGGCGTCTTATGGGTTATAGACCCATCTTTACAGGGCAGTACTGTTTTCCTCTATTTGGGGGTTGACTTTACACTGCCTGGCTTGGCATGGGCCTTTGTCCCATTCACAGTGCTCCTCACCCTCCTGCCTAGGAGAAGAGGACGGCCACGGGTTTTAGTCCCATTGGCTGTTATTTACTTTCTTTGTCATTTTCTATGATGTTATTGTTGTTTGAAAGACACTAATTTTCAATAATAAATTATTGAATTGTCCATTTGGAAATGGGGAGGAGTATTGTGATACTGTTTGTGTCTCTTCACTTCCTCTCTGTTTTCTCCGGTTCAGATTTCCTACCGATATTCACTTCCTCTTCATCTTTGGAATCTGTTCCATAAGCATTTCTCTGTTATTCTTCTTTGGTTCTCAGTCTTTCCCTTTCTGAAATGTTCTTCTTGTTCTTCCTTGTTCTGGAGGAATCTCTTTCTTCTCTTCTCCCTGTGCTTTGGGTTGTCTTCTCTTCTCTTCCCGTCGTGCCTTGTACTTCTTTCTTTGCTTGCCTGCCTGGCCAGTGGGTGTGCGTAGGGGTTGTCTTTGGTACATCTGTCTCTCTCTATTTCTTATTTCCTCTCTTGCATCTCACTGTCGCCTTCTTTCTATTTCATTGTTTTTGAGGTTGGGTTTATTCTATTTTCTTACTTAACACTCTCCTCCTTGTCTTCTCCTATCTATCTTCTTGCTCTGCTTTATTTGCTCTTTTCCTGGAAATTCTCTCTATCACTTCGTTGTTCCTTCCTTAGTATCTCTGCCTTGTTCACACTCGTTATATTTCATCATACTAAGCACGTGTTCTTCTGTTGGAAGGAAAGGGGATATGTAGTATCCAGCATGTGCATTATAATGTATTTTCCACCACCTGCTCAGCCAGTGCCTGTGCTCTGAACACAATAGAATGTTGGAGTCTGATGAGCCTCGGAATGTTGGGACACAGAGAGGTGAAGTGACTGTTAGGCATGGGCTGAGAAGCAGACAGGCTGCTCCTGGTGGGGCTCTGATTTACAACTTAACTGCTTGATGTTTTGAACTTTACTACTTGTTAACTACTTGAATAAAACATCCTGAATATTTAGAACTCAATAACAATAAAAAAGAACGATTGGCTACAGCTGGCTACAAAACGCAGTATTTTATTAAGTAATTAAAAATAGAAAATTCAATTGCACAACACAATAATAAAATTAAAATTTCACAAGACACATTATTAATGTAAAAAACATTGTACAAAAATTAATGAAAATACAAGTTAAAAGTATCTATAGTAGATAGGTGGCACAATGAGTCTCTACGCGCGTTTCGGCGGCCAGCGCCTTCTTCTGGAGCAGCCCCGCAATTTCTATAAAGTAAAAGTACATATAGAATACATAATTATACATTAGGAAAATAACATATTTATACAGATTAAAATTCTAACATTACAGATTTTAACATTGTCATTTCCTTGCGGTATTTTACCTGTCTCCATGGACAATGGTAAAATACCGCAAGGAAATGACAATGATAAGGATAAATAATCGAATTTAGATTGTTTGTAATCTTTATAACTATAAAAGTTACTAACTGGCTACAAAAGTTAAAATCTGTAATGTTAGAATTTTAATCTGTATAAATATGTTATTTTCCTAATGTATAATTATGTATTCTATATGTACTTTTACTTTATAGAAATTGCGTGGCTGCTCCGGAAGAAGGCGCTGGCCGCCGAAACGCGCGTAGAGACTCATTGTGCCACCTATCTACTTTAGATACTTTTAACTTGTATTTTCATTAATTTTTGTACAATTTTTTTACATTAATAATGTGTCTTGTGAAATGTTAATTTTATTATTGTGTTGTGCAATTGAATTTTCTATTTTTAATTACTTAATAAAATACTAAGTTTTGTAGCCAGCTGTAGCCGATTGTTCTTTTTTATTGTTATTGAGTTCTAAATACTAGTTGCCTAGGTTGTTGTCTCTCAATTGTATTGTTTTCCCTGACCTAGGAACTATAAGATCCATGTACTCAGGGGGTCCTTGTTAAATACACGTCATAAAACATCCTGAATTACAACCTCCTGTGTGGACCTTCATCACTACACAGAGGTTCCTTCCTCCACATATCTGTGTGACCTAATGAAAGGAGAAACATCTCTACAAGCAGAAAGCTTAATCATCCTGCCAAAATGTGTCGCTCTATATCTCGTTTTTCAAGCACTAAGTAGGGCTTGGCTCTCAATGAATAGGAAATCAAGTGAAGATATAATGGAAGGATGAAATTCAGGCCCCTGTGTGGACTTTCATCATGGCAGATAATATGCTGAAGGCACACTCATGACCTCCTTGCCATGGGTAATGGAGCAAAGATTAATATACAGACTGATGATACAGGGCCAATCACAGGTACCTCTGATGGACACTTATTTCATGGCCCGGAAACAAAGTCAGCCCCTCAGACTTGTCCTAGAATTAACAGCTCCTAACCCAAAAATCTCCCGGTATGGCAGCAAATTGCTTCTTCCATTTAATGCAGTTACTGGTGCATTCATCATAGATGTCATGCATGAACAAAGCACCATCAAAGAGAGATTTGTTTGTCTGTACCATCAATGGTGGCATTCTTTTAAGCTGCAGGGCCATTGAGACACCTCAGCGTATCATTCTTGCAATTGTTAACCCATCTTGTGTACTAGAAGACATCCTGGGTGAGATTCAAGACGTTTTCCAAGGCATTTGAATCATGAATGGTAAAAATATTGAATGTACATAGTGATTGCTTGGTTCAACCAATAGCCCAGAGTACCAGAGGTTTTCCTTCCATATGTGCAGCAAGGTGAAGACTGACCCTAAACAACTGGAAAAGGGCAGGGTCATCTAGAAGGTAAAGGGGTCTACTCTCAGGGATTCTCCAACATTTGTCACCCAAAAACTCCCACAGCCAATCTGTCAATAAAGAAGTGCACATTAGACTCACCGTGGACGATATAGTGATGGGGTGAATGAGTTTTACTGGTTTTCCTAAATTGACCCGAACACTGGATATCAAAGCTGCTTGTTGATGAATCCTCCAGGTACATCACTGCAGTCATGTGAGCTGCATAATCAACAAGTGCCTCAACTTCACCATTTATAATGCAGATTGACATCTTGCAGTAGTTCTTTTGTGGGGTGTTACCTTGACTATTGTGGATGATTAACATCAGTGAGTGTATTCTGGTAAAAGTCACACCGTTGAGTTTCTGAAATTGGATAACTAATTCGTCAGGTGCAGAATCGCCGCTTTTCCCAAGCCACTAGTGTCTCCATCATTTGGGTGGGTCAAAAAGGTCATGTACCTCACACAACCAAGTATGTAACAATGATACATGAAACTAAAGGCAGCAAGAGAAATATCAGGAGCACCAAATAATTGAAATCCATGTGCCTTGTGTTTCAATCTATTTCATTTTAACAGCCTCGAACTTGCCACAATATGAAATATACAGGTAATGTGCATTTTTTCCAAGTCTATTGTCTATTTTGGTGATTGGAGTTTACGCTTTCCAATCTAGATCATCTTTACTAAGGCAACACGTCTCTTACACAGTTCATATATTTTTTATTGTACAACTCGGGTCCTTCAGCTGTGAAGCTCAGGATTTTCATTTTGAGGAACTCAGACCACTTTCCTTGCACAGTTCTTTTTATGCTCTAGGGACCAGATTTAATCATAGGGTGCAGTGCAATTAATGTACACTAACCAACCTGACCAAAACCTATTTTGCATTTGCTCAAAATGGCTGGCACATACAAAATGTGCAGCATTACCATGGACTAGTGCAATGCCCAAATGATACATATTTGCTGAAACTTGATTTCGACATATTGTTCGTGCATCACATAGTTTTTTCATTAAAACTGCATGTCTCTGCAAATTTACTTGCCATTTGAATGGAAAATGTGCTGTTTGTAAATGGCAGTGCATTACCACACCATGTATCAGTGGGAAACATCATTTACTACAAAGGCATTACCACGCATAACGTTTACTATGGTACAATTACCACGCAAACGTCTTTTCAACGCGGGTGCCTTCCACGACCGTCTTTACAACGCAAGTGGTATTCCTTCCAGTCGTCCTGCCTGTACGTCCTGCGTGGGCTTTGGGGGCTGTGGGGTCTCCCCCCCCCCCCAAAAAAAACAAAGAGCGGGTTACTTACATAAAAAAAAGCTCTTCAGTGCCTCTGACGTTGAAGGAAAGAGCCTCCCCAAAGACGTGGCGTGTACATCATAATAGAAGTCCTTTTTAGGGCTCGCCCCTTTCCTATTCCGCAGGAATAGGAAAATAGCCCTAATGCTGTTAAACCAAACTTCAGGCCAAGGGCTCTCCTCCAGAGGATTTTAAACAGTTCACGTGAATCACAATCACGTGACCTGCTCTCATGCACGAGCCTTCCCCCTGGCATCAAAGGCTGCTGCTCCCCATGCATCTCGTTAGTCCTTTTGCGTTATGCTCCGCCCCCTGCTGCACACGCTTTCCATCCCCTGCCTCGAGAGCGTCCACTTCAAAGCCATCTGTTGCTCGGCCTCACTTCTCCACTTCTCCTCCCCCCTCCTCCCCCCTAATTACATCCCTATTCACGGCCGGGAGGCCGTGCTTCAAAGGGATCCGCAGTCCCGCCCCTAAAAGCTTCTTTCTTGTTTTAGTCACTACCCTCCCCCATTCCTGTTTGATGTCTGGAATATAGTGAGGGTAACGGTTTTGTTAATGTGAAATTCGCTTGTTAAACAGAAGCATTTCACAGTGCGTAATAAATGAATCCTGGACTCGAGTGTTTAAAAAAAGAGTTTCCCATCGCCCATATCCAGGCAGCATCACTTTCTCAAAAGCCAATTCACTGTTATAAACGCTCGCAGGAAGAAAATAAGTTTAGTTTTTGGATGGAGCTGTTAGTTCTTGAAATAAACGAGCAGTGTGCATGTTGAGGACTTTTAATTTTATCATTTGGGGAATATTATTATCCTAGTTCCCGTAGCCGTGCGTGCAAAACATGCATCGGAGGTAGGTTAACTTGTTCTTTATTATTAGTTCCATGATGTGTCCGTTTTCAAATTTAGTTGTAAAGTAAATTATTTTGTAAACAGTTACATATATTTTTGTAATCTGTAATATATTATTAGCCAGTTCATGTAGAAGAATTATAATTCAGCAGAGCCAAGGGAAGCAGGCTGATGTTTGTGACTGGTTCATCTTTCAATGTCCTTGTTGTCGTCGTCTGGCCTATCAAGCCACCTTTAACCACTTCGATAGGTCCAGACCCAATTTCAAAAGGAAGGAATTCATCTACTGTGCAGCAGGGCAGCGAAAATTCGTCTTAGCTGCTTGGAAAGTCTGTCGGAATGTTTCAAATGAGTTGTTCTCGAAGGACGAGTTGATTTTTAGTGCGTGTAGGTTGTGAAGACGTATCATTTCCTCCCTTTCGAAAGTAATCTAATTTTAACGCATTGAGCAGCTGCAGGGAAAGGTGCACAAGAACTTGCTTGTTTAAGAACGTTAACTTTAAAATTAATGCAAGAACATACGTTAGAATCAGACTGGGGTGTTCTGTGTTTTTTAAGAGCAGACAAATTTAAACAAATCTGGAACTTTTTGTGGTGCTTTTCAATCTAAACAATTGCATAGTTGAGTTATTGTTTAAAGATAAATAGAAAAAGTTGCGAACGGATATAGAAGTTAGAGATTAAAAATGGCAAAGTCGCTGTTGAATTAAAAAAAACATGTTAACTAAATACACAATATCTCCTGTCGCATCTTTCTGAATCATGAAAAATATAGCGAATGTAACAATACACACAATCAACCACCAATTGTCCATCGATCACATATAGGTAGACTTCTTTCATTACAGATGAAGAGTACGAATTAGAACACAGGTAACAGTTATCCTTGTTTCATAACTTTTAAGTAGATGTTTTGATATTTTAAATCATTCCTAACGACGAATTAACAAGTAAGAAGGAAATCAGACTCAAAAGCAACACGCCCCCACAGGCACCATCTGCGTCCATATCAAAGCAATCAGCCTCCGTCCCACTGGCTTCTGAAGCTCCCCCCAGCATGTGCTCGCTCGGCCTCAGGCATTTCTCCTCCCCTGTCTCGCATTTCTCCTCCCCCCCCCTCCCCACAGCAATGCAAATAGCTTGTTGTGTATGTTATCTAAATTGCAAATGTAATTTTGTTCATATTGAATCCAGGCATGAGTTTCTTTGAACCATAATACATTACAGTTAAACATTCGTTTCTGTCTTCATGCAGCAGCTGTGCTCCGTTTTCAGCCCTCATTGTCATTGTTGCCTGCTTGCAAGTGATTCTCAGTTCACCAGTGCCTCTCGAAGTGGAGCTGCATTACACGTTTCAATTTGTATTTTGTTTCCATTATAAACATTGCTCTTAGGATGCTTCTACAAGGTGTAACCCATTTCCAGTTCTCCTTTAGAATCAATATGATATATATTAGTAGTTAGTATGTGTAAACTGGATAACATGTAACATGTAAGTTGGAGAGAAACAATGCGCTGTTTCTAGCACCATATTGCTTTTCTGAATGAAAGGTCTCTTTAAAATGCATTTCACCCATCTGCATCAGTTGCTACCTGCTTTCCATCCCACCTCCCAGGCCGCTCTTCCCATTCACGCGCTCTGCAGGTCATCATTTGCCAGCATGTGACCGATAGCGCTTTCATCCCTATCACTCCCCCCTCATTAACAGCCTTGTTTATCTGGTTTTCGTGCTGGAACCCAATCTGCGCCTCATGCATCTGTATCCCACTGTGGCAAGGGTGTGTGTCACTCTGTGCTGGATATCTCTGTATCCATGCATGCGATTTGTCACACTTTACTGAATATGTTTATGCCACACTAAACTGCATGTGGGTATGTCACAATGTGAAGAATCTGTCTGATACACTGAAATTACGGTGTATTTCACACAAAATGTGTCTGCTTCATTCTGTCTGACTCACTTCTGAATGTGCTGAATGTGCCCGCACTCAGTAGATTGCATCTTGATTTGTGTCTATTTTTTTGCTGAATGGCAGCATGTGTGTCTGTGTGCGCTCTGAATATTTGTAATTCCCTCTCTCCCCATTGTGTTGAAAGATGCTACGAAATATTCTTATTCACTTACCAGTGACTTTGATACAATATTTTCAGTCCCCCATAAAATGAAATAGCTCTAGTCATCTTTATGCCACGCTGTGCTGCCATTGGTTGGTCATATGTAGTCTCGTGCCCATTTTGTCCAATCAGTGGCTCAGCCCTTCCTTGTAAACTACTGCTTCCTGGGGCAAAGGTACGCTCATTACACCCCCTATGCCCACAATTCTCCTTTAGGGCCCCTAGGGGTCCCTTAGGATTGCCCACACAATAAACCTGTTCCTCTCTTTTTAATTTCTGACTCAGAAATATATTGTAACGTCATCAGTTTTTTTAGACCAAGCGCTAGACCAAGCGCATGCCTCTGGACCACATACAATGTAAGACCAGAAATGCGCGTTTCCCACGCAGCAGGCTTCCTCGTTTCTGAGGCCTGACTGCACGCCGGATCCGCCCAGGGACATTTTTAAGCAGCAAACAAGCAGAGAGCACTGATGAAAGGGAGAGCTGAGCCTTTCAGAGAGTGTGGTGCTAAGCCAAAAATGCTCTCCTGAATAGGGTGCCTTGAATCAACAAGGATGACAAACCACACACCTAAGACAACAAAGAGGGCCTGGCATTGCACAAAAAACATGTGTTGCCAAAAATGTCAATTTCCGGAGGCATGAGAGAGTGATCTTTTTGTGAAGGCCTTGGGGTTTTTGTTGGCCACTCTGGTACTTTTTTTCTTTCTTGATTAATTTAATGCTTGGTTTGTCGTTCCTGTCAGTTCTGTACACTGCATCAGTGGAAGTGCTTTTCGGAGTTAATTGACCCAACTTACTTCAGGTGAAGTGGACCCCCCTCTCTGCTCAGCTGTTCGTGCTGGCACTTCAGCCCTTTGTCAGTTGTAGAGTTTCAGGCATGACTATTGAAGAATTTTACATAGAAACAGACAATAATACCTCTTTTGAGTAAGGCAATCTGTTGCAGATGTATTCTTCCTCTGTAGTGAACACATTTTTCTCTAAGGAGAAGCCTCTTTCCTTATATATCAATAAATGCTCGGGCATTCTGTTTCTCTTTGCACCCTGCGTAGAAATATTGAATCTTGAAACCTTATGTTAAATGACCGCAAAAGTTTGTTACACAGCACCACCACAGTACCACTCAGCACCACTACAGGACCACTCAGCACCACCACATTATCACTCAGCACCACCACATTATCACTCAGCACCACCACAGCACCACTCAGCACCACCACAGCATCACTCTGCACCACCACAGCATCACTCCGCACCACCACAGCACCACCACAGCACCACTCAACACCACCACAGCACCACCCAGCACCACCACAGCACCACTCAGCACCACCACATTATCACTCAGCAGCACCACAGCACCACTGGACACCACTACAGCACCACTCAGCACCACCACAGCATCACTCAGCACCACTCAGCCCCACCACAGCACCAACACAGCAGCACTCAGCACCACAACAGCACCACCCAGCACCACCACAGCACCACTCAGCACCACCACATTATCACTCAGCACCACAACAGCACCACTCAGCACCACCACAGCACTACCACAGCACCACTCAGCACCACCACAGCACCACTCAGCGCAACAACAGCATCACTCAGCGCAACCACAGCATCACTCAGCACCACCACAGCATCACTGGTTCAAATATGTTTTCAATGTTTCAAGCTTTATTACAAATGTCACAAAAAGATGTTAATATTTCACTTCTGTTCTTGGATTTTCGTCACAATAAAATACACTGAACATAATCTTTACAAACGTTATTTACAAAAGTTTAAGCTATTGTCATTATAAATTCCAAACACTTTTATTCAAGTATTAATTATTTTAAAAAATTTAAAGCAATTGTTATTTGTAATATCAATACATCTAAGTCACGTAAATACAAAACATGTTGCATTACAAATGCTATAAGTGTCACATTTGCGAAAGTTATAACTTTTGGCATTGTAAATGACAAAGCTATTAATTTAGCTATTTTCAAAAACAACACATAAATAAAAAAATTGTAATTTACAAGACCAATAGCTCAAACTTTCCTAATGCGAGACCTATTGCATTGCAAAGGCTTGTTTAATTTTGGTAGACGTGTTTTGATGCTTGTTTCCATGATGGATGGAAGTAAGGGCTGCTGGTGTGTCAGGTAAGAATATAATCTTTAATAAAAAAATATATATATTTAAGCGCACTTTAAATTCAAAGAATGTATACATCTAAGGTAATTTGTTGTTTTTAATTGTTTAAAAAATCGATCTATTGGGTTGTTATGCAGTTAGGAAAATTTTATTTAGCCTATCACTATCGTTATGCAGAATTCAATGACATATGTGCCTAAGGGACGTTAGATGTTTCATAACGTTTTTTATATTGCGATGTTAAATCCTGCGTTCTAAAAAGCTGCGTGGTAAAGCCACTTGCGAAGTAAAATTTGCGTGGTAATGCCATGCGTTGTACTTGTTAGCGTTGTATAATCATATATTCGTATTAGTGATATATTTGTGACATTGTGCTCCAAAATTCACTACGCACTACAGCCATATCACTTTCGTTCAGAAAAAAGTAGCTCATTTGCTACACTTGTGCTTTGTATTATGCTTCGATTTTGTACCCTCCCTATGACTTCAGTGATGTAACACTAATGGCAGCACCCCACTCTGAAAATTGTTCCAGCCCCACTGATTATAGAGAAAGCGATAAGACACATTTTTAAATGGTACCATCATTTGCTAACTTCTAATCAACAGGCCGGTCAAAATGAAATCGCCAAGAACGCTCCCTATAACGAGGAATGAGAATAAGAACTTGCATCACCTGAATTTGCAGCAAAAACATTTAAACCTTTTATCATTGACAGTAGGTCTGGGCGAAAATAAAATTATGGCGGAGTAATTTAATTAATTCCTACAATTATGCCATTTTTCCGCCTCATGTAATTGTGCACTACTCGAGGCGAACGTTTACCATTAGTACACGTGGAACAATGGAAACGCCAGAACTTGAGTGGCTGTTCCTCCTGGCATTTGTGTTTTCGTATTTTTGTTTTTTTGACACAGTTTGCGCTAAAATGTAATGATAAAAGGCATCTTTACGTAATTGCACACAATTTTGCTGAAATTTAGCATAAGCAAACAAAAGCAAATTTTGCACACCCCTGCTTGATATTAGCTTGTACGGCAGCTGGCCATGCTATTAAAGCACTGTTAATGAGAGAAACCTTCCTTCCTGCTTCTCAATACTTTTATTAGTCTGAGTGTGGGTAGCTGGCACTACTGCTGCATGTACTTCTATTCCCGCCCGAATGATCACCTCTGTGTGTGTGAAAACTCCTCCTAGGGGTGAGCCCCCCCCCCCCCCTCCCCCCAGCGCCCTAATTGCATCCTTCTTCTCATTAGTCATTCCAGTGACAACATGCTATGGTGCGTAGAAAAGGCTGCAGTTCATTAAAACATGGTTGCGCTTCTTGCAATTTCAGTTGGTCATTCATAAAATCCATGTCATTTTACATCCTGCATTGTCCTTTAACATTTTGTTCTCGCTCGATCCATGACAGCACTCTTTGTTGGAGATGCCTCTTTTGTGCCAGGCCTCTGTGTTTGTGGTTCCAGGCTTCCCTTGCTACCGATTTTGTGGACATCCGTGAGGACCGACCAGGGGCTGCAAGTGCCGTTCTGCTTGCCCTACCCTTGCTTGCCACTCGCCTGCTCCTCAGTGCCACTGCCATGTGGCATCCCAAGGACCATGCGCAAGCATCTCATCTACTCTGCCTGTGGTTGTGTGCTGTCATTCGCTCACTCAGTGTCCCTGCCTTGATGCATCCCAAGGACCCTGCGCAAGCATCTCATCTACTCTGCCTGTGGTTGTGTGCTGTCATTCCCTCACTCAGTGTCCCTGCCATGAGGCATCCCAAGGACACTGTGTGAGCAGTTCATCTACCTATAGTAATTTCATCTTTTTGGGTTATGTTATCTTAGCTTGTAAAGCGCGGCAGGTGCCCCAGCAAGGGGGCGTCCCGGCGCTAATGCAGGAAAGACAGACACAACAGAGAGCCCACCAGAAAACTAAGAGGCAGGGAAAAGATAGGTCTTAATGGCCTTTCTAAAAGCCAAGTAGTTGTCAAGGTCACGGATCTGCACAGGGAGCGAGTTCCAAAGGGTGGCGGCTCTATAGCGAAAGGAGCGTCCGCCAGACCGAGCTCTACGGGGTCAAGGAATCACCACCAAGTGCTGACCCTGTGAGCGAAGATGTCGCGAAGGTACATGAGGCAGTAAGAGGTCACCCAGAATGGGAGGCGAGGCCAATTTCAAAACCTTGAAGGCGATGCAAAAGGCTTTGAATTCAATGCGTCTGGCTACAGGTAGCCAGTGCAGACGGCGAATAGCATTAGACACAGAGCAGAATTTGCAGAGACCTAGAAGTGTTCTGGTGGCTGCATTCTGTGCCCCTTGCAGCCTCAGGACCTCCTCCTTGTTGGACCCTAAATAAAGGGAGCAGGCATAGTCAAGTCTAGCTAAGACCGTCGCCTAAATGATGACCTGTCGCGTAGAGGCGTCGAAAAGGCCTAGCAGTGGTCTAAGCCCCGGGAGGAGTCCAAAACATGTCCCATCTGTTTTTTTCGTTTGCACTTGATAGTTCAAAGAGGAATCAAGCCATACCCGAGGTTTTTTACTACCTGTTTAGGGGAAGGGGCGTGCCGAGGCTAGTTGGCCACCAGAGATCACTCCACCGACCCTGGTCCCTACCCACGATCGAACAATACCTCAGATTTATTGGAGTTCAGTTGGAGGCAGTTACTGTTCATCCACTCGGCCACTGCTGCAAGGTCGCCCTGAAACTTAAGGGTGTCCTGCTCGGTGTTATTAGAGACTGCCACCACCAACTGAGTATTGTCAGCGTAGGAGACCATGGTCAGACCTCTACTGCTGGCAACTGCCGCTAAAGGCTGAACATATATGTTGAACAATAGGGGGCTAAGGGAGGAGTCCTGGGGCACCCCTTGTTTAACTAGATGTTTGCCAGAGGCGAAAGGGCGGGCAATAACCGTAAATGACCTCTCATGGAGAAATGAGCCCAGCCAGTCCAAAGCAGAACCCAGAATTCCAGCCTCCGCAAGGCATCCCAGCATTATGTCATGCGACACCATGTCGAATGCGGCGCTCAGATCTAACAAAATCAGCGCCGACGTTCGGCCCTCATCAGCAGCTGACCAAAGATGTTCTGTAACAGCTAAAAGTGCTGACTCCGTACTATGGCCCGGCCTGAAACCATTCTGAGAAGAATCCAAAAGATTATTAGCGGTCAGATACTCTGATAGAATGGAATTTACATATGCCTCTGTGATTTTGGCTGCCCATGGAAGCAGAGAAATGGGGCGATAGTTCTCTGGTCCGCCGTTCACCTCGACTTTGCGGCTACGACGCCCACTTCTTTTGGCGTCAGTGGGTGGGTGGGATTTCGTTTAGACCGGGAGGGGTTTCATATGCTCAACTGGGAACTTGCACCCCTATTTTAAACCCCTGGTCTCTTACCGCCTCCTATCGTGATTGGGAGGCTAGCGGCTGCTTAGAGGCGACCAATCCGGTGCGCCCCCTTTTTCACGGACTTCCCGAGACGAGGGGGAGGGATCCCGCCTCCAGACGGCGTTTGACACAGGACCCTATCGGCTCCGGCTTCGCCTCCCCGGCCCATGTTTCGAAGCATCGCACCTGTTGCTTTCTGTGTTCTGTATGTCTGTATGAAGCTTGCACTGCTGCTGGCAGGTGTTTTATCCCTTTTTTGTGGAAGAGATTTTTGCTGGTACTGCTGCCACTGGGGCTATATCAACACACAGCAGAGTATCTATTTGCGTCTGAGGCGTCTAAAGTTCATAGATATAACAAGGAATTTCTCCGAGTTAACGCTTGAACTTTAAACAGGACAAACCAGAAACATACAGCGTTAATGTCTGCTTGTTCTGTCTAAAGTTCATGCTTTAACTCGGAGAAATTCTCAGTTACCTGCATGGACTTTAGACCACTCAGACGCTTAAAAGTAGTGTCTCGGCTCCCCCACACTGCCTCTGATCACGATATGGCCCCTGTTGTGCCCGAGAAAGTCGGTTGATCCTACTGCGTCGCACATGTTCTGCGTGGGAAGAGATGCTTGTGAAGACACTTTCACTGTTTATTTGGCAGTTTCAATGTTTGTTAGTTGGTCTGAGGCCAAGATCTAGGAACTATAAAAGGTGAGGCTACAAAGGGCCTGAGAACTCTTTTTATCACTTGAATGTGTGTTCAACGGCCCTGTGGAAAATATTCTATTCTCTCTCTGAGTTCTAAGCAAGTAAGATGTATATTTAGAAGTAGATCTACTTTTTTTTTTTTGGCTGTTATTTTTTTTTTATTTCACACATTTTTATTAAGAAAGGTATATATATATATACATACAGTACAGTTATGGCTTTCCAACATATCAGGGGTGGATAAGCATAGTTTACAGGTTTACATTGGGTACTTCGTTTCTTTTGGTATACACGGTTAGGCACTTGCATTGCGTTCATTTCTTCGCTGAGCTTGTGTAGAGGTCAGAAAGGGAGAAAGAGAGAAAAAGAAAGAAAAAGGGAAAAACGAAAAAGAAAAAAAAAAAAAAAAAAAAAAGAAGCAAGAAGAAAGAACCCCAAGGGGGGAGGATCTCTGTCGGCTGATCTCAGCTTTGTGATCGGCGACGTGTTCATCCAGTGCTTTCCAAATATCCCCCCCTGAGCGGTGAATGGTGTGAGGCTATGTTGTCTGCTCCTTTCAGGAAGGTGATCCAGTTTAGCCAGCCTTTGAAGGTGGCCTTCCTTGTGTCCTTCCAGTTCGTAAGGATTGTTTTCACCGCTGATGTTAAGAGGAGGTCTAACAGGTCTCTATTGTCTTTGGCTTGCGGGGTCGGGCCTAGTGCTGTCGCTGTGATTTCAGTGATGCTGCCTTGTAACGTTTGGCCAGTCATACCAGAGATGAATTGCCTTATCTGGCTCCAGAACTTTCTAACCTTGGAGCAGTGTAGGATTAGGTGTTCCAGGTCCCCTTTCTCTTTGTGGCAGTTCCAGCATTTATCGTTTTCCCTAATACCGGCAGCTGCCAGGCGGGCCGGAGTCCAGAACGCTCTGTGCAGCAGCCAGTATTTCGTCTGGGCCAGCTGTGGGGTTATCTTACGGTTGGTTGCGGTTTGCCATACAGTTAGTTTATCTTTTTCTGTGAGATGTCTTCCCATGTCTCTTTCTATGTGCTCCAGGAGTTTGTCGTTAAGTCTTGAAGTGTGGGGACTAAGTAGTTTGTAGATGTGGGCCGTTTGGTGTCCTAGCCTGTTTATGTTTGACATGTATTCTATGATGGAGGGGCTGTTTTTGTTGAGGTTCGCTTTGGTGATTGTGGTTTTTATTTTCAGGAATGTGTAGAATTCGTGGTTAGGGAGGTTGTGCTCGTTCTTGATTGAGTCAAAAGTGAGGGGTTGCCCTTGTCTCTTTAGTTGTTTTGATGTGGAGATGCCTTGCGTGTACCACTCCTCTCTGTCTAGTGTTTTCTCTTTGTACTTGAGCAGTCTTGTTGTGCCATATGGAGATCCACTCAGTGTGTCTGATGCTGTGCTCTAGCTTCTTATCTACTTTGAGCAGCGCTGACCTTGTGTTCTTCAGGATAGTGTTGTTGGCCTGGGGGTGTTTGTTTGCGGTTAGCATAGCTATTGGGTCTAGGCCATCTATTATTGCTCTTTCTAGAGACAGCCATGCAGGTTTGTACTCTTGGCTTGGGGCTACCCAGTGGATGCCTTGCCTGTCTAGGCAGGCAGTGTGGAATGTCTTAAAATTGGTGAGGTTTAAGCCTCCCAGGTTTCTGTTTAGTCTCAGTTTCTGGAGGCTTATTCTTGGTTTTTTGTCTCTCCATATGAAGTTGTTGAGTAATTTGTCTAGTTGTCCGTGGAAGTCGTCTGTCGGTATGAGTGGCAGCATGCTTAGCGTGTAGTTGACTATGGGCGTTAGCATCATTTTCACTGATTCTATTCTCCCCCACCAGCTTATGAATCTGGGAGACCATGTGTCTATGCTCGCTTTCACTTTCTTCAGAAGTCTGCTCTCGTTGTAGTAGAGGGTTGACTTTAGATCTCTTCCTAAGTATAAGCCTAGGTACTTTAGGTGTTTTGTCTGCCATGTTAGGCCTGAGTTGTTTAGTGACGCTTTTGTGGTGTGGATGTTCAGTGGTTTGCATTCTGACTTATCTTTATTGAGTTTGTATCCTGAGACTTGTGCGTACTCCTCGATGGTGGACATTAGTGCTGCAATGGATGTGTCCGGTTCCTCTGTTATGATTAGTACATCGTCTGCGTATGCGGCCAGCTTGACCACGCAGTCTTGTGTTGCGATGCCTCTTATGTGTGTGTTTGCCCTAATCATGGCTAGCAGTGGTTCTATGGCTAAGAGGAACAGGGCCGGTGATAGTGGACACCCTTGTCTTGTGCCTCTGCCCAGCGTAAATGGGTTTGACGCAGCACCGTTAACCACTACTTTGGCCGTTGGCTTGTTATAGAGTGCCATTACCATCTTCCTATATTGATCTCCTAGGCCAAATTTCCTTATGCAGTTGTTTAGGAAGGGCCAGGAGACTCTGCCAAAGGCTGTCTCGGCATCCAAGGCTATCATCACGGCCGGGTTGTTTGTTTTGGATGTTCTGTCTATCAGGTGGCATAGTAGTCTGGTGTTGTCGTTGGATAGTCTATTTTTTATATAACCAACCTGTGAGGTATGGATTATGTTTGGCAGATATGTGTTTAGTCTCATCGCCAGTGCTTTCGCATAGATCTTGCAGTCTACATTGATTAGTGAGATGGGCCGGTAGTTGGCTGGGTATTGGTGGTCTTTGTCCTCTTTGGGGATTACTATGATGTTCGCCTCGGACATTGACTGGGTCATGCTGTCAATCTGGCTACAGTGTGTGAATACCTCCATCAGTGTGGGTCTTAGTAGGTGGAGGAAGCGCTTGTAGAAGGTGGCAGTGTAGCCGTCAGGACCTGGTGATTTGTTTTCTTTCAGTGAGGCTACTGCTCTATCTATTTCTGGCCCGGTTATTCCTCCTTCTAGCGCTTCTCTCTGACCTGCCGTGAGGCATGTTAGCTTTATTTTCTCTAGGAGGTTGGCTCCTCCGTCTGGCTTGAGATTGGTGTCCGCTGTGTAGAGTCCCTCGTAGAATTTTTTGAAGACCTCAAGGATCTCCTTGTTGGCTGTTTGTGACCTGGAGTTGCGATTTGTTATCGCGGCGATAGTGTGCTGTCTCTGCTTACCTGCTTTGTTCGCCGAGCACAGGTTGATAGCCCTGTATTTGTTAATCCACCCCCCTGCTCTCTCGCTTAATATTCTGTTTAGCTCATATTTCTTTTTGGACAGTTCTGTCAGCGTATTGCCATCTTTGAGATTAGCAATGTGTCCCTTCTCAAGGTCTGTTATCTGTTGTTCAAGCTCAGCATTTTTTTTGTTTCTTTCTTTGTTCATTCTGGCTTTTATACTTATGATTCTGCCTCTCAGTGTTGCCTTTAGAGCGTCCCACAGCACCCCTCTGTCTATGTCAGGGGTGTCGTTGAGTTCGAGGTATTCTGTGATAGCACCCTCGATCTCTTTTACATTATCGGGGTTTTTGAGAATGTCGCTGTTCATTCTCCATCTGCTGCAGCGTTCTTCGTTGTGCTTGCCTCTTAGTGTTAGGCTGATGTGGACGTGGTCTGAGATGGTGATTGCTGATATTTCCGTTTGATCGATAAGGTGTGTGTAGTCTGCTGATATCAGGATGTAGTCTATCCTGCTGTATGAGTTGTGTGGATGAGAGTAGAAGGTGTACTCCCTTGTGTTAGGGTTTTGCAGTCTCCAGGGATCTCTAAGTTGGAGTTTGCTACATAAGTTTTTTAGCGTGTTCGGTGTTTGGGGTCTTGTGTGTGCTTTGGTTGAGTGTCTGTCGATAGTATCGTCCATAACTTCATTGAGATCACCGGCGATCACTATAAGCTCGTGTTGTGGAATGTCGCCTAGTTTCTTTTCCACCCCTTCACAGAATTCCTTGTTCTGTGTGTTGGGCAGCGACGGCTCGTGGAGGGAGTTACGGTGGGGCAGGAGGGTGGGGAGGGGGAGGGGCAGGGTGGAGGTTGCTAAAAACCGGCATATGGATAATTGCAGGTAAGTAAACAATTTAATTAATAAAACGAATTTCGTAGCTCGCACTGCATTACATTTTGCGATGCAAGGCGCACTACGAAATTCGTTTTATTAATTAAATTGTTTACTTACCTGCAATTATCCATATGCCGGTTTTTAGCAACCTCCACCCTGCCCCTCCCCCTCCCCACCCTCCTGCCCCACCGTAACTCCCTCCACGAGCCGTCGCTGGTGTTGGGGCTATAAATGTTTGCTACATGTATCCTCTTATCGCCTCTCTTGAGGGTAGTTATCAGTAGTCTGCCGTCCTCATCAGAGTAGGCTCCCTGGATTGTTAGCTTAGATCTCTTGTTTATTAGTGTGATCACCCCCCTCTTTTTTTGTATGGCTGGAGAGCATGCATGGTCTGCAATCCAGTTTGCTTTCAGTCGCGATGCGTCTTCCCGTGAAAGTTTCGTCTCCTGAAGGACGCATATATCGCTCTTGAGTTTCGTAAGGTATTCGATCACTTTTCTGCGTTTGACGGGATGGTTGAGGCCCTTGACGTTGAGCGAGACAATTTTAAGATCGGCTGAGGTGTGTGCTACCCTTGGTGACGTCATCCCACCCAGTCAGCTGCGCCTATATTTTGGTGTTTTGTGGTGTTTTGTGGGTCATTCTTCTGTCTACTCTGTGCCCGTTGCCTGGATGTTCGTCATGGGATTCCCTCCTGTTTTCCCTCCTGCCTCCTCCTCCCAGGGTGTAATGTGTCGCCTCAGAGAGTGAGGCTGAGTCAAGGATAGTGAGAGTGATAGTAAGAAAGATCGAGAGTATGAGAAACTGTACTTGCCTAGGCCCCCCCTTGCCCTTACCCCCTCCCTCCCCACCCCCTCCCTCCTTCTTTTGTCTGTCAGGCGTGCAACATCGAGGTTCCTCCTCCCCTCCCCCCTGAGTATGCATCAGTCACACCGAGCTTACTGTCCAAATCAGGAGAGTACCATCTTAAAACAAAGGAAAAACAAAAAGGATATGGCTCATTACGGACTTCTCGTGGGGACTTGCTGCTGCTGTTGAGGTAGAAAAAGAGTTCGGGTTCTAGATATCTTCCTGAGGTAGATCAGTTGCAAAGTTCACAATCTTAAAGTATGGTCTGTTAGTCTCTCAGGTGTTCGTTCCACTGACTCCTTCGTTGCTTCCTGTGGATGCTCTTCTTTTTGCTGGACTGATATTCGTGTTTTGAGTTTCCATGTCTTCCATTGGTGGGCCTTGCAGGTATCTCTTCAGGTCGTCTGGGTCGTCAAACGTTTGTGTATGTCCTCTGTTTGTGATCTTCAGTTTGGCGGGTCCCGCAAAGGTGAATGTTATACCTCTGTTTCGTAGCTTGTCTCTGAGGGCCAGGAACCCCTTCCTAATGTCGACCGTGTGTTTGGAATAGTCTTGCGTTATTATGAGCTTGTTTCCATTCCACATTAGGTTCCTGCCCTTTCTTGCTATTGCGAAGATTGCTTCTGTGTGGTTGGCTCTTAGTGGCTTAAGTATGATTGGTCTAGGCCCTTGACCTAGTTTTGGTTTGAAGGCTGGCACTCTGTAGGCTCTGTCCACTTCGAACTGCCTGTCAAACTGGATCCCCTTAATCTGAGGTAGTAGCTCCTCCACCAATGCTATGCAGGATCCCACATTTTCCTCTGCTCGCTCTGGGATTCTCAGGAGTCTTATGTTGTTCTTCCTCAGGCGGTCTTCCTGCTCTGCTAGTTGTTTCTCCATGTTGGATGATTTCCTGGAGACGCCTGCTAGGTGCTTGCTTGTTTGAGCGCAGGTATCCTCGATGTCGCTGATTCTTTTCTCCGCGGCGTCTATCCTGCTATTTGTTTTGCCTTGGTCCGCTCTGATCCCAGCCAGCTCTAGCTGCATGTTATCTATGGTCTGCTTGGTAGCTTTTGCGAGGTCATTCCCTTCGTTTATTTTTTTTAGTAGCGTTTCTAGTGTGACCTCGTGTTTTAGGTCCATCTTTGTTTTTGCTGGTGAGTCCGGTGCGTCTTTCCTTTTCTTGGGCTCGTTGTTGGCCTTGCTGTCTTGGCTTGCCATCTTTAGGAATCCTCTACCAGCCAGGTATGAGTGCGGCCGGTTTTCTCTTTGCTGGTCGGATGTTGTCGCTCTTTTCCTGCCTGCTGGTGTTAAAGTCTCGAGCCGGAACCTACTGGGTTTGCGGATGTTCCTGGTTCTGGTCTTTCCCCCCGCCAGCTCCCCTTGCTTGCTTGTTCCTACGTAGGGGTGGAGGTAGCATGTAGGGTGTGTGATGACCATCCAGTTGTTTTTTGTACCTCTGCAGGGCCGGCTTAGGGGGCCCCCGTGGGCGTGTGGTCGGTTCCTTCTTCGCTTTTCTCCAGGTTCTACCGCCGCCACCTCGTATCTGTTCCTTCCGACCTCAGTTTGTTTCGCGAGTTTGCGGATTTGTTCTGTTTCCTTAGTGTGTCGGTGTTGGCAGCATTTTGTGCGTACGTGGTAGATGCTTCTTGTGTTTGCTTGCCTCAGCCAGCCACCTTCTCCCTCTTTTCCCCTCTCGCTACCTTCTGTGCGTACTCGGTCTCCTTGCTGTTGACCGGGTCACTCTCAAATGGCCTCCTCCGCTATCCTTATGGAGGGGGAGCTCAAGGCCAGCTGGTGTTGCTTCTGGACTTGCGCTGACTGCCCCTCGTGTTTGTGATAGCGTTTGTTGTCTCGTGAGTATGGGAGTCAAGATGTCCGCCCCCTGTCGCTCTCACCTCAGCTCCTCCCGACGTTCCGACAGCTGTTTATTGTTCTCTAGCGGGGGCCGCCATCATGTCCCCGCTATAACACCGCTGTACCGCCACTCCGCTTGCTTCTTTCTTTTCTTTTTTTTTTTTTTTTCTTGGGTCTCCCGTGTTCTTGCTAGGGAGTTTGAGGTCAGGGCCAACTGGTGTCCGCTCCCAGCCCTTAGTCTCGCTTCCGTTTTCCCCTTATCGCTCTTTCGTCTCGTGAGTATGGCAGTCAAGATGTCCGCCCCCTGTCCTTAGTATCGCTTTCGTTTTCCCCTTCTCGCTCTTTTGTGCCAGCGCTGTGTTTTTTCATGCGGGGTTTGAGATTACACTTTTTCGGGAGGGCAGCCGGGTGTATGCCATGTCATGATTTGTTTATTTAGCGCTTCGCTCTCACCTCAGCTCCTCCCGACGTTCCGACAGCTGTTTATTGTTCACTAGCGAGGGGCTGCCATCTTGTCTCCGCTGTAACACCACTCCGCTTTGCTTCCTTCGTTTTTCTTGGGTCTCCTGGCAGTTTTCCGCACGCTGCTCCCACACCGGGTTGTTCCCTGGATGTTTAGACACTCAGTCTTTGTTTTTCCGATCCCCTCGGGATCCTCGATCAACCTGTCTCAGGTTGGAAGAGGTACCGGACTCAGACAACCGTCTGCATCGACGTCCAAGCCACGCCCCTACTTGTGTTTTTTTAATCGACATTTTGGGAGCAGTTCTGCCATGTTTGTTACAGTGTTTTGCGAGGCCTTGGAAAATACTCCGGTATGCTTCCCCAACCATTTTGAGAAAGGTTCTATATTTATCCTTTAGCATTTTTCTTCCTTGAATATTCCCCTTTCACATCTACAGTGCTTATGCCACTTTTCATCCTCTGCTGCACATTCCAGTATACATTCAGCTTCTTTCATATATATCTAACATCCAGCTCTCTCTCGCTCAGTCGCTTTTTTTTTTTCATATCTCTCCTGTACTTGCAACATTTTTTGTCCTCTCCCTTCAACACTCACCTATTTTTATTTTGTTACAGAGCTTTTATATCGCGCAAAACTTGACCCGAGGGTATCGGGTATCAGAGCCTTTACACGAGCACCAGTTTCATTACATGAAATCATATTCGTTTTTGTTCGACAAGGGGAAAATAAGTGATTTGCCTAGAATCACAGGATGTTGAGTGTCCTTGCCAAGGCTCGAACCCGGTTCCCCAGCTCCGAGGTCCACCGCCCTAGCTGTTAGGCCAACTCCTGACCCCCCTGGCCTTCTTCCCTTCACCTGTCCCTTGACACATCTGAATGACTCTCCTCTATTTAGGCAGTATTATTACAGTCTATATACCCCCAGATGCATCAAAGTTATGTTTTGCGAGTCCTTAATAGCCAATTTTAAGGAATTGCTATTAAAGACCCGCAAAACGGATGCATGTAGGAATCGCAATGTTATTTGCGATTCCTACTGATTCCTTATTTGCGATTCTCTAATTGCTAATCGCAAAAAAGGAATGGCTTTCCCATTCATTCCTATGGGCCTTTAAGCAAATCACAAATATGCCGCAATTTCAAGGGTGTCAGGGTGTCCAAAGGACACCCTGTTGCACCTCTGAAATGGTAATGTTCACTGGTGTTGCGCACACACATGTCCCAAGGACATGTGTGTGTGTAACATACAACTTAGAAAAATGCACTAAAGTGCATATTTCTAAGTTTTTGCTTTTTACCACGTAGTTTGGCTCCGCGGTAAATAGCGACCCCAGATTGCGAATTCGCAATCTTGGAATGGTTCATGCATTGCATTTAAGGAATCGCAAATTACGGTTCCTTAAATGCAATCGCAATTTGAGAACTTGCAATTATTTGCGAATTCTTAAATTGCGAGTGCATGAACCCTTGATGCATCTCAAATGCCATTTTTGCGGGCGCAAACGGCCGAATTTTGCGATTTGCACCGTTTGCGCTCGCAAAAATGCTTGATGCATCTACCTGTAAGTCAGCAAAATGAGGCATGCCCTACACCTGAGTTGTATGGATTTTCAGAGCCCCAGACAAAATATGCTTTTACCCCCATTGGATCCCTTTCCCCTTGGAAGTGTTCACCACTGTCAATGGGGAAGGAGACTGGTGGGTTCCATGTCATTCCCACAGCAACATTTAGATCTACAGGTTAGTGGTGAGTTGAGTCTTGACTTGAGTCTAACAGCTGCACGTTATGTTGCAGTGTTGTCTACACCATCCAACTGACTCAGTTGCTGGCTCACTCATTTTTTTTATCACTCAGTCACTTGTTCATTCATTTACCTAATTGGCCAGTCACACATTTGCTCACTCCTTTCCTGCTACAGTCACTCCAGAACTCTCAAGGCCATGTCTGCCAGCCCAGCTTCTTTGATCCTGACTACAAGTTGCACAGATCTGGCTGGTTGGAGGCACTGCACCTGTAACTATCAGCACAGTGTGATATGCCAGTGCTATGTGATTACATGTAAAACCCAACAGCATTGGGACTGTGTGGCCCCGGTTTTAATAGACAGAAATCTGCACGGATTTCCCAAATGTAATGCTCAACTTGACCACCTTCTCTGAGTAGGAGGGAATGTGGTGTGGACAGTGTCCAGGGGACGCTGTGGGCTGGCAAGGGGAAACAATTCAAGCCCCCTCCCCCCCCCTGAGTCGTAGAAGGCGCTTAGGCAGTGGATGGGCTGCACTTGTGCCGCAGTCCTTGCATGATTTATGCACTTAGGTTTCCAGATGGTGACACCAGGACCAGTGTTTCCACATCCATCAAATCAGGGTGCAGGAAAATCTGTCCAACCATGATTAGGCAGAGCGGTATTCCATGCAGGATACTGCTCTGCCTGATGCATATTGGGACCTGAGTTATACTCAGACATAACAGAGAGCAGCAGTTGCCCAGAAAGCAAATACAGTAAGTTAAGCAGGGTAGCGCAGAAGACAAGTGTGCTCACCCACTCACTAGCTGCTTTTGTAGAAGGAATGCACTAAAGTACTTAACATACAGCAATCAGATCTACAAGCCAGACTTCCAGCCCAGTGTGTTATCAGACAGCCTTGTTAATAAACCGGATGGGTGTAGTATATTTGTACTGAAAGATTAGTGTGTTATCAAATAACATTGAGAAAAATGCTTGCTTGTAGTAAGTCCCTGCCACTCATGACTACTGAATGTTAAATGGAAAGTGTGTTTTATGAAGTTAACAGCACAAAAGGAAATGGATGTATAGTTGCTGCAACATCCCGGACCGGACCATCCTTCCCAGCTTTTCGGGTGGAACAAAAATTGGCACCTCAATGATACCTAACCCCATCCCACCTCATTTCCGCCTCTGCTAAGCCCCTTATCCCTGTGTTTAGCAAATACCTTTTTATGCCACCCAAAACTGGAAACACTTTAGCTTAGTTTTGTAAGGGCACAAGATGCACTGACTTGATTTGACCCAAAACATGGTCTAAATGCTTGGTTGTACATGGTTGCGCCTTCACATTCATTGGCAAAGGTAGTAGAACTGACTCTTTTTACAACTAAAAGCTTTGATGGGATGAGTATGATGATGTGTTGACATCTGAAGAGGATACTTCAGAAGGTAGGGAGAAGCGAAAACAGCCTTTTTTCAAGCATGTGCTCTTCCACATCAAGGTGTGGATTGCTGCTTCGGCTGCGGGCCATCAGCACAGCCTATGAGTATTATGGCATGCCAAAGTGCACTCCGTGCCATAGTGCCCCTCAGTGTGGATTCAAGCAGTGGATCAGAGCGATAGCTCTACCCTGATCTACCTTGATCAGTCCGCCATGTTGCTTCGATGTGCCTGAGAGACAGCAGTGATAGTCTCTGTTGTTTTGCCCCCAACAGAAACGATGAAAAGTAGACACAGAGCCTCTGGATCCAGGTGACAGCTGACAGCAGGAAGCAGGTCTGAGTCTTGCATGGAAGAGTAGAGAACCGGGCGGATGGCAGTGCTATGGCACTGTGCATGCAGCGGGTGGTGTGTACAACCTAATTTTTCTTGGGTTTTTTCACTCGCGGAAGCATATTCAGATGATTCCTGTGCTCACCTGCTCACATGAAGCTGCACCTCACCTCCCTGACTACAGTCCTGAGGCATGGAGAAGGAGCAGGGCATGCTTTAAACTGGACTCAGAGATTAGCAAAGGACATATAAAACATAGGGCCCAAACATTAAAGTAAAGCCCACTCCTGTCCCTATTCACCATTGGGCCATACATGTAAGATCACAGCATAAGAATGGTTCATGTGGATTTTTTTGTTGAAAGTCTTGTATAATGTACATTACGGAAAGCTTGTGAGCACAATCAAAGACCAAGGCCCTTTTTTCAATTCGACGCCTGTCGAACGAGCGTCCGATCAACACTGTGTCGGGATGAAGTTCAGCCGACATGGTGTGGGCGGCTCCACCCACCTCATTACGATCCGACCGCTGTGATGGCAGTCGTAAACATGTATTTTTCAATAGTGAAATGCATGTACAATGAAATGCGGGCCACAGCCAAGCCACAATGAAATAAGGCATGTTTATAAACATCCCTGCACCGCTTGCCAGGCACAGGGCACATGGGTGTTTGGGGAAGCACCACGTGTCCCCCCTAGTCCCCATAGTAGAGGCCCGGGAGGGACTGGGGTCCTGCTTGTGGCCCCCAAAGTCCTTGTCCATCTGCCATTACATGGCGTTTGGACCATCATGAAAAGGAAGAGGAAAACGGGCATCTTAAGCCTTACTGTGGTGCTTAAGCAGGCACAGCCCCCATTGTAGGGATTACAGTCCCACTGCTGCTCTGACTGGCTCAAGGAGCCTGTCAAAAAAGCAGCAGTTGCTTCCTCCACTCTATGCCTCCGACCGGATCATAATCCAGCAGTTAGACCACTTCAGTAGATGTCAGTGGGCCCGCCACCGAATGCCTGTCGGTGGCGGGCCCACCAACATTGTAATGAGGCCCCAAGTGTTGAATCAACCTCACTGTGAAGTCTGCCCATTCATCACCACATATGCCCACCAGACCAGGTTACTTGTGCACAGTATCTTATTTCTGAGTCTCTGGCTCATTCTGTGCTCACTTAAAAAGGCGGTGATCCTCCACTTTGGCTATCTTTGATGCTCGTTCAGGGAGACTGATGGGAGATGAGAAGAGTGGAAATGTAATATCCATTAGTGACTTCCTCCAGGCAGATCGACAACTCATGTTCCCCCTTTTTCTTTGGCAGCTTATTAGCACTTATAATCATAATTTCTTCAGGTGGCCAGAGCCAGGAAATCCTGCACAGGAGCAACAAAAGGAAAAGGAGATGTAAGTATTTAAGGACTAGACCTTAAAGTATAGCTTGGCTGCAGGGGGCTCAGAAATGAAAACTTGGAACTTAGCTAATCCCCTACCCACTTTGTCATTTGCATCTAAACTTGTAATGCAAATCCATTGACTAAAAATGAAGACCTTCTCAAACCTGTCAGGTGGGGGGAGTAATGGTGCAACCAGAATTGCTGGCTCCTGTGAGTATTTTTCATTCTACTAGCCCTCCTCCCACCAAAGAACATTACAAGGATAGACTTGATTGCCATTACGTGACATTGTTTTTTTTTCACAAAGGTAATCTTATGTGTGAGTAAATCTTCACATGCAAGTTTACTCTTACACTTTGTAGTAAATTTGCACATTTTGGCAAATCAGTAGGCCTCCATAACTGCATTCTCAGCCACATGTAATGTGTCAAATGTTAGGAGAAATAAAAAAGATTTCTCATAGTTTGTGCTTGGCTGCGGGAGGAGTTGGGCACAAAGTATTTGCTAACAATTTTTGAAGATAGGGCTTTGCATCAAAAACCATGGGGGATTGCCCTGGATTGGACAAGTACCACATACAAAATGTCCACTTTGATGCAAAATAAAGCAAAGCAGCATAAGGTTGCTGTGGTAGTGTGTCGATGGTCGCATACGTATGGTACACATGGATGTATGCACTCTTTGGGAAAGGTGCACCAACAGAGGCAATGGGCAACTAGACCCATATTTTTTTGGGGGGGGCTGTAAAAGATTTCGGGAGGCAAATTTTTCCAGCGATAGGCCGAGTGGCTCTAAGAAGGGGTGAAAACACAACAATACCCTCATTAACAAGTAAATGGTCTTTTAAAGACCTGTGGAGTACTCGCCCGATTAAAGGGTCGCCAGCCCACGAAGCTTTCCCAGCCTGGACTGACACACATGACAGGGGGGCTGAAGCCCGGTGAGCCCAATGGGTGTTGCGCGCCTGAACAGAGGGATTAAAGGTAACACAGTGGTGCATGGGCTACCAGTGCTCACAGCGCTGACCATGTGAACCAGCTCACCTGTGACAATGTGGCACAGATCAACAAGAAAACAAAACTGCAACTAAATATTACAAAGAGAATATGGAGTGATGAGGTTCAAGCCTTAGTATTCAAACTACCTTGGTCAGATCGAATCACACAGCTACAGAACCGTTAGGACGGGCCACCAGTCTGGACGAGACAACTAGTGTGGTGTTTGCTCTTCGATGAGCTTTAGTTGCCAGGACTCACAGGAGGTCTGCACACCACACACCAATTCTATATACATTTATCTTATGTGAGCTCCTAAGTTTTTGGAAAGGCTCAAGCTCCACGGGACAAATGTTGGACATTCCTGACATGTGGAGCAGACTCACTGCACATGATCCTTGCAGCCGCAGTCAATGTTTATAAACTTGCTTGTGTACATTCTTTTGTTATACATGACTATGGGCCTGGTCTCTGCGGGAAGCGTTAGATTTGTCGTCGTACTGTGCTCATTCTGATGTTAAGGGTAAGGAAGGAATGGAGCTTCATATGCATCTGAGGTTTCAGGGCTTTCGCTATTTATTTATTTTTTAGGTTTTATAAGGTGCACAGCTACCCAAATGTTTCCCGGCGTCGGCTATCACACCACAACCAGCCATACGAACTCTGGCAGGAAGAAGAAAGCTGAGCATGCATTACCTTAGGCCACTTTTTTGAGTACACAACGGGTGTCTAAAGTAGATCCATGAAGGCATGATCCATGCTAGATTTTCAAGATAATCATTCCCTAAGTATACAAGTTCTACTTAGTTATTGCATGTGCATTCAGTTTATGGCCAAAAATCTGACATGGACTGGACTTAGGTTGGACAGCCATAGACTACACACATACATTTAACTTAGATTTTGTCAGAATTAATGTATGTGCTGCAGATAGCATAACTTAGTCACAGAAAGATTCAGTGATTTATTTTTCCTGAGCTGTGCTGTCTGCTGCTCATGCACTAACTCAGAGAAAGTCCTTGGTAAAACTATGGGCCTCATCTACAAGAAAATTATACACCCTACCCGCAAACCTTTTAGTTGCATCGTGCTATATAATTTTCAAAGCACATGGATGCACCATATTGCCAACAATACAATGCATCCCTGTGCTTTTTCCTGGGCTGGCGCACAATTGACTGCCATGTACCAGCGCAGGCACCGTTGAGTTATCTTGCAAGTGTGCCTTTGTTGTTTATGTGCAGTTAGGGATGCCTTCCTGTGCCAAAAAAACCCTTAATGGCATTTTCCTCTTTCTTAGCATGCTGCAAAATGCAGCACGCTGAGAAAGTGGAAAAAATGAGGAGAAATACAAGTATTTCTCCTTGTTGCACCATTGAATGCTGCATGAGAACACCTACAGCAACAGCAATGCAACATCTCTTTCACACAGAGTAATGCATGAAAGGGGCTTACATTTACCAGGCCATGAAAAGTCATGCAGGGTGTCACTACGTGGCCTTGTAAATATGGGCAAGCCATTCGCGCCGCCGGTGTGTCAAAAAAAGTGATGCCCCAGCAGCGCAATGGGATTGTAAACAAGTCCACGAGCTCTTTAGAATGTGCAATCGCATAAAAGAAAACAACTGGGCCATGCCACCATGATGTTTTCTTCCCTGCACCATCACAGAAGGAGCCTGTACGAGATAGCAGAGTTCGTAAACACAAAGAGGCAATTTCACATCTGCTTTTGCGTGGGTTGTCAGGAAAACATGCATTTCGAGTTAATGTGTGTACAAAAAGACCCCAAAATCAAGCGCACAGACCCCTTCTGTGCTGAAGCTGTGCAGAAAACTGCATCACGATACATGGGCAGAAGGAGGGCTGTGATCGGCACAAACATGTACTTTCATGATACTGGCCCAGGTGTCCGCCTGCACCGCACAAAGAAACTCGCCCCAGGAAGGGCTGGGCTAGTGAAGTCCCTGACAGGATCACACCACGCGTGGGTGTGAGTGAAAGTAAACAGTAAATGCTTTCGTAAGGCGGGTTAGGGTAGTGTAATAAGATTGGATTCTAAATACCTGGACGTTGATTTCAACAGTGAGGAATTACTCTGAACAAAGGAGGAGGGGAGTTTCTTTTTTTATTTATAAATTGGTCTATTTTTAGTTTTATTCAGAAAACACGAACTATTTAAAGCTAGACAGACAGGAAAATAACACATTGACACAGAAGGTGTTTTCCCAAGTAAAAGCTGGAAGTAGTGGGGAGCACAAAGCAAACACAAGGAGATGATGGACGGAGCTCTGAAACTTTTCAGACACTCACCCCCAGTCACAGATCTGGGGGTGAGATCTGGATAGTAGGGAGCATCACAGCAGTACGAGCAATGGAAGTGCATTATGGTACTTAGGGATAAAGGCTTTGGACCCCTGTAATGTCACTGATACCCCGAGGTGAAAGAGCCACGGAGACAGTGGCAGGAGCAGAATGCACACAAGGGTCCAAGAGAAGGAAATACGGGGCTGATCCGGGGTTCATTTGTAGAAAAAAAACAAGTGATGGGGCTTTAGTCAGGAGGCAGCTTGCACCAGCCCATTTCTCCTAAACAGAAGCAACTAATAACCGTGGAAGTCGAGAGAGGATGTGGTGTAATGGCCAGAGTTGCCGGCTTTGGACACGGAGAACCAGGTTCCAATCTCAGGGTCGGCTCCTCACAGTGACAGTTCCTCATCCCATGATTCTCCCCGTAAATGAATGTGTCCTTAACTGGTGTTCATGATCAAGGGCCAGTGCGGAGCACCGTAAACAGCCAGTTCAAATTATACACTGGTGCTGATAACAGGACCGACTTTAGTGTTGGTTGCACCAAATGTACCAGTGATTGTTGGCCCTCCCTGACTTCCTTCTCAATGGATTTCCTCACTACCGACCTTCCGCAGTTCCCCTAATTTCTGATTAGTTCCTCTTCTACATTTTGTTTATTTTATAGTGCTACTCATCCCAATGTCGGGTGTCTGAGTGCTTTAAATCACACACTTATTATACAGAGACAATAAATCACACATATGACAAGCGTGGAGAATCACGACGCGCGCACTTAGGACCCGGCCTCTCCGGATCCCGCCCGCTCCTGGTCTCTGACGGTTGGTCAGGCGGACGGCCCAATCGGCGTCCGGCCAACCCATTTCCGCTTCGGCGATATCGCGTGACCCGAGGGTCAGGGGGTGGAGCCTCTGGGCCTATTTAGGGTCATCTCCCTGTGACTGGGGTCTCTGTTCCCGCTATGACTCCTGGATACCTGACTGCTCACGCCGGCACCTGGCCATTCTCGTGATCCGTGTCGGCTCCCCAAAACTCCAGAAGCAGAAGGACCGAGCGTCGTTTGTGTAGCCAGGTAAGGGGTCGAGTGCCTCGGGGGGCCTCGTGGGCAGCCGTGAGTCACGGTGGGTGCTGGGAAGGGATTGGAGTGTCGCTGCCTTACGGGGCTTACGGCTGTGTACGGGGGTCCTCGTGGTGCGGGCTCCTGCCGGGCGGCGTGAACGGTGCTTAGGGGTGCAAGAACAGGGAACTCGGGGCGCGTTAGTTGCTATAGCAAGGAGGGCGAAGCGCGATATAGTTAGCATGGCGCCGAAAAAGGGAGGACAAAAGCGAAAGGAGTCCGAACCTGAATTAGCGCAGATTATGAAATTGCTACTAAAGAAGTTGAGCAAAGAAGCTCCCGATAGCGGGGACAAGAGCGATTCTTCCCAGGGGGAGCAGCCCGAGGTAGTGGAGCGGCCGCGCAGGGGGGTGCCACCGAAGGCCGCTTGTCCACCAGTAAAGAAGAAGGCCAAGGCGCAGCCAAAAAAGAAAGGGGCGAAGAGTAGGCCTAGCCCTGCCAGGGGGAAACAGGACGAGGGATCAGTAGGTCCCGTCCCCACACCTCCGTTAGATGCAGAGCGGGTTTTCCCTTCTGATCCCATGCCGAATTTGGCCACGTCAGTAGACCCAGTGGGTTCAGTTCTGGCTGAGATTAGGGAGGCGCTGAAGGCATTGGCTCCGGGAGGCGCGGTACCATCAGTCACGGTCCCTCCGGCCCCACTCCCACCGCAGCCGGTGGCCACAGTGGCAGCCGCTGGCGATCCGTTGGATAGCTTGCTGGCGTCAGTTTCCACATTAGTAGGCCAATTATCAGCCCCGGAGAAAGTATTAGAGAGAGTGAGCGCTGGGGCGGCGGCGCAATGGCTGCCCCCGCAGGCCACAGAACAGGGCGCGCTGCAGGATATTCAGAGGCAGTTGGCGCACTTAGTCGAGTCGCGCAAAGCTTTGCCCAGTGTAGGGATTGGAGCCCAGCCCCCCGCGACAGCGATAGCGGGCCATCTACAGGAGGTAAGCCTGGCGATGCTACACTGAGGAGCAGCGAGGTGGGAACTAGTCAGGGGAACGTGTTGTCTCAGTCAGGGATGTTAGCAACGCATGTGAGTATGGAAATGCGAGAGAAGATTTGGAAAGGTGCCTACGTAGATATATTCTCCCTTATCAGGCCCAAGAGGCGAGACGAGGACTACGAGGACAGGGATGGGAAAGAGGACTCCTTCCGAGAGCGGAGACCTAGGCTAGAGGAGACAATAACCAATTGGTTGTTCGGCTTTCACGTCTATGTCTCAGTGTTGCTGGAAAAGAGGCCAGAGTTGGCGATTCCGCTGGTGTTTTATACTAATAAGATTGTAAAGGCTCACGCCACCCACGGGGGTCAGCCTGGCTGACATACGATATGGAGTTTCGCTGGGCGAAGGAAGAAAACCCCTCCATTTGTTGGGACCAGGTTGAGGTCAATGCTTGGTTAGAGAGCGTAAGCAATAGGGAACACCCGGCGAGGCAGCCCTTTCCGACTTCCCAGGGAGGGCAGGGCAAGAAGAAAGGCACATGTTGGGCATTCGATGGCAAAGGTTGCACATGGCCCCCCGGGCAGTGCAAGTTTAAACACGCCTGCGCCTACTGCGGTCACCCGTCCCATCCCAAACCAAGGTGCAACAAGAAATCCAAAGAACGGGGGGGACAGCCACTAAGGATATCAAGCCCCCCCAAGCCTAAACTACCTACTCCAGTGAATATTGAAAAGATGATTTTTTGGTTGAACAGATACCCGGACAGGGCAGCTGCTAGGATGTTGTTTGAGGGTTTTTCCGGGGGATTTCGCATCCCAGCGTCTCATGTTCCCTCTATTAGGCAATGTAGGAACCAAGTTTCAGCAAGGACCCATCCCTCAGTTGTGGCCACAAAGGTGGAAAAAGAGCGGGCCTTAGGCCGAGTAGCAGGCCCGTTCCAGGCTCCTCCATGGGAGAACTTTGTGTGCTCTCCTCTGGGAGTAGTGCCCAAGAAGGAGCCGGGACAGTTCTGGATGATTCACAATCTATCCGCACCAAAAGGTGCATCGGTAAATGATGCCATCGACCCGGCAGTGTGCTCAGTGACGTACTCGTCCTTCGATGCCGCGGTTCAGAAAGTGAAGGAGCTAGGCCGGGGGACGTTGCAAGCGAAAACCGATATTGAGTCAGCATTCCGCTTGTTGCCGGTGCATCCCGAGGATTACCATCTGCTAGGCTTTCAGGTCCAACAGCAATTTTATTACGACAAATGTATGCCTATGGGTTGTGCAGTTTCTTGCAAGTACTTTGAGACCTTTAGCTCCATGCTGCAATGGGTGTTTTCGGAAAAGTCAGGATGTACAGATGTGGTGCATTACTTAGACAACTTCATGGTGATGCCTGCGCTTTGGCCCTGAGTCTGCTGGTGGCCATGTTGAAGGAATTTGGGGTGCCGCTGGCACCGAGCAAGACAGTCGGCCCGGACACCTGCATGTCCTTCCTGGGCATTGAAATTGACAAGGTAGCGGGGAATGTAGATTGCCGATGGATAAAGTAAGAGGCTTTTCCCTAGCCATTGAGGTAGCCTTGGCGTGTCCGAAGGTGACGTTACATCAGTTACAAGTTCTTGTGGGTCAGCTAAATTTTGCTTTACGCATCATCCCCATGGGATGCCCTTTCTCGAGGTCTATAGCCAGAGCGATGGGGGGTCTCACCCAGAATTATCATCGGGTGCGATTAACCGCAAGGGTTAAGGATGACCACAAGGTATGGCGAGACCTCTTGACAGATTTCAACGGGCGGGTAGTGTGGCCCCTCGCCGCCGGTGTCCAGTGTTGAGCTAGGCCTATACACCGACTCAGCCAGGAGTGTTGGATTTGGGGCGATCTTGGGCCCTTACTGGTGCGGGGCGGTCTGGCCAGCGGAATGGCACTTAGCAGGACTGACGAAGAATTTAGCTTTCCTAGAGCTTTTTCCAATTTGGGTGGCAGTTACGGTCTGGGCAGATCGCTTCAGGGACTGGGCAGTGACCTTTTGGTCGGATAACATGGCAGTGGTTCAGGTTATTAACCGACAAGGGGCGTCTTGCCCGCATGTGCTTAGGTTGCTGAAGCTGTTGGTGTTGGCATGCTTGAAATTGAATTTGACTTTTAAGGCTGCGCATATACCTGGTGTTGATAACCATGTTGGTGACGCTTTGTCTCATTCCAAGGTGCAGGACTTCCGGAGGTTCCACCCGCAGGCGGAAGAGCACATGACGACGTTCCCTACGTCACTGTGGAAAATTGGAGCCCCGCTTTAGCGGGGCTGGTAGGTGCCGCTCTGAGTGATCGCACCAAACGTGCCTATCAGTCACAATTTAATGTTTACAAAGCATTTGTGGAACAGTTGGGTGATGCGAGGGTCTTTTCAACTGAAACGATGTACGCCTTTTTACAGGTTCTAGGGACCAGGGCCAAACACTGTCCTATGCTAGGGCTTCCCTGGCTGCGATAGGCTTCTTTGCTGAACTGGCGGGGGAGCGGGACCCTGGGGCTTCATTTCTGATCAGGAAGGCCTTAGCGGGATGGGCCCGATTAGACGGGTCACGGCGGGACTGTCGTAGGCCTTTGGATCCCCCGACCTTGATTGATATTTTGGGGGTACTGCCTGTTGTTTGCCAGTCACCATTTGAGGGGATCATGCTGGGGGCGGCCTTCTGCCTGGCCTTCTATGGGGCCTTTCGCCTTGGTGAGATTGTTGGGGCCTCCAGAATAGACCATGGGGGGGGCTTGCAGCTCAGGGATGTCTCCATTACCCCGGCGGGCCTGGGATTGCGGTTGAGACGGTCCAAGACAGACCAAACAGGGAAAGTAGTCAACATTCAGTTACGGCCAGCCCCAGGGATAGCTGCCTGCCCCGTATCCCGTATGCAGGCGTACCTGGCGTGACACCCAGCAGGGGGGGTCGGCTCTATTCGTCCATGAGAACGGGAATTGCCTGTCTCAGTACCAGTTCAAGGCAGTATTTGGGTTGGCTCTGGGGAAGCTGGGGCTGGGAGCAGCGGGCTATTCTTCTCGTTCCTTTAGGATTGGTGCCGCAACTTTAGCGGCAGGGGCCGGTCTGGCCCCCAACATGGTGAAAGGTGTAGGTCGCTGGACCTCTGATTGCTACAAATGATATGTAAGGCCTGAATTGTTGTAACACATATGTGTGCAGTGTCTAACGGCTTCATCTCTCTCCTTTCTGATTAGTATGCCCGCTTCCGTGGTATGGGTACTCGGGCACTCTTTCGTGCGTCGCTCGGCGGTGCGCTTGCAGCGAAGAGAGGTGGTGAAACCGGCCGCATTGGGCGAGACCGAATTCGTATGGCATGGCGTTGGAGGGATGCGGATCCGACACTTGAGGCGGAGCATCGAGGAGCTCAGGGCACGAGAGCGCAAATCGCCGGATTGAATTATTTTGCATTTGGGAGGCAACGACATGGTCGAAAGGGGGCGCTTGGCCGTCAAGGAAGCCTTACTAGCAGAGTTTGCCTGGCTGGGGCATGAGTTCCCATCGACAAAAATAGTCTGGTCTGGCATGATATCACGCATGGCATGGGGCCCAGGAGTGCGTCCTAGATCTTTAAACGTCTCGGTGAGGTGATTGAACGGCGAACTAGCAAGGTTGTGCTCAGTGAAGGGCCGCTTGCGCTACCTCCAGCACCGGATGATTTCCGGAGAAGCAATGTACCACCATAATGGGGTGCATTTATCGGACTATGGAACTGATACTTTTATCCAAGAACTTTGGTCATTTTTTCTGAACGCAGGTGGGGAGGGTGTCAGACCTGTGGGCCTTGGCCACCCTTGTGGCGTAAAAGAGACCTGCGATCAGTAAATGGTGGCTAAACAAGATGGATGGGAGCCCGCTTGCCGAGCTCCATAGGCCAGCTCTGAGGGGGGATATGGCAAGCTCTCCACTGGGAGGAAGTGACCAATGGCTGGGGAGGCTAGGGCGACAGATTTCGAGCCTCCCGGGCGACCCGGGGCAGCCTGGTGGTCGAGAATAGAAGGGCGAGACCCACCTCTCTAAGGGGCAGGTGCACGGCACTTGGCGTAGGATACCCAGTTGCGAGATGCGAACCAGATGGTGTTCCTCCCTTAGGGTTGGGAAGGTGATGGAGCTGATATGCTCATAAATGTAGTTATGTTATAACTTGTGATTTTAGATATGCATGTTATTGCTTGTCATGTTTATACAATGTGGTGAATAAACATGGCCTTTTTAACCCCACCCGAATCTCTGGTGATTTCAAATGTGGGGATCTTGCATGTCTAGGGTAGTTGGGCGGCGGGGGCATATCTGGAGGGTACGGGTCCTATGACAAGCATGGAGAATCACGATGCGCGCACTTAGGACCCGGCCTCTCCGGACCCCGCCCGCTCCTGGTATCTGGCGGTTGGTCGGGCAGACGGCCCAATCGGCGTCCGGCCGACCCATTTCCGCTTCGGCGATATTGCGTGACCCGAGGTTCAGGGGGTGGAGCCTCTGGGCCTATTTAGGGTCATCTCCCTGTGACTGGGGTCTCTGTTCCCGCTATCACTCCTGGATACCTGACTGCTCACGCCGGCACCTGGCCATTCTCGTGATCCGTGCCGGCTCCCCGAAACTCCCACCCACCCGTCCCTTAGATTAATGGTTTGGGGGGCGTTCTGCGGAGAATCTCTGGTGATTTCAAATGTGGGGATCTTGCATGTCTTGGGTAGCTGGGCGGCGGGGGCATATCTGGAGGGTACGGGTCCTATGTTTAAATCAATATATAGGACATGTTACATGAGACAATGAGGTCTACTAGGTATAGGAGTAACATACTGGTTGACATTATATGTTAGGAGTGCTTGGTTTGGAGAGACATAAACTTAGGATTTAAGACATAACACATTGGTTGTTAAAACATATCAGGTTGGTTGTTGTGTGTACTAATAAGACTTTATTACTACCCAAAGGCATCCTTTTTTACCACTCTCAGAATAACAAAAGTTTGAGAAAAAAACAGTAATGTTCTAAACCTATGTCTTGCAATTTCCATTCAGCCACTAATATATCTTACTGAGCTATGTTAGGATTGTAATGTATGCACTGCAATTAACAAAACGCCCTCTGCGTGTCAAAAACAGTAACCCACTGAGTTATCTGCATACAAATCTAATTTATGATCTGCGTGCTAGATGTTGTGCAGCAGGCTCATTAACACTCTGTTCTCCTTTATGGACAGTGAACACTGTGAGTAATCAAAACACAGATCTCTCCAGCAAGTACATTAACCAGGAGAGTTAGTTGGCTGTTATTATCCCCTGAAAATTGCTTGGCACACGAAGATCCCTGCAATCTGCTCTTGTCTCACCTGCCATGTCTGACCTGTCTACTCTGTGTCTCCTTCCTGTCAGAATGCAAATAGCCCCGCCATCCCCTCCGCCGGTGCAACATGATAAGTCACTCTGGGCTAAAGCCAGCACTGGGTGCTGATGGGTTAAGGCACAGCTTTCCAAACTTTTCAAGTTGGTGACACACCTTTTTGACAATCTTATTTAGCGACACGGTTAACGAGCGCGAGCATAGCGTGCGAGCTCAAACCACCTATGGGGGGGCGTGGGATTTTTTTTTTAAATAGTGCACAAATGGTGCATTTCCAAGCAAATTTGAGAAAGCAGGAAGGTTAATAAAGCAATTGTGAATCTGTTCTAACAAAGACAGTGACTGGCAAAACTGAGTGTAAGCAAGGTTAGGTTTGTGCATGAAACAAGAATATAACCATGCACATATTGACATATGCCCCAGTGATTTACAGCAGTGGAAGAGTGCAGGGACCACAGTTGGTAAACAAACCTTTCAAAAGTGTGACATATACAACCAATGTAACCCCTCTGTGCTGGAAGTATTTTCACAAATAACATGACAATATAACTGAGAAGAGACGGGTCCTCATAAAGGAAATAAATAATGATGAATGGCAGCAGATTGAACACAATTACAAGAGTAAGACCCTGCACCACACCCTTGCCAGGAGCAGCTGGGCAGCTGAATGTCAATATCTGAATGAACATTCCAATGATGGCAAGAATAGAACTGAAGCATGTTATTGGTGAGAGTAGCAAAAATGCTGATATTGTACATGCCAGCCTCGAAGATACGCCCCTTCCAGACCCACACCAAGTAATGTGCTGAGTAGTGGCACGTCTCTTTTTCCATTTAAAGGACTGCATAAGGTTCATGGCTCACAGCTGCAATGGTAACTAATGTGACCATACAAAGGAGGATAAAGGCATAGAAAGAAGGCTGACAAGAGAGTGGAGGTGAAGAAGAGGGCATTCTTCAACACTACCCAAGAGACAAGATGAGAAAAGGCTTTGATGAGGCATGCCATCATCGGAGACTGTCACCAGTCCTGTTCAACAATAAATGAACTGTCATTCAATGGAGGGAATGGGCAACAAGGTCACACAAGTTCACACCCAGCACATCTGATCACACCATTCAAGCCACAATAAATCCTGTTCAGGGGCAGACACGCCACACCCACCACACAGTTTGAGGTGGCACAGACCTTTTCAAATCGTGATCTTATCTGTCTAAAAAAGAAAATATGTTTTAAGCCTGCCTGGCTGTGACCTAAATGAGTGCCTCGCACTCTCAGCTTTCCAATGCAGCCATGCTTACTGCTCATGCAGCCGGGGCAATCGAGGGAGTCTGCGAGGCACTCGGCTGATTATAATAATACACGTCTTCCAGACTGCTTTATATATTTTCTGCAATTTTGGCTAGTCAGATAAATGAAAGCCGTCTAACAATTATTCTTAAACTTTGCAGCAGTTAACTTAGAGTTGGTCCATGTTCAATTGTAATTTCTGATATTTGTGTTACCCTCGTCTTAAGTGCTTGATTTTTGCTCACTAGAAAGTGTCACTCATGGTCACTGAAATGGCACTCAAAATTACACTGAAATGATCAGAATGTCACACATGGCAATCTAAAACCTTGGCAGCTATGCACTTTTCTCTCTCATAAGCTCTAGGGCCCCTCCGGCTCTGTGCACTGGCGGCGGGGCCCTGGTCTGGGAACTCCAGAATGGCTCAGTGGGTGGAGGAGTCAAGGAGGCCCCTCCATTTAATTTGCAGGTTCCGGTTTAACTTCTCTTAGTTTATTTTCTCTTTCCAATTGCCCATTCGTTTTCCCACTTCCCTTCTCCAAACTTGCCTCGATTTCCGAAGCAACACAAGGCATTTTGTTGGCATGGTAAGCCGATATCGTCAGGAGAAATGCACCCAAAATTGTTGTTCATTTATTACATTCTGGCGCACATATTAGTAGAGAATATATAGCAAGCTACAGTTGATGGAATTATAAAAATTAAATAGTGCGACGAATTTACCAATTGACATTGTGTGAGAATGCATTAAGGAATAGCATATTAAAAGTCATGACTGTCTGTAGAAGTGAAGTGAGAATTATATTTGCTGTTTAAAATAATTGAGATAGTAGCTGCTTAGTGAGTTAAAAACCCTTATTCACGGAGTGTACATCTTTTCATTCCTCTTTTAAAGTCGAGGTTTGAGGGGGCTGCTGGCTTCTTGGAAGGTTATGCAACCTGTTGTGAGCATCCCTCGCTTCTCTACACGGAAGCACTTCAGGGAATGTGAGATTATAAATACAGTAGTGAGATGTGTAGCCCACCCCTAGTTTTCAAATAATTGTTGTCCGCTGCAGCATCTCTCTGAGCCTGCTTGCCTCACTGCCCTCCCCTGGTACGGCACAATACGACGTATTTCACTGGGAAGACAAGCCAGACAAGTATTGGCAAAGTAAATGCGACCAGTACATATATAAAACTGTATATATAAATAAATAATACATTGTGTATCGTGGATGCTTCTGAAACTAGGCCGCATTTCTTTCAGGCTATTCTCTCTCTGGTCCACTCTGTTTCCGGTATCACCTCGAAGACACGAGGTGCGCCTCCCTTGTGGCTCCCTTGTTCCTGCCTTTCCACCACATCCCATCAGCTGTTTGCTCCCCACCCCCACTCTTCAGACAGCCAGGTTATCAGTATGGATAGGTGGAAGCAGCCACAGCAGTTTTGCCCCCTTGGACTAGGCTGTTCCTCTCCACACCTGGCGGCCACGAGAAGCACTATAAGGTGTGCACAATTTACGATGGGGCAGACAGCGCACTGGCCAGACTAACTCCAGTGCAGCACTGCTCCACTGCCTTCATGTCCTAATCTGTGTTTGTCCGACGGACTGGGCAAACACAGATTAGGACACGAAGGCAGTGGAGAGAGAGCTGGATCACCAGTGCGGCGTGCTATGCGAACAGAACACCCAGCAGAAATCACAAAGGGAACTGCCCGCAGCGGGCTCAGCTCACGGTAGTCTAACGCTTCTCCTTCCTCAGCACTGCGTCGCTGAACGCAAACGCAACGTCCAAGAGAGCGCTCGCCTTAATCTGCCAGCAAACGTCATCGTCCCGCAACACACCCACACATGGGAGGCGACACAGTCTCATGTCGCGACACACAGTTTGGAAAGCTGTGGGTTAAGGGATAAGATCTCTGCCAGGGCCGGCTTTAGCGCTGGTGGCGCCCGGTGCAACATTATTTGTTGGCCCTCCCCAATGACCTGTGGATTCCCTCACTACCACCCTTTAACAGTGCAACTCAAGTCTCCATAACCACTCTCTTACTCTCATTTCTTTTGTTTCATAGTGCCACTCATACCAGTGTAGGGTGCCAGAGCACGTGACATCACATTACACAGACACAATGAATCACATGTGTGAATCAGGGTATAGCAAATGTTACATAAGACCAGTGGTCGAAGGGGGGGAAAAAAGAAGGGGAACTGTGGGTGGAGAATCAGGGGGCGGGAATAACGGAAGATTGAATCAGTGGGCGGAGTCAGGGGTGTGGCTAGAAATAGAAAAACATACCAATTTTTTGTACGTTCCGCATTTCACTGACCAGTTACAGCTTATAACCTTATTTAATTAAAACAATGGATAAACATGTTTGAGGGTTAATTCAGGAAAAAGCAAACACTCATAGGGAATACAGGTTTATGTAAAGCGTGTGAAATATAAGCAGGAACAACATGTTACCTTAATGCTTTTACTCATTGTTCAGAAATCCATGATTATTTTTTGTCCCAAACATTGAAGTCATGAATACAGGGCTCCTCCTGTACACATGTGTTAAGCAGGGCTCAGAAGAGAAAGGGACTCTGCAGGAGAATCTAGACTCACGGAAACCCACAAAGGCTCCTTCATATTCATGTCGCCAGCTAGCTGCTCAATCATAATATAGCAAAAAGAGCAACTGAATGCAGAACAATATCATACATTCATCCTAGTACAAAGATCTGGGCCTAAATCCATTTTTTCTTTGCTCACCATGCCATTCCAGTTTGGACCCAGCCATATGCAAGTCAGTATTGATCCTGCACCCATTGGGAACAGTCCAGCCCGAACTGCCAGGCCAGGTCATCCCTGGACTGGAAACAAGCATCCTAGGACCGGTTTCGGGCTTTCACCCCTCATCAGCCAGGATAGCTTGATTCCAGTGGCATGGAGAGCACGGACTCATGTCCGAACATACCTCTCCCACTCGGGTGACAAATGCAAAAAAGAACAATTGATGGACAGGATGCAGAACAATGTCATACATTCATCGCAGTTCAGAGATCTGGGCTTAAATCCATCGTTTTTTGCTCACCATGCCATTCCAGTTTGGACCCAGCCATATGCAAATCAGTCTAGATTCTGCACCCAGTCCAGCCCGAACCGCCAGGCCATATGTATTCAAGTGTCCTTTCATTCGGGAAGTGAACACAAAGCAGTACCGACTGAACTATGCACATAACATATTGCTCTTTGATATGCATGGTACATGTTCTTTGCAGCAGGCATATTACCCCTCTGCACTACCTTAGATGAGTAAAACAGCCACTAGACAAAACATGCTCCCATCTCTCTCCAGCAGGTACATTGATCACCAAAGTTATCTTGGCACTTGTATTGTTGACCGAAACCTGCTGAATATACAAAGAACTTTGCAGTGTTTTTAAAACTCCTGCACTTCTACAAAACCGGTCCCCCCAAACTAAACTGGCCCACTACCCTTCAAGTCGCCCTGGGAAACGCCTGTTCCTGCCCTTTCACTGCTCCTGTCCAGTCAGTACTCCTGCTCGATCAACACTCCTGCTTCATCAATTCCCCTGCCCCCTCCCTTCTCCTGCCCCGTCACCGCTCCTGCCCCGTCACTTCTCCTGCCCCATCACTTCTCCTGCCCCCGTCACTTCTCCTGTCCCGTCACCGCTCCTGCCCCGTCACTTCTCCTGCCCCATCACTTCTCCTGCCCCCGTCACTTCTCCTGTCCCGTCACTTCTCCTGTCCTGTCACTTCTCCTGTCCCGTCACTTCTCCTTCTCCTGTCCCGTCACTTCTCCTTCTCCTGTCCCGTCACTTCTCCTGTCCCTTCACTTCTCCTTCTCCTGTTCCGTCACTTCTCCTTCTCCTGTCCCTTCACTTCTCCTTCTCCTGTCCCGTCACTTCTCCTTCTCCTGTCCTGACCCTTCACTTCTCCTGTCCCTTCACTTCTCTGGAGCTCTTCGAGTGGAGGATGGGCACATTTACTTATTTTGCTTGGTGTGCATCAGAGGTTTACTGCAAAATGGGGGGCATTCTAATTTTCTGACTACTCCCTTGGTTGGATGGAGCAGTGAAGGCCGCTCTTTTAGGGAGTACAATGCACACTCTCGTCATGTGCTGCTTGCCATTATAAGTGTAGTTCAAAGTTTGGGGCATTTTGATTTTCTGGCTTCTCCCCTGAGCAGAGCCTCACACCTTAAAGGCCACAGGATCGCAGAGGAGGGTTTAAGATCACGTTGTCCTCCAGTTAAAGGGGTCTGGCAGTTTAAAGGAAAACCCTGTTCTCTTTATCAAGACCTGTATTTCAAACCATCCCCAACAATAGGCATCCCATGATGTTCCCTTGTTCAATTACGTCTGCTGGGTGTTGAGATTAATGTAATATTCGCCGGATTTCCCCTTTAATACATCACGTACCGAGCAGCAAAACACACTTATAAAAACACAGCTTAGAGCACTCAGCAAAACAAATATTGCATAAAACGCATTAGAAGAAGCAAGCACCCTCGAGCACGCCTTTGACAGCCACAAGTGTTTTTACAAGTATACTGTCTATAAAAATAGCTTGATCGGATGTAATGCTTATCCTCGCCTCCTCCGCGTCGTCGACGTCAGGGTTGTGTTTTCCAAACAGCAGATTACACTGCCCACAGTGCACCTCTCACGTTCCAGCGGGATTGTTTTAAAGTATTGACTACATATTTGCGGACCCATCTCGTATATTTGTTGCACAATGAGCCATGGCCTGCACCCAGATACCAGAGACACCTCATGCAGATCTCACTGGCATATGCTAAAGGCAGGCAGAGGGCGGGCGCATTGCCATTCCAAAGGGGATAATCAACCTCAATCGGAATGACAATGGGCCTGCCCGCAGTCTGTGAGAGCTCAGGGAGGGGCTGCTGCAGCCTCTGGAGTTCAACAGAGAAGTGCGAGCAGCCCCTGGAAGCTGAAAAAAAGGTTATCGTTTTAATTAGGACTATTCTTGCCGTCCCGGGATGCTTTTTTCAAAGAAAGAAGTAGGGGAACGGGCTGAAATTATTTTTAGAAGTAGGGGCACGCTGTGCCCTTCCGTCCCCGCCCACTTCTACCGCTGCATGAGGACTACAAGGTGTAGGAGTCACAAGTCACCCATACTGATATTTGAAGAGTACTTAGTCTAGGGAAACAGAAATTCAGAATTTAAAATGTGACATCATAGTTGGGGATTGTCCTTACTATTAAAAATTGATTTCCACTCAAATTAACCCTTTTTGCAACATTAGCATAATGAAAGATTGGGTAAGAAAACATAATGTTGTAATTTATACCTTGCAGTCTGCCTGCAGTTCTTTGATAACATTGAATAGGTCACTGTTCTATGTTCCGATTTTAACTTATAACCTGCAACTAGCAAACATCTCTGTGATAAAAACAATAACCAACTGACCTATGTGTTAAGTGACGCGGGCCTGCCAATTGTCAGAGGCAGAATGACAATAGCTGCTCCTGGTCTTCACAGCATGGGGTGTCCCTCCCTCTCCCCCCCCTCCCCCCCCCCCCCACCACCTTCAGGTTCGGCAGAGGCCTCAAGGACCTGCTAATGGGAAGTCATTAGCACCTGCTTTGAAGAGGACTGTTGGAAGGTAGTTGTCTCACTTGTCTGGAGAGGGCCAGCCAGGAAGCGACTTAGTTACCTTTTCTCCCCTTCAACTCCATGCCGCAGGCAGAGTTTAATTAGTCTCTCCTGTTCTCCTTTTCCTGCTGATCTCAGTTACTGCATTTGACGGGGAGAGGTTGTGGCTTTAGCAACTTTCAAACTGGGAAACCAGGTACAAGTCCCAGCATCAGTGTAAAATTCAGTGATTCTGGGCAAACCAGTTAATCTACCCGAGCCTTTAAAAATGAATACAAACTTTTGTAAAGTTATCTGGTGCTCATGTAAAGTGCTCCAATGCCTCTGGGCTAAGTTTGTGATATATAAAACTGCATTCATGTGAATAAAGTTACACTGTATTTTATTTTTGAATTTACACATTAGCATCATTACCTTTGTAGAAACGTACACGTGATGCTAAAAGCAAGTAAAACAAAAGAACAGATGCACTATTCTTTAGTCTTTGAGCATTAGAGAGCATTTCTCAAGTATTGTAAATAAATGCTATACATACATTAAAAACCCAGCTGAGTGTAAAAGGCAGCCTAGGTCTGTGGTATGTCCTGTTTCACTGTGGAATTTAATCACCAGCAATCCACATTCACCGAGTAGGAGAGTAGGATCTGCTTACTATGGTTACCCCCACGTTTTGCTGGTGTTTCACTGTTTTTTTACTTTAGTCTGGCTGGGGTCTTACTATTCAGGACCCCAGCCTAGCTGCTTCCTCTCTAAATTGATTGCATGTACTGTAGGTACACTCCAGATTGGTTACTGGGTTACCCTTGTGAGTCCCTAGTATATGGTACCTTAGGTACCAAGGGCATAGGTACCCCAGAAGACTACCAGTAGCTGAAGCATGTATTATGCCACCCCTAAGAAGCCTTCCAAAATGGCACCACAGGTCTGCTACTGCAGCCTGGGTAAGGTGGTGCATGCACCCCTTACTAAGATATAGGTTACCTATCTCTACATTTAAATCACTGACACATAAACCTATAAGTCACTCCTGTGTCAGGCGTTATCAATCTTGAAGTCAGAGTTTTTGGTTTTGTGTGAGAGGGTGCCCATGCATGAGCAGGACCCATCTGCAGCTTTTGGAATGTATTCTCTGAGGCTGTTCTGTGATGCATCCAGACCATATACTCTTAAGTGCATTATAACCTTGCGGAAAATGCTAAGTTTGGAATGGCTGCATGGAAACATGTCGTATTTGGTGTCAAACACTTTGGAATCATAACCCCACCCCCACCAGCCCCTTCTAGAGAGAGAAGACATGTAGACACTTACCTGACCGGTAATAGTTTAAAAGAGCATCACAAAATGGATGCTGCTGCCACAGACATGAGTCTGACCTCCTGCTGCTGGACAAAACTCTGGCAGGGGAGGCCTGGACAATAGGTTTCCTGTCACAGGCTTTAGTGTATTGGGGCTCAGACAATGCTGGGGGCACACTTGGTGTCCCTGTGCATACCCCAGTTCAAACCAGTTGCAGGGGCACTCAGCCCCTGCTCTGGCACGAAACTGGACAAAGGGAAAGGGGTGTAACCACCCCCTCCTTGGGTCCTCCCATAGGTGGGACCCTAGAGTAAGTCCAACCCCTAAACTTAGTATAAGTATAGGAACCCAGTCCTTAGGACTTTAAATTACCCTGGAGGAAACTCTGCAACATATATCCTGGAACTTTGACATTCTATTTCGACTAGAAGACGGAAGAATCTCCCTTGGGGTCAAAGAGTGACTCCCCTGTTCAAAAAGGCACCAAAGAAGCATCTTGTGGGCCTGCATTTCCAAGGCTCCCACCGGATCCCGATGGATTTGTGACTCAGGACATAGACTTCCAGACTTCTCTGAGGCCAAGATTCCAGCAAAGCTGAGACCCACAGCCCTCACGAGTGACGCGGAACCAGAACTCCTGGACACTGTACACATTTGCTAGTGCATCAACTTCCCAAGCTTTCCTGATGTTGTGCATTGGGCTTTTAGGTTCTCCAGATCTCCGATCCACACTTGGATCCATCCGGACACTTTCCACTTGGACGCCTGCAGCACTTTTCAGCAGCTCTCCATAGAAAACGACGACGAAACCCGTCACGAAAAAAGACACCTATGCACCCGGCTTCCCTGGGTGAGGTAACTCGAGTACTCCAGTGCTCCAGTGGGTGTTGGCTCTAGAACTGCCTAGTTCTAAAGGTGTTTGCTCCAAGTCCACTTCTACATGTCCATAATCTTTTAAATTCTAATTGCAACTTTCTCCATAGCAGTCAATGATGATTCGCGGCTGTGTTTAAACACTGCACGCGTCCCTGTGGGTCCCCTGTGTCACTACCTTGGGTGGTTCCTGGTGGCCCCAGCGGTTCTACAGGCCCTAGGCCTTGTCTCTATGTCTATTGTGGTTCATATACCACTTTGTTAGTATATGGTTTGGTACGCCCCTAGGGCTAACCATATATTGTGCTAATTTACTGTGTGCTAAATAAGTTTACTGTATGTACTTTTGCTTCTAGCCTCATAAAGAGACTAGAGGGATGTGTGTAGAATAAATACATATATTTTATATATATACCTGGTGTGGTTCTCCTTTCATTTGGTCATTCATGAGATTATAGACTGGTAAAAAAGCTGCTTTAGTTTCCTTCAAGACTTAGCCTGAAGGCTGCTCGCCACAGCTACCACAAGGATAGCTTTCTATATAGGTTGTATTTAAACCTACCATCAATAAGGGTTGTTTGGACTGGTGCAAGGTGCCCGCTAGAATAGTGGAAAGCATATGCCAGGCCAACTTCTCACACACTATAAAAGCAAACAAAAGTGAGTGCCTTGTATTTTGAATGACTTTAAGCTTTCAACATATATTCTTTTCCATTGGAATATTCATTTCTATTATAAGTCCCTCCCTCACATATGTTTCTTTAACAAATCTATAAATATACGATTGAATTACTTTTTTTGTGAAAATCAGAACGTTTTCTCAGAATGTATATTTAATTAATTTTTGGGAAATGAAATAAATGGTATTGACAGCTATGCAATGAACCAAAGTGAAAAGTGAAGTGCAATGATTTACTGGCAGGAAGATACTTCTAAAAAGGAGCTTAGGGATGAGGTATGTGGACTCAGATCAGCAATATATGCTTATGCCTCCCCCTTCTTACCAGATGTTCTTAGCCCACATTTCACCAAATGTACTTTAAAATACATATGTTGGGGTTTAAGATTGCTGAGTTCTGGAGCCCACATTGTGGCTGAGTACTATGCAAATACAAGGAGATGATGGACGGAGCGCTTACACTTTTCAGACTCTCACCCCCAGTCACAGATCTGGGTTGAATCCATCATCATTCTTTAGCTCACTTTGCCACCTCAGTTCAGACCCAACCATATGGAAATCAGTCTTGACTCTATTCTTCATCGCAACAGTCCAGCCCGAACTGCCAAGCCAGGTCTTTTCTGGACTGGAAACAAGCATCCTGGGACCAGTTTCAGAGTAACACCCTGTTGGACGTGGTTTTAGGCCTCTGGGCACTATAGCACTGTGGTCCAGTGTAAAGTGCGTGGGCTCTGTGTTACATTTAGTGAGAGGGGCCTGCCCTCCCACAGGAATGCATGGGGGATTCCCTGTTAAGTGTGTGTCAGTGGTAATTCCTGTTATGAGAGGAGCAGTATGTTCAAGTCTGGTATGTATGATATTGTGAGAATAAATGATGCGCAATGGTGTGCGCAGATTAATTTTGACTATTTGAGAAATGCTACTTTTAGAAGTTGGCATTTCTGTTTGCTAGGTGTCCGCCTGCCTGATGTGAATTGCATGTCTGGTTTTGGAGGGACAGGGCAGGCTGAGCCAGACGTGGAGTGAATAGAGAGATCTGCAGTTGGAGTATGGGGAGGGGTGACCCTTTGATCTGAACAGGGATGTGCCTGGCAAGGTGAATAATGGCTCCACCTCCCACTGTGCGTCTGATGGCAGACCCCCTCTTCCTGAAAGGCAGGATGCAGCCTTGTAAACAAAGTGCTCCAGGACCACACCGAACTGGTTCTGGCTTTGTTCAGTGACTTACGACTTTTGAGAACAAAGACTTATGGTGATATAAATATAGGGGTTGTGACCCCATGAAAGAGTGCTCTTCTAGGATGATGTTGTGTTCCTGATCCTGCTGGGCATGCTGCTGCTGGGGCCCAGGAGGAACTTCCATGAGGGTTTGCCTCCCTGGGCCCCGCATTGCCCCCTTGATTGCTGCAGACTTTTGCTTATGGAGCTATTGCTCCCTGCGCCCCGTTAGCGCTTTTTGTTTTCCTCGTGAAGAGGAGCACAGTGCTTGGAGTTCGCCAGTAAAAGAGGCAGAGCGTGGGCTTTGCAGCGCGGCGCGGCGCTGCAGCCCCTTTAGGAGGGAATCCCGGCAAAAAGGCATTTCTGGGCACAGGTTGTTGGAGCCAGTGAAGTTCTGTGCCTATTTGCCATGAGCGGACCCGCCGTTGCGGGCCGCTGCAACATTGAGGAGCATTTATTTGAAGCACCCCAGTAGGGCCTCTTGGACACAGATGTGCCAGGGCCCCTTTTCCTCACTCCCAGCTGCACCACTCCAGTTCGTGCGGCTACTGCGAGATGGGCATATTTGATCCGAGGGCATATTGAGTGCCCAGGCCCTTCTTTCATCCACAGCTGCGCAGCAATTAGCGCCAGCTCCAATGTTTAGGCCAAAGTTCCGTGGGGGCTCCAGATCGGGGCACATTGTCGGTGCTCGTGCTCCCGCCACAGTTACCTCACTTGACAGTGGGTGACTTCAACGTTTTGCGCACATTTGTTCAAAGGGCACATTGAGTGCACAGGCCCAAGTTCCGCTTCACAGCTGCACAGCAATTAGTGCCAGCTGCAACGTTTAGGCCGTCATTCCTTTGGGGGCATTGTGCGAGATAGGAGTGAGAGACACTCTTCTGCCCCAGCGCTGTTGCACGCTTTTGGAGACTCTGCTACAGTGGGAACAGCCCTGACATTCTGGACACAAGGCAGTTGAGCCCCTTTGAGAAGGCCAGTTGGCCAGGGGGACTGCTAGGTTAATAGGGTGCCAGCCCCTAATATGATTTATGTTGTGCTAGGAAATGTGATGCATGTATTCTGATTTATGCACCCTGATTTATGCCTCTAATGTGTTTTTTTAATTATGAGGTTGTGTATACTTTGTTTATGTTTGAGTTATTCTATACTGTGATATATTCCTCTAAATATGGTGAGGATAGGAGGTTATTTGCATACTGTGGGTTATGCTAGTGAGATTATTCCCTACTGTGAGGTATACCCCTAATGTGAGTTATGCTTAGGAGGTTATGGTCTAAAGTGTTTAGACTTATGAGAACGATTGCATAATGTGTTTATGCTGGTGAGGTTGGTGCAGAATGTATTTCACTCCTAAAGATGATACTGTGCATGATATAGTTTGTGTTACAGGATGATGCTGAGTCCAGTGTTTGCCAGTAATTACTGGTTGTGTTGTACGTCTATTATATGTTCTACATTTACTATCTTTACTAAGTGATGGTTCTGACAGTGGCCCAAGTGGCCATGTCATGTGTATATAATCCCCTGTAAATACTGCCCAGTGCCAATTGGCACAGTGCATATTGTGTGATTACTATTCTAATGTGTTTTATGATAATACAAATGCTATTTTTGATATAACCTTGTGTTGCGTACCTTTTGTGGTGTGCATAGTATGTTGCTGCTGTGTAGGTTGCGCAAATGCTTTACACATGGCCTCCGGGATAAGCCCGACTGCTCGTGCCAAGCTACCAAGGGGGTGAACAGGGGTTATCTTACGCGTGTAACACCCTTCTCCTGACTAGAGTGGTGGTTTTTGCCTGGTTTAGGTGCAAGCCCTAGCCAACCAGAAATCCCATTTCTAACACAACCATCATCAGCTAGGCTAGCTTTAATCTAGTGGCAGAGTGAGCAAGGGACCCATGTCTGGGCATACCCTGCCAAATTTGGGCAAACAAATCAAACACAAGGAGATGATGGATGGAGAGCTGAAACTTTTCAGACACACACACTCAGTCACAGATCTGGGTTAAATACATCATCATTCTTTAGCTCACTTTGCCACTCCAGTTCAGACCCAGCCATATGCAAATCAGTCTTGCCCTGTGCCTCATGGGATTACTCCAGCCCGAACTGCCAAGCCAGGTCTTCCCTGGACCAAACACAAGCGTCCTAGTATGGCCAGACTCCCCTTTACCGGGTTTCTGAAGTCATGTTAGGTCCATGAGCAAACGGAGAATGCTCAGAGAGATGATGGACACAGCTATTAAGGGTGATGGCTGGAAATCCACAAAGGAATCTAATCCTATCAGTCCTAAGAGACCTGCAGTGAGCCACATCAGATATCAAGAAGGCCACCGCTTTAGAAACGAAAATGGCCTAATTGACAAGCAGCTGCGCTAAACATAAGGGAGCAGTACAGGATAGCAAGATAAGGATTGGCTAGCTGGAGGCCTCAGTGATAGTGCTGCAGGATGATAACAAGATGCTCAGGGGTCTCAAGGGCTGCCCCAATTCAGTTCTGGTTCATATGGAGTCACAAAGTGAATGCCTGGAAGACCCGATCTGTGCAGCCCACACCCATCTTCTGGGAGTTCTGAGAAATCTGGTGAGGTAACCATAAAGACTTGAATGACAAGGAATTTGAACTCTAATGACCTTCCCAATAGAGGATGGCTCTACGGTTATAGTAAGGGGGACATGACGGCCCTGGGTCTGGTGGCTCAGTGGACTAATACATCCACTCTATGGGCCTTTGTTTGACCTCACGTTCCAGGTTCAAATCCAAGCAGGTTCACTCAGTCTTTCATTGTCTGAGATGGATAAAATGAGTACTGTTGGGTAGCATTAAACATCTGTTATTCAGTGCTAAATTACAAATAAATGTGTTATGTTGAATCTGCATAAAGAAACCGAGGACTCTAGTGAAACTGTCATAGGGAAACTTTGAGCCACGCAAAAAAGAACCTGTTTTCAGAAGGGCATCCAGTCGCATGACAACCTCCCTGGATGGCAATCTAGTTATGATTTTTGGGGATTTCAGCTTTCAGAGCACGTGACAGAACAGGAGGCAGAGATTGCAAGTCAATAAAAAAGGAGATGCTTAAGTTAGGCTTGCAGACACTTCTTTGGCTTCGTGCCAATGTCAACTGCCCCTGAGGATAAATCTCATGTTTTCCACCAGAGAGGTGAGGCTGACTCCGGAGGGCGGAGCTCACGGTTTGATCTCTGGCGCCTGCGACACCTCAGCTTAGCTCAGTGTGATGTGACTCTGAGCCATAGCTCACTTAATCTCCCCGACAGCCCGTCCGTGCCTGGAAACCCTTAGTGGTGATAAGTTCACGGTTTACAGATGTGACATTATTTTATTTGTTATTCAAGCACCAGAGACCTTTTCTCATGCAAAGTAAAAGGAGTGGGAATATCTTTGGCGGGATATGAACGAGGCGCTGTCAAATTGTACTAGACACGAGCTGCTACTGTGTTTGCATAACTGTACCAAGCCCGGGGGGCAAAGACTGAGGGAATCCTTTCAGTTTGAGACTGAGTGTGATCCCTGGTTGCGATGGGTTTTTGTTATCTCTTTTCCCCCCACCTGTCCCCTGCGCACCCACCTCTCCTTTATCTCAATTGCTATGGCAGGGGGTCATAGTGGGAGTACAGAACTCGGAGATAATACATATTGTATTACTTTAATTGAATTATTTTTATCCCTCTGTGCTGTTTTGGAGCCCTTGGTTTACGTATACAGGGCGTTACAATATTAAAAATGAGTTAATCCTAAAGTCAATGCATTCTGTAATTGTTCTTAGCAAAACTACAGCTCTTCTCCATGACAGGTGTAGGCAGTGAAAAGCAGGGCCAAATTGATCACCCTATCCAGTCACATCAATCTTCGCAGGGTCTGTCACAACTACTTATGGTCATCCTAAGTACTCACCCTGATAATGAGGCAACTAGCGAGAAACAATAAGCGAGGTCTAATAACAATTATCATGTGCTCTTTAGAGGTTTATCGAACATAAGTACTTTTTATAGATGATTTTGAGTAAATGCTCCTTAAAAATAGCTGTACTGACACCAATTTCCCTACATTTATACTGACCTGGAACCCTAAACTCTACCAAGTCTGTGCACATGCCAGTTACATCCAACATGCACCCTCAGCTTTACCAGTACAGATTCCAAATGACATGTACTCTAGGTCACATACAGCTATGTCACTCTAGCTCATCCCCCACCAGCACATATCCTCTGCACACACAGCAGTGCCAATGTACATCAGCATTGACCTGCACATTCCCTGTGTTCCTCCAGCTCTGCGTTTGCAACCTAACCTTGATATGCATCTACATGCCCCTTACAGTTATGCCGAGGGGCTTCAACTCTGATGTCTAAATACCATGTGCACAAAGCTCTATTTCTGCACCTCAAATTTGACCTTCATGTACACACAGCTCTATCAGAAGTCCTTAATCATGACCTGTTCATACCCTATGTGTGCTCAACTCTGTCAGTGTACCTCATTCCTAACCTGTGCATCTCACACTACCAGTGCACCTCACTCATAATCTAAAATGACACTATTCACACACAGCCTTACCAGTGAACCTCAGTCATCAAGTGCATTTAAGCTGTACAGGCAGCTTTACATTGGTATTAGGTCTTGCAAACAAAGTTCTGGCCTTGTGTTTGTACGAGCCCTGGGGACCTAAGAATGAGCAGGAAACTGAGGGTCTGCAGGATCCTCAAGGAATTGGATTTGAGCAGCAGCCTTGATGACTTAAATTGAGCATGGCCCTTACTGGGGCCCTTGTGAGTGTTGAGGAGCCCATTGGACCGGGGTTGAGAAGGAAGTTTGAAGTTCTGCTGGTGATTGGGAGCCTCATGGCATTGGAGTGACCAGAGCACCAGTAGAGTAGAGGGTACATTGAAGACTCATGGAACCACATGACCCTTAATGGTCCAGGTCAGAGTGAACCTTGCTGTGCGGGGCGACATTTCACCCCAAACCCAGTCGCACAGCTGAATTGTAAAATTACAAGAATGGTTCAAATACTTTACTCATTTTACTCCTTTTACTCTGTGTTTTACTCCAGTTAGATACGCGTATGTTTAGTTGAATCCAAATATCAGGGGTCATGCTATTTCAAAGCTTCACTTGTTCAAGATGTGCCCATCCAGACCTCTGTCAAAAACGCAATAGAAATGCATGATTTCATCCACGGCAGTGTTCTTTATTTATGCCCAATGCATTTCAAGCTACACAATCTCTTCTTTAGGGGTAACTGCAAGTATCAAAAAGTCACCTTTACTACGTTATAATTCATTTAGCGAATATAATAATCCATATTGTTTAACTAAACCCCAAAAATATGCCAAAACTAAAGCCTTTATAAACAATCTATATTCATTTGCCATTCATACTGTTTGTGACACCAAAAAATCCCTGAGTGCCCAACTAATTTAATCCCATGCCTTCTTGACCCCCTGATAATTAATCCATCCCAACTTGCCTCCCATTTTAACTCAACACACGTTCAATGTTACAACTCTGACACCTCTACCTTTCGACCTGTGCCTAAGGGTACAGAGAAGTCTCAAACCCTAAGTGTGAGTATGATCTTATGGAGACCTACTGGTCACTGGGAAGTAAGGATCCTTAAGCATGAGCAGAAACGTTAAAGACTGGTAACAGACAGGACATTCAGGGATCTAAGATTTAGCATGGGCTGTGGTGCCTCGGGGTGAGCAGAAAATTCATAGACCTCAGGGTGAGAACGAGATTTATAGTCCTACAGATGAGCGCCAGGACATCTGTTGGTGTGATGCCATGGAATAATTTTGTTACTAGCTGTTAGAAATGGGATCCCTGGCTGGCCAGGGCTTGTGCCAAAGTCAGTCAGACACCACCACTCCTAAGTCAGGGCAAGGGAGTTACACGCCAAGATAACCCCTGCTCACCCTCTAGGTAACGTGGCGCGAGCAGCAAGGCTAAACTTGGAGGCGATGTCAGTTAAGTATTTGCGCACGCACCCCCAGCAACAACACCCAAGGCCCACCACAAAGGAAACTATGGAGTTTCCTTTGTGGTGGGCCTTGGGTGTTGTTGCTGGGGGTGCATGCGTAAATACTTAACTCACATCGCCTCCAAGTTTAGCCTTGCTGCTCGCGCCACGTTACCTAGAGGGTGAGCAGGGGTTATCTTGGCGTGTAACTCCCTTGCCCTGACTTAGGAGTGGTGGTCTCTGACTGACTTTGGCACAAGCCCTGGCCAGCCAGGGATCCCATTTCTAACATTGGACGCAGCGGTGAGGATAAGGATTTGTGTTTGCGTTGTACCACAGTGGCAACTGGCCGCACTACAAAACTCTGCATTTTAGATAAATCACATTGTGGGGATTATTGTTTTAAGTTGCTAAAAAATGTATTTTTTGTGGAAATGTGTTTCTTGTGCACTTTGAGTTAGGTGTCCCTAGCTCGGGAGGGTAGATCATCCCCCTAAGTGCAGTGTGTTTTCTGGATTCACCAGAAGGATGGGATCCAGTGGTGGCAGCATAAATGTGTCCAGTGCATGTGTCCCCCGTCCCTGTCCTGGAGTAATGGTACCTGTGTCACGTGGTGGTCAGGTTGAGAAATCAGGGGCGGTAGAAACTGCCTTACCAGTCTGGGGAGGGGTGTGTGTGGATGAATCGTGTGTTGCACTGGACAAGTGGTGTGAGTTCTCTGGGATGGGGAGCTGGCTGAATACTTGTGTACTCTTGTTTTGCTCAGATACCTAAGTCCTGTGTGTGGAACTTTTCCCAAGAACGTCTGCAGACAGTAGAGACTGCTTTTGATTTCTGTGGTCTGTTTAGAGACAGATGTTTGGAGTTGGTAATGTTCTGGGAGGAGGGAGACATAGGGGACGGAGTGATTCCAAAAGGAGTGGCTGAGGTGTCTTCCAGCCCAGTGTGGTGGAAGGGGTTCAGTGTAGCCCAGCTAGGTCTCGGTGTAGGGGCTCACGTCCTGTCTCAAGAGGAGAAGGAGTGGGTGGGACTGCATGTCTCAAGGTGCCCGAAACCCAGTGTCAGGGCCTGGAATGTTTCTGAAGGGAACGTCAGGTCAGGGGCCAGGCTCTACCAATAGGTCATTTGAGGAAGATCTCCCAGGGTGTTTGAAGAATGTGGAACATCAGTGAACAGGAAGCCAGTAGCCGGTGTGTCCGGATCTGGACGTAAGGGCAACTGTATGTAGTGTCCTGAAGTTACAAGAAGGAATTCCTGCCTGAAGAGAAGGAACCGGGTAAGCTGTATGGGGGATTGACCTGCAGTGGTTGCCTTGCTGCTGAAGGAGGAGAGAATTTGAATCCTGGCGGCACCATTTGCACTGCCCTAAAGCCAGCACTGGTTGGTAATGGGTTGTGAATGGGACAAGTTTACAACCGTGCAATCATATCAGGCCAAATGTAATGAGAAGTCACCTTTACCACAATTTGTAATTTTATGAGTCGAGGTCCATGGTGCAGCCAGGGCAACCTGGTACTTCTTACATGAGAGAACTTAGAACCTTAAAGCTTACTAAATTTACAAGGGCAATGGGACTAAGAATCCGGTCCAAGCTTTTCAAAAGAGCGAGAGCACAGTTCAACATGTGAAATACCCAGAAATCTATTTTCCCATTCCAGAAGTGGCTCCTGCATCCTGCCCTTTTATTTCTTTGCTAGTTCGAGTTTTATTCATCTACAACAAATGCCGGAGTGCAAGTTTAAAAATCCAGAAAAGGATTGCAAAATAACTTCATTGCAAATGTTAATATACATCTATTGTTAAATCTGGTTGTAGACAGTATTCCTTTCACATATTTTTACCTAAATAGAGTTGGCAACTTTGCAAAGTCCAAAAAGAAGAAACTGAATTTCTTACTGGTTTATTTTAGATTTTGTCTGTCTGAAGGCAGGCACCAGATGACCAACCAGTGGAAAAATGAAGCATTTGTCTTTGATATGGAAATTATTCACATGTTAGTGTTAATGACACTTCCACTATCAATAGTCTAACCAGGAACACACTGTTGAAACAAGCGGACTCAATAAAAATGTAATTGAATGATAAGGCGGGCCAAAGCGTTCCACATGACCCCACCTTGTAACAACCCTTAGTATCAGTGCAAAATAGATACAAAGGCGGGGCCTTGGGAGGATAAAAGTAGTGTAAGGAGGAATAGGAGAAGGGCAGTCATAATTAACCTTAGCCTCAGCCAGTGGAAAAATGTGATTCTGTGACTAAGGCGTTTTACGCATAGGTATGGTTTTGCCTCATTTTCCACATATTCCATCATCTTTTTCATAATTGGCCGTTTTTTAACACAACAATATTTGTTTCTAGTTCACATATTTTTTTTTTTTAATTTTTATTTTTGGTGCAAAACAAAGATAGCATTTACATCATCATCAGTCATGTAGTCATATATGATTACTGGGTGAATGAGGTCATATAATACACAGAAAATGATAAAACGTAGACCACCCACATTAGTTCCAATGCGCTACTGGCCTCATCGGCGACGTGATGAATAGGAATATACATGTGTCGTAGAAATACAGTTTGCAATTTTGTGTTTTGTTGATTACTATTCTTCCGAGTTTTGCCTTTTTTCTTGCAACAAACATGAAACAGTAAAAATAGCACACTTAGTCCGGCACGTACTTGAAGTAATATCTTTCGGAACTCGTAGCACAGTCCATCTATAAAAAGAGCAATCAGTTGTATCTAAGCCCCCCATCTCCTACACCCCCCCCTACCACCTTCCGAAATTAGGTCCCGCCCAAATCCGTATCACACACCCTACATGCATGCACACACCCAATCAAGGTTCTTCGTCACTCTCAGATCCTTCGAGGTCGTCCTCTTCCAGTGGTTCACAGATATCCCCTCTATAGGAGTTCCAGGGTTTCCACACCCCATTCCATTTACGTGGATTACCTCTCAGTTTGTACACCGCCCTTTCAGTCAACATAAGCATGTCCATGTTGCGGATCCATTGGGCCAGTGTGGGGAGATCTGCCGACCCCCACTTCTGAGCTATGTCCCGTTTCGCTGTTACCATCCCTACTGTAACCCAGGTCCTTGCGTAAAAGGTGAGGTCAGCCGGCTCCCAGATGTTTAGCAGGCAGAGCCGTGAGTCTAGAGTAAGGGTGGTGTGAAGTGCCTGAGCCATTGTGCGTACTACCCGTTGCCAGTAACTGACAACCAGTGGACATTCCCACACCGTGTGTATGAAGGTTCCTTCTGTTCCGCAGCCTCTAAGGCAGTACGGATGATCAGCCCTGTGCAGTTTATGAAGCATCGTGCGGGTGTAGTAGATTCTGTGTAGGATTTTTAGCTGCACTAGGCGAAATTTGGAGGATATGCCTGCTTCACGTGGGGACGCCATGGCTGCGTTCCAATCAGTTTCATCTAGATCACCCACCTCCAACATCCATTTGTCCTTCAGTTTCCCCAGTGGATCAGGCATATTGTTAACCAATTTACGGTATGTTAGCGATGCCGCCCCTTCCTGCAGGTAGTCAGTAAGTAGACGGTCCTCCAGAGGGGAGGATTCGGGTGGGGAGGTGTCGGGCGGGATCGCTGCTTGTAGCGCGTGTCGGACCTGAATGTATCTGTAGAGCTCTTTGTTCCCTAACTCGTATTGTTCTTGCAGAGTGGCAAAGGAGATCACTCCTTCCCTCGCCCACATGTCCCCCACCGTGGAGATGCCGATGTTGTCCCACTGTGTGAAGCCCTTGGAGCGCCGCAAATGGCCCAGCGCCTTCGCGTCCCATAGAGGTGTAAGTTTCGTGATGATGCCATCCCACTTCAACCTTGCCTGTGCCTTGTACCATATGCGAACTGTGTGTTTCGTAGGCCCGGTGAGTTTTGCCGCCACTCCACGGTGGTACAGAGGGGCCAGTAAACTGTTCGTACCCAGTTGTGCCCTGTCTGCCTTGAACGCTGGGTCATCCTGCGGGGCATGTATCCACTGGTTAAGGATTTTGAGCTGAGCCGCCCAGTAGTACAGCTGTATGTTTGGAAGTGCAATTCCCCCGTCGTACCACCCCCTGTTTAATTTGGCGTGAGAAATTCGGGCTGGCTGACTGCCCCACAACAGGTCTGAGATCTGTGCCGTTATTTTCTGGAGGAAGCTATCCGGCACCAAATGCGGAGCGTTTTCCAGTACATATAAGAAACGTGGCAGAGCCATCATTTTAAATAGCGCTGCCCGTCCTAGTAGCGTTAGGGGGAGGTCCTTCCAATGGCGTACAGCCCCACGAAGGCGTACCAAGGGGGGCTGTAAGTTCAGTCGTGCGAAGTCCGCCTCGTCTCGGGTGATATGAATCCCCAGATATTTGAAGGACGAATGCGCCATTTCTAATGGACAGGAGTCTGGGAGAGGCGGAAGCGGCCCCCGCAGTTCAAAAATGATGGATTTGGCCCAGTTGATGGTGTAACCCGAGATTCGCCCATGAGCCGTACAGAGAGCCAGGAGGTTAGGGAGACTCTCTTCTAGGTCCGTAAGATAAATTAGCATGTCGTCTGCGTAGAGGGATACTCTGTCCTCCCATAACGGGGTCCATTGTATTCCTTTCAGGAGTTGGGTGGTACGTATCGTAACCGCTAGTGGTTCTAAAACTAAAGCGAAGAGAAGGGGCGAGAGCGGGCATCCCTGTCGTGTACCTCGGCCTAGGGAGATGGTCCTCGAAATGTGGCCATTGGCCGTCACCTTGGCTACGGGGTCTCTGTACAGCATGCGTATCCATGAAAGGAACACCGGGCCAAAACCCATACGCGCAAGCACTGCAAAAAGATAGCTCCATTCCACCATATCGAACGCCATCTTGGCCTCCAAGGAAAGGATGGCAGCTGGTTCCTGCAGTAGTGGAACTCGCGCCAGCACTCCATGCACCCTGCGGAGATTTAAAGCAGTGCTACGATGTGGCATGAAGCCGGACTGGTCCGGGTGGATCAGGTGGGACAGACACGGCAGGATCCTGCTCGCCAACACCTTAGCAATAATTTTGGCCTCCGGGTTCAAAAGGGAGATTGGTCTATAAGACGAGCATTCGTTGGGGGGCTTACCAGGTTTCGGTATCGCCACAATAGTTGCCATCCGTTGATCTGGCGGCAGCGTACCCTTCACTCTAGATTCCTCGTACATATTGAGTAGGGGTGTGCTTAGGGATTCGGTCATAATTTTCAGCCATTCAATGGGGATCCCGTTGGGGCCCATCGCCTTACCCGGATGGAGGGCGCCGTTAGCCAGCTGAATCTCCTCCACCGTAAGAGGTGCGTCTATGTCCTTGGATACCTCTGTTGTCAGTTCTGATAAGGGAACGTGCGCAAGAGCAGTCCGGACCTCACCCTCACTCACCACTGTCTCTGGGTTATATACTTCGGCAAAATAATCGGCGAGGACTTCCACTATCTCGTCGGGGCGAGTGTGGTTGTTGCCATGTGGGTCCGTAAGTTGTAGGATATTCTTCCCCCCCCCCCATGTCTCTTGTCTAACCATGCCAGCAACTTACTGGCCTTGTCCCCAATGTCATACACCCTATGCTGTGTAGCCGCAATGTCCGACGCCGTGATCTTGCGCATGTGATCTGTAAGGCGGCGCTGGTGGACTTGGAGCTCATGGAGCGTGTCTTCCGAGGGATTAGCCATATGGGCTGTGTTGGCCCTCTCGAGGCCCAACTCTATATCTAGGGCCTCTTGTCTGTGCGCCTTCTTGTGATTCGCGATCACGGCTATGGCCTGACCCCTGAATACTGTCTTGTACGCCTCCCATAATATAGAGGGGGAGTCCACCGAGGACCGGTTTTCCTCGAAGTAGAGCCGTGTTGCCCTCTTCAGGTCCTTGTTGATCTGAGGCACTTTAAGATAGCCAGGGAAGATCGGGAATAACCTGTGTCGTTTCATGGCCGTAGTGGTGAGTGTCAAAGTGAGTGGCGAGTGATCTGAGCCCCCCGTGGCTGTATATCCGTCTCCGCTACAGTAAGATGACTATTGATCAAAGCAAAAAAATAATCTATTCTAGAGAGACTGTTGTGTGTGGCCGAGTAGTACGTGTAGTGCTGCTGAGTAGGGTGTAGAGCGCGCCATATGTCCACCAACCCCTGTGCATTCAGAAATGTCTGGAGCCTGTTGGGTCCTTCTACGTGTGTACGTGGGGGAAAACGGTCTATGGTGGTCGTGAGTGTCATGTTGAAGTCCCCACCTATGAGCAGTTCTCCATCAGGGAGGTTCAGCAGGAATTTGCCCAGATCCGGCAAGGCCTCAGAGTGTAGGGCTGGTGGTATGTAAACAGGAACTATGTTTAAAAGCCTCCCCTCCCACTGGCCATGTACTGCCGCAAATCTGCCATGGTCATCCGTTGCAGTAGATTTGACAATAAATTTGGACGATTTTTTCTGGAGGATGCCCGTGCCACGGGACCCTGAGGTGAACTCAGCATGCACTATCATGTGATAGCCTCTCCTATCTAGGGCCTTCGTGGCCGCTCCCGCCAAGTGTGTCTCCTGTAGGAGAATGAGAGCCGGCCCCCGTCTCCTTATCCCCTGCAGCACCAGCCCTCGCTTAATCTTATCCCCTAGGCTCCTCACGTTCCAGGACATGACAACCAGTGGGGTCGTCGTGGTTTGACTATCGGTTGCGGCCATAGAAAAGTCAGTGAGTCGCCATGGAGCCCCCTCGCCCCAGGCGATGTTGCACCCAGTGGCAGGCGTAGGGCAGGCATGGTTGATACTCCCAATCAGACCTCCCGGTGCCCCGAGTGGACCAGAAGTTCTCAGTTACATAGGACATGCCCAGATACAAAAGTGTGCTTATAACAGAAACCTGTAGGACCGAAAAGTCCCATAGTGCAAACTTACCCAACTCCCCCCCCCTCCCTGCCCCCCTGCTACACGGACTCAAAACTGCCCGCCCCCCCAACTTAGCAGAGTGCATACCCCATCCCCCAAACAGTGTACTTGCGCGTTGGGGTGAGGGACTCTCCGCAGCCGGCAGTCTCTCATTCACACTCCCGGAGGCCCTTTACCCAGTGTCCAATGGCGGGAAGCGCTTCGCAGCGTAAAAGTCTCATCACCAAAGCGAATATGAATGTTTTCCAAGTGGTCATTGTTCCTCGAGCTCTTCTCTGCCGCCTTCAGCTCCCAAAGAGTCACTGTTGTCCGGTCCCCCTCCCGAGGCCTGGGAGTCCCGGCGTTGGCCTGCAGTCCGATCTTTCATGGAGCGATGTGTCCGTCTGTGGTTCTGACCCGGTCTCCATCCCTCGAGCCACTCCCGTACGTTCTCCGGGTTGTCGAAGAACCAGGTCTTGTTCTCCGCTACCACCCGTAATCTTGCGGGGAATAGCATTGAGTACGGCAGTTCTCTGGACCTTAGCTCTTTTTTCACTTCGAAGAATGTTCGTCGCCGACGGGCGACTTCCGCTGTGTAGTCAGGGAAGATGGCAACGGTGGCATTCTGGATCTTGAGGGGAGGGGAGGATCTGGCTGCCTGCAGGATTGCGTCCCGGTCACGGAAGTTAAACAAGCGTGCCACTATGGGTCGCGGGGTAGCCCCCGGTTTCGGCTGGCCACCCGGGACTCGATGGGCCCTCTCCACCGAAAAGAAGTTGGACAGTCCCTTCGGCTTCAGTTCGGTCGTTATCAGGTTCTCTACGAAGAGATCCATCGCTTTCACGCCTTCTGATTCCGGTACCCCTATAATGCGGATGTTGTTGCGCCTAGAACGCCCCTCCTGCTCATCCAGCTTCTCCCGGAGCATTCTATTGTCCTGCGCCATCTTTCCCATTTCACGTTGGAGTTCCGCGACGTCCTCCACCAGAGATTTCGTGACCACCTCCATGTTCTTTACCTTCTCCGACATTTTGTGGAGGTCCGCTCTAAGTAGGGTGACTTCCGTGGAGATTCCGCCAACGGTCGTTTGCAGCTGAGCCAGTGCGAGCATGACGTCGTCCAGTGTGGCCTTTTTCCCCCCTGGGGAGTCGGCCGTTTTGCCACCCTGCTCCCTTCCTGCCGGTGACCCGGTGGGTTTGTCGGAGGTGAATCGGTCTATTCGAGTCTGTGTGACACCTCCCTTAGGGCCTTTCCCCGCCATGCCGCCAAGTGTCGTGCTCCTCGTGCCTCTACGCTCCAGGATGTGAGGATCGGTGTGGACCCCCCCGGCCAGTCCGGTTCAGTAAGAATCAGGTCCAGCGACATTCTCCAGGGTGGGAGGTGCGTCGGTTGTCGCCAAGTGCGTAGCGACTGTTACGATCAAAAGATGGCGGTCGCCCACTCTGTTGTCGATGCCCAGGCTGTCGGCGCGGCTGGTGATGACCTTCGAGTCTTTCTGGACTCCGGCGACCCCTCCGTCAAGCACCACTTCCTTGATCCGCGTGGATCGTTGTCTCCGACTCTCCGAATTGCAGTCGATCTGTTGAGTCCACCGCCACACGGGCACTTCCGGTCCAAGTTCTCCGATCAGGATGCACTTCCTGCTAGGTTAACAACCAGGGGAGGTCCCGGCTCTGGAGGTGTGAGTAGGCCGGTTCGAGGCTTCGACGTATCTCTGGCAGCGTATGTCGGATCTCGTCGCTGCTTGTCGCTGCTTACTCCGCCCGGTCCTGGGATCCGGTACCTGCCTGTGGGGCTTACAAAAGTGACGGATTTTGTGTCGGATCGACGAAGAGGCCGCTTCAGCCGCGGAGCTCGTCCCTTATGCTGCCGCCATGATCGGCTGCTAGCCACGCCCCCCCTAGTTCACATATTTTGTTGCGCAGAGACATTCCTTTTGCCGCGCAAAGGCAGTTTTTTAATGAATAAGTTGAAATCTTTGCCTATACAGAGTTAATGCGTAAAAAATGGGAAAGTGGTGAAGTAAGAATGTTTCAAAATATGCTGCATGCATCCTACTGCATAAGTTGGTTCTCTCCTGGACTGAAGTTCACACCAAGGTGTCTATTAGGATGGCAGGCGGACTTTAGTCTGCCCGCTACACTAGCGGTGCAGGGACCGCCCGTCAGTGATGCGGCAGTCCCGCACCGGCAATTAGGATGCCACAGTGGCATCCCCAATCCACAACATTGTGGCAGGCGGTGCTCACAGCACCGCGCGGTGCCTGCCACCTTGTCCACGCCAATGTAAAGGGGGTACCATAGGTACCCCCCATGTGCACCCTCAACCCCCGCAACACTCCGGGGGCCCGCAATGGGCCCCCACATGCAGGAAGTGCATGACTTTCCATGACGGCAACGCCGCCATGGAAAGGCACATCTCTGCCTGCATTTTAATATGAATGGTGGTGTCTTTGAGACACCGCCACCATATTGAGCCCCTTTTCTGCCCGGTCGACTAGTCGACGGGCGGAAAACCGGCGGATGGTCTTTCCGTCCGCCGGGGTCCCCCCCCGCCATCGTAATGTGGCGGGGGGGAAATGGTAGGCGGGCGGATCGCCACTGCCAAACGGGCGGTGGTGATCCGCCTGCTATTCTTATAGACCCCCCAGTGGTTATTCATAAATAACAAAGAAAGAGAAAGTTCTTATTCTTTTGAGTGGCTCTGAATGCTGTCGGTCATGGCTGCAAGGCAAGTAGTTGTGCAGATGAACATTATGGTAAGTTAACAGAGATGTGAAGCTAAGCTTGTGCTGCAATGCTATTATTTTCAAATCAGTCTGTGGTTCATGATATTCTTACCGGTTTGTGCCAACAACATACATGGATAAGAGGCCTACTTTTGGGAATTGGCTTTGTTTACCTGTAATGTCCTGGAGGTAAACTAATATGTGATCCAAAAAACTGAGCATCAAGTACATCCTTTTAGTACCTGACTCGCAGGATAATGAGGTAAGCAGTGTAAGGTTTTCTCAGGGTAGAGGTGTAGGCTTAGAGACCCAGAACACAGTGTTGCACATAGTAACTGTTCTTTAATGTGCATAGATAAAAGTCCTCTGTTTATTTGTACATATGAAGCCCCCGAACACCGGAGCAACATCAGCTGCAAACGAAATACAACAAAAATGATGGATCACGTTCTAAAAACAATACACACCCCCAACGACCTACAGTGGGTCATTATTGAGCAGCTTGACTCCCATCAAGGTGATCTTCAAAACCTTCTTCTTTAGGAAAACCAAGGATGGGTCTATCATTTAGCTACACACTTTCACGGTTTAAACGACAATATATCACAGAACTCACTAAGGGCCAGATGTAGGTCGCCAATTACCGGTTGGTAACAGTCGATTTCGGCCGTTACTGACCGGTAATTAGTTTTTGAGATGTAGGGGTCATTATTTTACAGAATTGGTAAATTTACCGAATCGGTAAATTTACCGATTCTGTAAAATACCGAATCAGTAATTTTACCGATTCGGTAAATCCCAGATGTAGGTAGCACTCTTTACAGTGCTACAGATCTTCAGAATTCAGTATTTTATCACCCAATACAATGGGTGGTAAAATACCGAATTCAGGTGTACATGCACATCTGTGCATGTACACCTGTGCCATGTAACACACAGACATGCCCTTAGGGCATGTATGTGTGCCACATGGCACACAAGCCTGGAATTGGGGTGCTACAGGGTGTCAAAGTGACACCCCGTTCACCCTTGCAGGATTCAGTATTTACCAATTCGGTAAATACCGAATCGGTATTTCCCTTTGATTCCTATGGGCTTTAAGGCCCATAGGAATCAATAGGAAATAACGATTCGGTATTTACCGAATTGGTAAATACCGAATCGGTAAATACCGAATCATACCGATTCAGTAATTCTAAAATAAGAATTACCTACATCTGCCCCCTTCCTATTTACCTACTCTTAAATACCGAATCGGTATGATTTGGTATTTAAGAGTAGGTAAGTAGGAATTACCTACATCTGGCCCTCAGTCTCAAATGATCAGGTTTCCCGGTTTGTGAGGAACTATACTAACGTCAACTGTCGGAAACCAGCACACAGTAAACTAATATGAGACTAGTTTGGCTTCTGTACCCCTCGTCCCATTTCAAGTCTACAATACTAAGACGTTCCTGGTAGTGCAGGATACTAAACATACTTAACACTTGGAACATCACCCGGTGTCTCCACTAATTCACTGTGCTCACATATCTCACTATTGTCAGGGAACCATCTAGTTCATCAGGGCCAAGCACTAGCACTCCTCCTTCCCCCGACTACTCAAAATAACATGCTTATTAGGGGTTTATTGTCCATCTTCTGGAAAGGCATGGAAACCTTAGCTCTGTCTATGCACACACAATGAAACCAAGATTGAAGTACCACACATTGACCTGGACAGTAAGGGATAACCAACACGTAGTGGCTTGGCATCTGTATCCAATAGGAGTGGATGCTCCACTGTCATGATGTCTCCACATCCAGGAACGCCAGACAACAACGCCTTGTCTCACCATTATTATACATGCTTTGGCCGGAGACCGGGCTTCGCCGGAATCCCGCTTGGACTGAAACGCAGGTAACCTAGTGCCAATATCGGCAACACTCCCCATCCCTCCCACAGCAATATCCTGGAGAAATAAACAGACAAGACATCTTCTTTGTGGAGAAAATTGCTGCAGGTTTATTTGCATAACAAATATGCCAACATGGTGGGTTATCTTATAGGCGCTCCCAGGGCAGGTAGCCCCTCGCCGCCGGCCCACCTGATGAGCGGAATTACACCGTGGCCCTAGCCAACCTGTGTTTGCTAGATTGGAGGAAGGGGATAGCCACTCCCTCTGGTGGACTGCCAGTCCAGCCCTCACTCAAGCCCCCCAGATATGGGGCGGAGCATTGCAGGCAACCCCGAGTTGCTCAGGTCCACAACCGCCCGCAGGATTAACGGGGCGCCGTCGCTCCTCCAGGGTCCAACGCGAGGACCTCCCTGGGTATATTTGGCCTTTGCACTCTTGTGGTGCTCGTGCAGAGGGTAACCCTCTGTACCTTAGAGCCTTTGGATCGCACTGTAACTCTGCCTGCAACACAAAATAATAAGTTATATAAACACCCCCCACCTGCTTGTACGATGGGTAAGCGGTGGGGAGGGAAACTGCATCAGGGCAGCAGAGCAAAGAGGGGGACCAGTGGGCTGGAGAGGTATAAGTACCTCGCCCCTGCCCCCTTCCTGCCCGGAAGTGATACAGGCATGTGGACCCTTGATGGTCCCATAACACTGTGCGGCTGGCTCGTGTGCCATTGTGTGGCACTAAGGGTGGTCGACCTCTTAGGAGGGCCCCCTTCGTGGGCCCGGGACAGCCCTGCAGAGCAAGCAGTAGGCCTTGAGGAAGTAAGTAAACATTGATACTGGAGGCCATCCGGTGTCCCATCCTGACTCATGGTAGCTATGCGTATCATACCGCCCCTATTTTTCTATTACCATTCCACGCACTAATGATTGATTTGTTCATATGTACCTTCCTCCCAACAGAGTGTGACTACAGACACAGCCTCTCGCTGGTATCCATGTTACGCTTAATTACCGTAACACAAGTAGGTTTACCCAGTAGTACAGACACAGAGGGTAATCAGACATATTTACCACAGGGGAGGTACCTGAGCACGGACCTTTGATTTTCTGGCTGGCAGCATAATTGATTGTAAAATTACGATGCAATGTCCACAGTCACCAGAACAATCAGGTGATTATTTTGAGCAAAAAAAAGCCAACATATTTCGGAGGCATTCTTTGGAATAACTGACTCAAATGTTTGTGTTTAACCAAATTGTGAGGTGAAATTCATGAATGATAAGTCCCTCCTATGGAGGTAACGAGTATCATGAGTGCATACATTGCACTAAAGGCTAACAACTAGAGCATGCACAATTGAATAACCTTTACATGAATGGCACTGGGATTTGGGTGTAGCATTAATCACATGCTGTACCCAATTCTGCAACCAACTTCATGTGCCTGATAAAAGTCAAGATGATATGTTTGTTTTGTTTTGTCTCCTATTTCTTTTTCAGATAATACTATTGTAGATTGATAACATAAGTTACGGAACCACTTGGCACTTTCGCACACTTTAGGGTGTACATGATATCTGCTCGGGAAACATGCAGTCCCGGGCACCACTGGTCCTGAAGAAAGCCAACTAACATTATATGATTTGGCTGAAACATGCAGACCACTTCACTTTACTAGGATTTATGTGAGATCATTTCTTCTCCTTCACATCCATTAATGATTTTAATCCTTCCCCAGGAACTTTCCAATAACATTTCCTCTCGCATTTTTATTTAGTATCCTGAAGGTAGATTTAAGGTACACTCTCACTATACTCACCTATTCACTCCAAAAAATCCAGCTCCTCTGTTGTCAGTTGTCAAAGCAGCACTTATGAGGCACTGCGCTCCGTAAGTGGGAATACAATGATGAAGCATGCCACCAACTAGGTGGGTAGGTGAGGGTTCTTTTAATAACTTAATGGGTTTTCTGTAAGGGAGGCTACTTCCATGACCAATGAGAGTCTGGTCTTTTGTAACCACCTTGAGCTCATTCTTAGGGTTTATTCATAGGAAGTTAGGGAGACAAACGAGCCTCCTTGTTCCCACCTCTCTCTCTCATCTTTGTTTAGCGTAAACGGGGTTAGTCATAGTTTTACCCATTTTATATTTTAAGCACAGGGACCTATTCACAAAGAAAAAAGTAAAACTACACTCAGATTTTTACATCTACACCAGAGTGTAATTTTACTTCTTTATTTAATTCATGAATTCCGATTGGAATCTGCATTGAAAGTGTCTTCTGGCACAGGTTTACTTGTGGATCCAATAGAAAACTGTGTAGTTTCCATTTGGGATTCATTTATTTCTTTACAGTGCTCTCTGCGGCGGAGAAGTCCACACAAGGGGAAAAATCCCCTTTATAAATGCACATTTAAAAATATATTTTTGGGATCAGGGGAAACCTATTTTCCCCAAAGAAAAGCGTGTATCCCGACACCTCACCAAATTTGGGGATGCTCAAGTCCCGTGCCCATCCTGGAAAGGGATTAACACCAGCACTTGGCTGGAGAACATCTCCAACCTTTTTCAGTCTATAAAGGGAAATGTGAGGGTTTAATATCCAGAAATGTAATATTTGTGGGTATTTACAAATTTTAAAGGCTAACCCTTCCTTGGAGCACTCTCAGTCCCACCATTTGAGTGGGATTTACAGGTGCAGAAATCGTTGCACGCATGAATGGCCCTACGCTTGCCAGGAGTCCCTTTGAGACTCATACTTTTAAGTTTACGCCCAAATTTACCTTTGCGAATAGGTCCATCAGAGTGTAGTTTTTTGTTGTCTAATCTGGCTTGTAGCTCATAAAGTTATTTTCTTAATTCAAATTGTCTTCGTAGTTCGAATTCCGGCCTAAATTAATTTAATCTATGATGCAGGTCACCATCCGGTTCAGCCAGGGGATTACATAGACTAGCTGTATCCAGTGCAGGCCATGGCATCCCTAAAAGGATCTACTGCAATGTTTTTGCAATATATATGGAGAATAACATATGTGACAGTTTTCAGTCCACTGATCAGAATGATTCATTAATAAAAAGAATACCATATGTACAATCCATTTTTTGTATGGTATTATAGTTTAATTTGGTTGCGCTTCATACCACTGATGAGGCGCTGATATGCTTTTGCAGATGGGCAGCACACTACATGGTAGGGTTGTGCTTGGTTTAAGATTGTAGGGGTGCAGGGTGGCTTTAGTGGGAAGTGGATTTTTTCACACCTTAATGGGTATGTAATGGGAGCAAAGGGTGCGAGAGATAAAGTACAAGCATTGTTGATTCTGCCATATTATGCCTGTCTATGTGATATAGTTCACATAGCATGAGTGTGAAGGCAACTGAAAATAAAGCACTAACTCACAGAAATATTGGGTTAAATGAATTCACTTTAGGTACTCTAGATGCATAGAACATGGGCTCTGCTCTGAGCAGTCCCTGCAAAGTCAATCCTCATATGGCCTCTGGGGCAGGCTGTCCTGCACAGTGGAATGCGCCCCAGGAAGGGTTGGGCTGAAAAAGTCCCTTCTGGAAGCACACTCTGTGTGGGTGTTAGGTGAAAGTAAACTGTAAGCATTTTCCAATGGTGTCAAGATGCAGAACCGTATAGCGTGCTGGGACACACATTGAAGCATGTAATGATTTACCAGTTATTTTTGTCTTCTGGGAGAAATCTGGAGAGGACAGTTTTTTTTGTTTATATATGATTTTGTCAATTAGCAATCATATCCACAAAAGATAAAGGTCCTGATTAATAAATAGAAGTTGTGCATACTCTGACACATGAATGGAAATGTATGGCTTTTGAGAATTTACACTGATTAGCAGTAGTAAGCCCTGAGAGATGCATCAGTCACAGCTTTCCAGTCACTCTGCCAGGAATGCCTTGTGACTTCTGGATTTAAATTAGAAACAGGCTATAAGTCTCCATTGGGTAAATGCATGTTTTTCCTCCGTGGGGAGGGAGGGGGGGGGGGGGAATTCTGTATGCAAAGTCCCTTACTTTACACCCTCATAAAGTCTGAGGATGCTCCATTACCCTTTCCACCCAGGGCGAGAAGTTATGACTCCGATTTCTGGTGTGAATCTCCTACTATTTCAAAGGGAGGAAAGGAACAAAGAGGAGTTTGCAGATTCTTACAAACTCGCAAATTTGTTGGCATTCACAAATTTACAAGTGAAAGCTTTCAAATAGGATTTACTACTACATAGTTTACACAATTATGGAATAAGGTTACATAAAACCATTTACGCCTGCCAAGTATCTATTAAGGGACTACTAACAAGTGTTAACTGTTGGCCAGAAATGTTTGGAGCCCTAAATGGATTTGTGAAGGGGCCCAAAATCTTTAAATTTAAGCAAAAAGAACATGATTTCCAGCATTCTCCTTGTCTTAGGAACTTATTTTCATTCGTCTTCTGCGTAACTCTAATTTTCCACCTATATCTTATTGCCTCCCTATCCTGGTCCAGCTAGACCTGCCACTATCTAGTGAGCCCTTTGCTACCTCTCTCTGAATCGTCATTCCCTTTTTAGGTCGAGACTATTAATCCCGCAAGGGATAATAAACAAGAGTATAGAGGGCAAACCAAGGTCTGAAACCATTGCGGATTTCTGGCAGTTCGTGTGGTGCACTTGTGCGGAAAGCGCATCCACATCAAAGCCATCAGCCTCCCTCCCACAGGCATCTGAAGCTTCCCCCAGCATGCGTTCGGCCTCAGGCATTTCTCCTTCCCCATAATTATTCACCCCTGCTGGTGCTGCCCTCAGCCGTACTTTCACTTTCACGGCCGCCAGACCGTGTCTCTTTCAACATCCTCTCCCCTCCCAGTGTACTTTTATTTTTCTGCCCTTTCAAGCTGGTCTTCCAAAGGCCTTTTCTGTGTACAGTAACTTCACGCACGCACGTCCCAACGGAGCATTTGAAGTCGGCCACAGACAGCAGACTTCCACCCCTAATCACATTCAAATGTGTGTTCAAAGCCTTCTGTAAACAGCGTGCTTGTCCGAGCCCGGCTGCAGTCGCAGGCAGCGCGCACATGCCTTCTGCAGCTTGCTCTCAGAGTATGGCTTTCAGAGCAATCAAAGGACTGCCTGAAATTGCATTAGCAGAGACTTTTAATTAGACCCGCTATCAGGCTCTTGAAGGCATGATGCCACATTGCCTCTGGCACATTGCTCGCTTGCCACTGCCTCTGCCTACCATTGGATAACAAACATTGGCAAAGTCAATGGGCTTGGCATGCGCATAGGGTGTGTAGGGATGTATCCTATGCATGGCAACGCAACCACGTCCCAACGGAGCATTTGAAGTCGGCCACAGACAGCAGACTTCCACCCCTAATCACATTCAAATGCGTATTCAAAGCCTTCTGTAAACAGCGTGCTTGTCCGAACCCAGCTGCAGCCGCAGGCAGCGTGCGCATGCCTCCCGCAGCTTGCTCTCAGAGTATGGCTTTCAGAGCAATCAAAGGACTGCCTGAAATTGCATTAGCAGAGACTTGTAATTAGACCCGCTATCAGGCTCTTGAAGGCATGATGCCACATTGCCTCGGGCACATTGCTCGCTTGCCACTGCCTCTGCCTACCATTGGATAACAAACGTTGGCAAAGTCAATGGGCTTGGCATGCGCGTAGGGTGTGTAAGGATGTATCCTATGCATGGAATGAGAAACCCGTCAAGGATTGCAGTGGTGTGAAACTATGAAAAGGCCTGTGGAGTGACTGTGAGTGGTACATTTGTGGTTGTGTTGTTTGGGAGTGTAGTCTGGCTGTGTTTTGTGTTGCAGGTGTAGAAGGTAGGATGGGACGAGGACTAGTGTTGTTTGTGTGAACTGGGGGAATATCTGTTACTTAGGCAGAGCAGATATACTGTGCATTCTATGTGCGCTGATTTCAAGTGGGGCGCACGTGTGCACAGTGTGGTGCTTACATGGTAATTGCAGGTTAGGTATCCTGTGCGTAGTCACAGTACGTGCCTAGCAGGTGTTGATTGCACACATGACATGTTTACAAATGGTAAAATCATATAGCAGTCCCTGCCGCGCAACTGGGTTGCAGAATGTATGCAGTGAGTGTATTGTATTCACACATGCTTTGTATTCTCGGAGATAAGAGATGTTTGTAGCCATATCATGTGCATCGTTTGACTATTTAATGCGTCTACCTTGTATTGTAGCATTCTGTCCATGTGTTTTGGTGTCTAGTCTTCATGCGAGCAGAGGGTGTTTTGAGCGCACGTGTAAAATGTTGGATGTATACACATGTCGAAGATGATTTATATGCCCTCAGAAATGTCTCCGTAAACCCGACGTGTACTATGTGATTTTCTCGGCACGTGTGTTTATGCTGCAGGCAGCGCACCTGTACACATTGTGTTGTAAGTCTGCTCTGATAATAGATTTTTTTTTACCCGTAGATACACACCGGCTGAAAATTATGTCTGTGACAAATGGTGACCATATGCAAAAGGCTTGTACCTGTGCTGCATGCTGCAAATGAATGCACAGACAATGTGTGCACACATTCAATAGATACTTTGAGTGTACAAATACCAATGCGTGCTTGACGTTAACTGAAAATGTGGTGTATTTAATCATTCATCAGTATCCACAATCCAATGATCAAGATGGGGTCTCTGAATCCTCCTATTAAGGAGTCCGACTGGAGGTACGCCAGGGTTCCTCGCTGTCTTGTCTCCCATTCAACATCTACATTTGTCCTTTGACCCAACTTTTGACCTTTAGTATCTGCAACCAACATTGTTTCAAGTATTCACTGAAAGCTCAATAAAAAATAGGAGTGCTTCCAAGATCTGGCCAGGACCACAAAGCACTAAGGCCCAAATGTAAGAAGCTTTCATTTTACACTTCCAAAGTAGCGAATCCTGAGAAATGGCTATTTAGGAAATGCAAAATAGAATGTACTAAAATTGTGATTCCCTAATAGCGATTCCTACAGGATTGCAATCACTATTTAAGAAATACAAGACCATTCGTTCCTGTGGGTATAAGGGCCATAGTTACAAATGGTTTTGCATTCCGAATTAACAAAATGCAAAAGCAATTGTAGCTAGTCTAGGGCCCTCCTTACATAAAACAAAAGTAAAGTGTTGCACGTGTACAGTGCTCCAAGGCCCTCGGGATGAGCGGGCGCACATGGCACTGCAAAAAAGTGCATTTTGATGCTGATTAGCTTATTTTAAAAAATACTTTTAATCCAATAAAAGACCCCCACACACACACACAACTATACACACACACAACCACACCCAGCCACACACACAACCACACACACACACCCTACCACACACCCAACCACACACACAACCACACACACAACCACAACCACACACACAGCCACACACACAACCACACCCAACCACACACCCAACCACACACAACCACACACACAACCACACAAACACAACCACACAACCACACACACAACCACACACAACCACACATACAACCACACACACACACAACCACACACACAACTACACCCAACCACACACACAACCACACACACAACCCCACACACAACCCCACACACCCAACAACACACACCCACACACACAACTCCACACAAATAACCCCACACACAACACCACACACACAACCACAACCATACACACAACCACAACTATACACACATACAACCACTCACACATACAACCACTCACACATACAACCACACCACACACACACACAACCACACACATCTATCTATCGCCCTCACTCTATCTATCTATTGCCCTCGCTCTATCTATCTGTTGCCCTCACTCTATCTATCTATCTGTTGCCCTCACTCTATCTATCGCCCTCACTCTATCTATCTATTCCCCTCACTATATCTATCTATTGCCCTCACTCTATCTCTCTATCGCCCTCATTCTCTATCTATCAATCTATCTATCTGCCTCACTCTATCTATCTATTACCCTCACTCTATCTATCGCCCTCACTCTATCTATCGCCTTAACTCTATCTATCTTTCGCCCTCACTCTATCTATCGCCCTCACTCTATCTATCATCCTCACTCTATCTATCGCCCTCACTCTTTCGCCCTCACTCTATCTATCGCCTTCACTCTATCTATCTATCTATCGCCCTCACTCTATCTATGACCTGCACTCTATCTATCTGTCTGTCTATCTCCCTCATTCTATCTATCGCCCTCACTCTATCTATCTGCCCATCTATCGCCCTCACTCTATCTATCTATTCCCCTCACTATATCTATCTATTGCCCTCACTCTATCTCTCTATCGCCCTCACTCTCTATCTATCAATCTATCTATCTGCCTCACTCTATCTATCTATTACCCTCACTCTATCTATCGCCCTCACTCTATCTATCGCCTTAACTCTATCTATCTTTCGCCCTCACTCTATCTATCGCCCTCACTCTATCTATCGTCCTCACTCTATCTATCGCCCTCACTCTATCGCCCTCACTCTATCTATCGCCTTCACTCTATCTATCTATTGCCCTCACTCTATCTATGACCCGCACTCTATCTATCTGTCTGTCTATCTCCCTCACTCTATCTATCGCCCTCACTCTATCTATCTGCCCATCTATTGCCCTCACTCTATCTATCTATGGCCCTCACTCTGTCTATCTATCTATCGCCGTCACTCTGTCTATCTATTTATCGCCGTCCCTCTGTCTATCTATCTATCGCCGTTCCTCTGTCTATCTATCTATCGCCGTTCCTCTGTCTATCTATCTATCGCCGTCACTCTGTCTATCTATCTATCGCCGTCACTCTATTCGTCTATCTATCGCCCTCACTCTATCTTTCGCCCTCCTTCTAGCTATCTATTGCCCTCACTCCACCTATCTATCGCACGACCACTGCATCACTCCGAGGCACCATAGCACTACCACAGCATCACTGAACGCTACAGCATCACTCGTCAACATCACTCCGAGGCACCACAGCACTACCACAGCATCACTGAATGCCACAGCATCACTCGCCAACATCTCTCCGCGTCACCACAGCATCAATCTGTGCAACCATTCAACAACAACTGGTTCAAATATGTTCTCTCAATGTTTCAAGCTTAATTACAAATGTCACAAAAAGATGTTAATATTTCACATCTGTTCTTGGATTTTCGTCACAATAAAATACACTGAACATAATCTTCACAAAAGGTATTTACAAAAGTTTAAGCTATTGCCATTATAAATTACAATACCTTTAATTTAAGTATTATTTATTAAAAAAAATTAAAAGCCAGAGACTAATTGGCCCTGTGTTTACTTAGGGAGCATTATGCTTAGTCATCTGAATAGGAACTGGTTTACGTATCTCGTATGGTGTATTCCTAACATTAAAAACGTGTATGTGTATTTTAAGGTCTTTCACCACAATATTGAATAAAGAATATTCTGAGGCAAGCTATTTGTTGCAAATAATATTGTGATGTCACGAATATCGGGGACTTTGATATCACAGGTAAGAAATGTGGATCCTTTTTTTCTCTACACAAAGAAATAACAAGATGCACAATGCAGATGTTAATAATCATCAAAAAATCACAACTGGAATAGTGTTTATAAATAAAAATGTAAACCCTTAACACAAATAGTTTTCTAGAATACGTCTTTAACCAAGTAAAAAGTGTTTGTCAAATTCCAAGCATAACAACCGTCTGTGAATTTGCAACACTTCAGCAACAAGCTCATGGCAGCTGCAGGAATGCTGTGGGCCAAGAAGAATTTATATTGTGATTTAAAAATAGAAGCAATACTTATAAATCTCTGTAGAGACCTGTAGCTTCATGGAAGTCATGTATTTCACGGTGCACATCCAGCAAAAATGTGAAGCCTCTCTCCAAGCAGCGTCAACACTGCACACACTGCCTCTCCAAGCTGCGTCAACACTGCACACGCCTCTCCAAGTTGCGTCAACACTGCACACACTGCCTCTCCAAGCTGCGTCAACACTGCACACACTGCCTCTCCAATCTGCGTCAACACTGCACACACTGCGTCTCCAAGCTGCGTCAACACTGCACACACTGCCTCTCCAAGCTGCATCAATACTGCACACACTGCGTCTCCAAGCTGCGTCAACACTGTACACACTGCCTCTACAAGCTGTGTCAATACCCTGCACAACCTGCCAGCCTTTCCAGATTTTAAATGCATGCATCGTCAGGAAGTTGGAAGCATTACGCCTCCACGCAAATTGAGCAAAGAGGCAAATGTTGGCCACGGCAGATGCCAATTTGTTAGTAAACGAAGCTCACCTCGAAGATGTTGAACACACACATCTTCTTAATGTGGTTCCTGGTGGAAGAATTCTTAACAAACCCTAACTTCAGTGAAGGGTTTTTGACGTAGAAATGCTAGTTTATTTCCAATGTTCTAGGTATTAAATTCCATCAGCTGTTTGACTGTAACTCTGTCTGATTCCTTGAATCTATTTGTCCCAGGAATTAGATATTTTAAGTTGTTAGCAGCTTGACTGTGCACAAGTCTGTGTTCCTCGGTCTATTTTACTATACACTCTTAGCCTGTTTGAATACCTAGGCATTTTGGTATGCACCAGGCTCCCAAGTGGCCTCATGCATGATCGACATTTTCAGAAAAACAGCTTTCAATGTTCAAAGTGAGACTGAAAACCCTAAAATGCTTTTGATTAAACAGCCAGGACACCCTGGAGGTCTGGGATTCCATATTCTATTAGCAGCTTCATTCCTGGTTCTATTGTCCATGTGTGTCAGACATTGGATATTAATAGGAATTTAATTTCTGGACTGTGAACCTTATATTTTTTTCTTTTCCTGTGTGTGGGCTTGTTTGATGTCCCTTGTTTTTCTTATTATCATAGAATTTGTTTGATTTCGATTTTAATCTTTAATGATGCTGTCAAGCCTTTCCTATGAGTCATTAGGCTCTGTTGGTTAATGGGGACTTCCCAGAGCGGCCACTGTAGTTAATCACTATGTCCTGAAGCAGTTCATTTGCATGTTCAGGTTACACACTTTATAAACTCGAGTCTCCAGGTGTATAGAGGGTGGACAGCCAAGGCCTACTCTAGAAGGTGATCACACAACAAAGACTAAGGGTGTGGTTTAGATGTTGGCGGCACTGTGACAGAGTGTGCTTTTTTGGCAGTCTTCCAGCCTGCCTACCTAGTGGTCCGCCCGCTCTTTTACAATGCTGGTGGTTTGATGGAGTAAAGACCGTCTCGCCAGCTCCGCCGGGAATGTTCGCCTGGGTCGACGGTGCAAGAGGCCAAAGTGGCTGTTGGAGGGCGGACGGCCATGTTCACCGCCCGGCCAATCACGATGTGCCTTCCCTTCCCACCCTTGTGACTGTAGCAGTCAAGTCTCCACACTTTAGATGGTAGTTTGGGATGGATAGAAGACATCCACTCACTTTTACTTATGTGTACTCTCCTTCACATCCATGAACTCGACCTACCAGTGGTGCCCCAGATCCTGCTGATCGAGAATGAAGAAAATCAACAGGTTCGTGGATGGGATTGACAGTAAGCAACACCTTTACCTGTTAACTTTTCAATTGGCACAGAACTGAAGTGCTGTAATCTTGTTTCAGAAAATCGTACTTCCAAGCAATAGCATACCAATGTGCAATGCATATGCCTGAAATGTTGATAGTTAAGAATTTTAAAGAAACATACCTAAATTAGCACATTGGATATAAATATTTGGTGTAAACTGCCTTCAAACAAATGTACACTTGCACAAAAATAGATAACAAACCTAAGAAAACAAAATACATACAGGTGTGTTTAAAAAAGTAAGACAACTGTAAAATCAAAACGATATGCAACGCACATTGGGAGAAGTGCAATGTAACATGATGTACTAATTGCACTACACAAACTGGAATCTGGCATGGGAGCCTTTTCCCTCTTTTCTATCTGAACCTTTGGGCATTGAAGGAGTAGGGGTGTAGGGTTATGGTAGGGGGAACTTTTTTCCTTTTATTATCAGAACGTTTGGGATTGGGAGGGGAAGGAGTGGGTTTGGTTTGTTTTTATGAAGGGAGAGTTTCTGTTTTTTAGGGGTAATCTCAGGAGGTTATTTGTTTGTTTTTTATTTGGGAGGGCTGTTTGGGTCATGGAAGGCAATCTTTTTAGGAGTACGGGGCTGGCCAAATGGGGAGCACAAAAGGGGGAGTGGAGATGAGACTCGGGGTGGCCGACTAAGATGCAGGTATAACACTTACTGCAGGTCCACCACCACTAGGGAATGCTCACTCACTGGTGAAGGCCTCCGGAGAAGATGAACTAGAGCTGGAGACCTCCACAGCACTCCCCTCACCCTCTGTGAAACTGGGTTCTCTCCCCGTCGCTGGTGTTAGCAGCAACATAACTGCAGTAGCTAGCTGCTTCCCAGCCTTCTTCTCCACACTCTCCTTCACCTTCTGCGAAGATGCTGTGAAGACATATACAATAGATCATTGTATCTGTGTAAACGGAACTGATCCTGAACTTAGATCACAATACTTTTAACGAGATTTCACATTACACCTACTTCAGGCTCTCCAATGTACTTTGTTTAAACATTACCATTGTCGCATGCATGTAGGCAACATTGATGAAACCATGTGGTCACAGGTTGGTCATACACATAATAGCTCCTATATCATGGATGATCTTGTATCCCATCTATCCATTACATTTCTACGGGGACTGTCTGACACCTCTGAATGCCTGACCTTTGTTGCACAGAATAAAGAACTTAGTTCAGCATAAGGATATTAACCTAAAATACATTTGAACAGTGTATTTACAAGTCCAAAAATATTGCAATGTTGTACCAAAATTTGTATGCACTGAAAGCCTGTTTTCTTTTCACAATGATAGCATTTACTCCAAGTTACTCAAGTATATGTCAAATGTCTAAATGACTATATGCATCCTGTACTGAAATAGCTTATCAATGTCTCACACACTATGTCGATACCTATGCTGTGAAATATTTAGTTGGAAAAATTTTTAGGCTGGATTGTCCTTTAACCTCCACAACATAAGTAAATACAGAGACCCTGATACACTGCTAATACACTCCAGTACATAACATAAACATGTTCACATGTGACTCATTAAGCTCTCTAGTCATAAGTGTAAAACGTTTAATAGTGTAAAAACTGCTGTCACAAAATATGGTGGCTTGCACTTTAGGTGGAAAATGATACAACATCACAGTAATGGTACACCCACTGATACATCTATCATGATCACTTTTAAGAGACATAAGTAACTCACATTATGCAGCATATTAAACCTTGACAGATTTCTAGTTTTGACTAATGAGTCATAACTTGGGTCTGGGTTTCCAAGATGGGAAATCACTATTTACATGTGATAGAATATTCCATCACCAACAGGCCTTGTAAGTATTCCCTTTTACTCTCCCACAGATTTAGCTTCTGGACACAAGAAAGGCAATGATCAATGGCTTTGTTTATCTTTTACAGTGTCATCAATGTGTACTCTTGCTGTCTGTGTTGTTTTTTAAATGTGTATGCCTCTCACAGATTGTTAAGGGAAACCAGACCTGCATACATCTACACTTGTGAAGGAGTAAGACATCATGTGAAACTGTCATTTGTAATAGGATTGAACATGTATTTATGATTCTTAGCATATTTTGGATATGTATAGAACCTGAAATCAAGCCATTTAATCTGATGGCATTAGAAAATCTGTCTCACGTGCGTACTCTTGTGTGGATATGAAACCAATTTATCAAGGTGACGCCTGGAACATCCACTGTATCATGATTGCATTGTATGTTAGGCCACCTGTATTAGGGCTAAGGCAAGATCATTCACCATAGGAAAGGATCATCACACCTCACACATCAAGAATTAGTGGCCTGTTAAGTACAACTGATCCTCTTATATCCAGACAAACACTCATGAGTAACTGCTGTTTAGGGAGGCATGAGTCTGCTGAAACCAATTTCTCAAAAAAAGAGAGTTTCCCAAGGACCAGAAAGGACTGGGTCAATAGGTAGTATCAAAGAAAAGATTCCTTTCTGGGTAATTATTTCACAAGATGACCATGAGGCCTATCCATAGTGGTTAGCTGTATTTAACATTTGCAATTGATAGATTCAAGAGGTCAAGATTTAATTTCCACACTAGGTGATTATACTTTTTGCTCAAAGTTTATTTTATAAAAATTCATATCTCGGAATTCATTTTAAATACACATTATAATTTTACACTGTGGTTCTCTGGTACAAGTATATATCTAATGGCTAACAATTCCGTGTTACGGTTCTCTATCACAAAGTCACCACTTTATAGTATGCATTCAATGTTTAAAATACAACAATACAGTAAATTCATAAAAAACATTTTTTTCACAGTTTAAAATAGTCCAAAAAGTCGACGCGTTTCGGTGCGTTTATTATACTTGGTGCACCTTCATCAGGACAGAATAAGTTAAAAACAGATATACTTCTTCTTTCTGAAAAAATGAATAGAATGCATATAGTTAGTGTGGAATTCCTATTTTGAGTTTTATCCTAGTAGTGGGCTTTATACTTTAAAATTAAATCAAGATTTTCTTACTATAATTTTAAGAAAAAGGCGTCCTACAAGTGGTTTCTGGGACGTTTTGTTCTTAGTTTGTCTGGTGGCACATGTGTTATCAATTCACGGCCGTCAGTGATCTAGAATCATAATTTCCTTTTAAGTTACTTTTTGCCATTGTTTATGCCTTCAAGTCTAGAGTTAGTTACAGTATGCTGTGCTGCACTTACTTGTATGGGTTATTAGTAGCATATAGTCAATGATGCAGAGTAGATATTGTCATCTCCCAGTGGCGTGGTTTTTATGAAGTTTATACTCCTCTATGTAGTCACGTGACAATGCTCTTGAACGGAAGAGATATAATATATATTTTACGAGCTGAGTCATGTTTAGGTGATATTGGAATCTAACATGCCAAATTTATACATACCAATCATGTAGAGCGCGTCAATTTTCAAGGCTTTAGCTCATTGAATTGGTAATCTTGACGTTTCTTTGGTTGGTTGTCACTAGTCTTTGCTTGCCTGAGACCAACCTCGCTCCTTTCTTGATTTTAAGAGCTGTTTGTGGGGCATAACAAGGGTGAGGCATAGATGTTAATTTAACTAGGACGATTATGCCATGTCTTTTCATCACCTTCAATTTTAAAGGATAGACACAGGTCATTATGTACTTCAAAAATTGTATGCATTCATTTTAACCCATTAGAATCAAGAACATGCAGGAGTGTTCACTTATACTCCTAGTTCCCCATTTAAGCTATAAGGGCGCTCCTGGGCCATGTACCTTAAATAACATAGGGAAATGTCCGCTTATGTTCCTCATACCCCATTAGGACTGCGAGGTTGCTCCTCTGCATATCGGGAATTCATTTATTACCCTCCCTCGACTCCGCTAAGTGGAGCTGGTTGTTTCGAGCGTTCTTACCTCTAATTTGGCTGGTGCTTCACTCGTGTGGCTGGCTTCCGCTTCACTGGAACTGACAACCACACGAGGGCTGCTGGGTACTATTTATACCTGTGTTGATTGTTTGATTGAACTAACGGCGGCACTAATTAAAAATTAAGTATATCGTTAATCGCCATTATTGTAGTTTTTTACTCCTCACGTCTCGGTGCCCAGGCGAAACTGACGATGCACCGGAAGGGTAGAGTATTCCAGGTGCACGGCGGCCATGACTGTAGTTTGTTGTCAATGTGCAACAACTACGAAAATTAAAGTTACAGAAAACGAGGCCGATATCAGTGAAGGCCAAGTATTTGTTAGAAACACGGCGGCCATGACTGTAGTTTGTTGTCAAGTGTACAGCAACTACGAAAATAAATTTAACGAGGCCGATGTCCGTGAAAGCCAAGTCTTTGTTATTAAAAAACGGCCCATTTGGATATTCCTAACATCTGTTGTATATGTATATCCACACGTTTTACAGTAGTATGCGCACTACAATATATGTGCTTTTTTATATTTACGGATTGTATGGATAGTTAATAGCTTTCCGCGGTTTATGTTCATTATATTTCGCAATTTCACCTGTATATATTACACTCCCTGATTTACCGGGGTGTGTTATGTACAGTACCAGTGTTTCTATAAGTTCCAGCTTGAAATTATTTTTAATTATCTCTACACAAAGGATTGATTTCCGCATTCGGTTACTCTCGGGGGTGATAATGAAGAACTCTCCTGCGAGGTCACTATCCTATTCACAAAATTGCAGAAAATAAGACAGGGAAATTGCTATACATTCTGAAGTTGACTTTCCTTAATTACATTGCCCATGCTATGACAAATATCATCACACAACATCATTGTTTATGCAAAGCATTCTGATGCAGTCCTATATTTGTTTCTGTACAGTAGATCTCAGTTTGACAAAGACAAGGCATCCATCCCTTGCATATATGCATGTCTCAGTTTGAAAAAGAAAAGGGGGCATGCATCCTATGCATCATTGCTGTCAATATAGATGTCTATACAGTATTAGTAACTGTTATACAATCACTAGCGGCATCTATTTATCCTGGACATTATCTAATTATTTTATCCCACTCTTCACGATTGTTAAGCCCTTGATAATAAGATTTAAATTTTGACATATAGAACTGTTCTCTCAGTTTGCGCTTTTTATTGGTATCTCCGCCTCTCACAGAGACCTTGATTTTTTCAAGAATAAACCATTTTAGATCATCTAGTTTGTGGTTCTCTGTGGTCCAATGTTCGACTAGTGGTGCATTTTGCCTCTTGAGCCTTATTGCAGATCGATGTTCTGTCAGTCTCAAGCGTATTTCTCTTCCTGTTTCTCCTATGTAACATTTGTTACAGGGGCAGAGAATTAGGTATACCACATTGGAGGTCCGGCAATTTACGTGCTCGTTCATCCAATGGGTAATACCATTCACTTCCACTTTGTCAGTCTTAATGATGCCTTTACAGTGTGTACAAGACCCACATGGCAAATTTCCTCTGATAGGAGCATCATTGAGGACGTTTCTCTGTCCATTCCTTTTAGGTTCTTTGTACGTATGCACTAGCTGGTTTCTAATAGTTCTATTTCTTCGAAAGGCATAAGTGGGTTTTGCCAACGGGGTGACTCCTGTTTTATTTAATATTCCCCAGTTCTTGTTTATCAGGTTCTTTACTTTGTTGCTGAAGCTATTGTAGTCGGATACCATAATTATATTGTCCTTCTGTTGGTTAGATTTCTCAGTTGGTTCAAATAGACTTTCTCGATTATAATACTTAGCTCGCTTGTAGGCTTGTTTAATCAAGCGTTTGGGGTAGCCTCGCTGTGTAAGTTTTTCTTTTAAAGTCTGTGCATGTTTCTCATAACTATTTCTATCACTGCAGTTTCGTCTAATTCGTAAGAATTGACTGAAAGGTATGCCATCTTTTTGGCATTTTGGGTGATAGCTAGTGTGGTGCAACAGAGTATTTCTATCCGTAGGCTTAACAAATAATTCCACGTTTAATACTGCATCTTTCTCGTAAATCTTGATGTCCAAAAAATCCACACTTGATTGGCTTTTGTTAAAAGTGAATTTTAGATTTGGATCACCACAGTTTATCCATTCAAGAAAATGGTCAAGGTCCTCTTCAGTACCGTCCCATATAAAGAAAATGTCGTCTATAAATCTAGACCATTTCTTGACATTTTCAAAATATGGACAAATTTCATTATATACGTGTTTTGCCTCAAATCTCCCTACATAAAGGCAGGCGAGACTGGGAGCACAGGTGGCTCCCATGCTGGTGCCCTTGATTTGACAATAATAGTCTCGCTTAAACATGAAAATGTTGTTCTTAAGGATAATCTCAATACATTCTAGGATGAAAGTGTTTTGGGCATTCAAGTCGCCCAAGTCATTTTTCAATATCTCCTCCATCATCTTCACTGTATCCTCCTGGGGGATATTAGTATACAGTGCTTCAATATCCATGCATACTAACCATTGGGTCTCTTTATTAAAACTCAGTCCTTCTACCCTGGAAATCATGTGGGTTGTATCCTTTATGTAGGACGGTAATTCTGCCACCAATGGCTGAATTAAGTGGTCCACGTATTTACTGAGGGGCTCGGTTAAAGACTCGATACCAGATACTATAGGCCGCATGGGCGGGTCTTCCAAGTTTTTGTGAACTTTGGGAAGTCCATATATTGCTGGGACTTTTGGACTTTCATTAATGAGGAAGCGATATTCCTCCTCACAAATTATATTGTCCTCTTTAGCAAAGTCTACCACTGTCTTAACTTTTTTCTTCAAACTTTCCCATTCACTAATGCTACTGGGTCTATAATGCATTTCGTTGTTGAGGAGTTTATACATTCTAGTTTCATAGTCTTCCGTGTCAAGGATGACTATGCTCCCTCCCTTGTCTCCAGATTTTATTGTTATGTCATCGTAAGATGACAGGGATTTTAATGCTTCCCTTTCTAATTTGGGTAGATTATTCTGCGTCCACACTTTTGTATCCAATAATTTCTCTAAGCCCATGGTTACCACTTTTTCAAAAGTGTCAACCTCTGGACCTACCATACTTGTGTTAGGTGTCCAATTGGATGGTGGTTTGAGGCCTGATTTGTTATTATGCACTCTATTTTCTTTCCCCTCGAAGAATTTTTTTAAACGAATTTTCCTAAAAAGGTCCCTGACATCCCTCTCTATATTAAATCTGCTACCTGTGGTACTTGGTGCAAATCCTAGGCCTTTCTCTAAAACTTTAATTTCATGCACAGTGAGTGTTTTGGTTGAGAGATTTATGATCGGGGCTTTTTGGGTCAGTGGTTCAGTTCTGTCATTTTTTGGATATTCTGAATCTAATGAATGAATGAATGATTACCCATTTCTATAGCGCATGGTTACCCTGAGGCATCCCAGCGCTTACGTGGTCCAGTCATCACCATTGATATTAGCAGAATAGGAAGGTTTTCAGCATTTTTCTAAACCTGAGATGGTTCTCCTCCATGCGAATAGCATCTGGAAGATTATTCCAAAGCTTTGCGGCCTGTAGAGAGAAACGTCTGCCCCCGGTGCGCGATCTCCTAATCCTGGGGATTGCCAGTAGATTCTTATTACTGGATCTCAGGGTTCTACATGTTTGATAAGGAGTAAACAAGGGTGCCAGAATGTCTGCTCCGGAGTTATGCAGGGCTTTATGAGCAATAGTCATTGCTTTAAATTCAATTCTTTGTTGCACAGGCAATCCCAATCTTTTTGACTGCGGGTTCGCATGTAGGGTCTCCTCATAGTCCCCCCTGTCTGTTGGTTGCCTTGACGTCCCCTCCCCCGTGTTCTGAAACCCCTCTGCTGGCGTCTCTGTTGCTGCCCTAAAAAAACCGGTTGGTACTCTCTGTTGGAGCCCTGTGCTCCTTCTCTATCCTCTGTCCTGTTTCTGGAGTCAGAGTTTCTCTCACCCTCTGATTCCGAGCTATTATATGAGGTGTCTGAGAAAGTGACATTTTTTCTGAAGTACCTATTTCTATTATAGTTGAAATGTTTACCATTGTATTCAGTGGGGGCTGGTTGATCGTAATAGTCTTTTTGAGTATATGGATATACTAGTTCATTTTTGTAATTGGCTACATCTTTGCGTAACTTATTAGTTTTTTTGTTAATCATATATTCTTGGTAGCCACTGATGTCTTCCTTAATCTCGTCTAGTATTTTTTTCGCATCTTCCAATGCAGTGCTCTCATTAAGTTGTTTCTCTAAGACTTCTATCTCCTCTCTTTCTATAATGATAATGGCCTGAGCGGTCTCTATTATAAGCAACATCCAGTCGCGACTGCACCTGTTCGCGATTAGGGTCCAGCTTTCCTTGAACTTCTCGTTATTCACGAACAGGCCTGGTTCGTTCCTAATTTGAAGTCCCACAGGGATAATCCCCTTTCTACAATATTGGATAATGAACTCAGAATGAAGTTCAGTACGTATCAGCTTTTTCTTCAGGTTCCATAATTTGTTCCATTTTTCATCATCCTTATTGGATAATGTTAGGGAATTAATGGTTTTTGAGGAATCCCCTATTAGTTGTTTGAATTGGTCCTCTGTGAACCCGAAGGTACGTAAAGTATCCATTTGATTAAGCACCCACTCTCCAGCTACAAGAGCTGTTGAACAATTTCTCAAAAAAAGAGAGTTTCCCAAGGACCAGAAAGGACTGGGTCAATAGGTAGTATCAAAGAAAAGATTCCTTTCTGGGTAATTATTTCACAAGATGACCATGAGGCCTATCCATAGTGGTTAGCTGTATTTAACATTTGCAATTGATAGATTCAAGAGGTCAAGATTTAATTTCCACACTAGGTGATTATACTTTTTGCTCAAAGTTTATTTTATAAAAATTCATATCTCGGAATTCATTTTAAATACACATTATAATTTTACACTGTGGTTCTCTGGTACAAGTATATATCTAATGGCTAACAATTCCGTGTTACGGTTCTCTATCACAAAGTCACCACTTTATAGTATGCATTCAATGTTTAAAATACAACAATACAGTAAATTCATAAAAAACATTTTTTTCACAGTTTAAAATAGTCCAAAAAGTCGACGCGTTTCGGTGCGTTTATTATACTTGGTGCACCTTCATCAGGACAGAATAAGTTAAAAACAGATATACTTCTTCTTTCTGAAAAAATGAATAGAATGCATATAGTTAGTGTGGAATTCCTATTTTGAGTTTTATCCTAGTAGTGGGCTTTATACTTTAAAATTAAATCAAGATTTTCTTACTATAATTTTAAGAAAAAGGCGTCCTACAAGTGGTTTCTGGGACGTTTTGTTCTTAGTTTGTCTGGTGGCACATGTGTTATCAATTCACGGCCGTCAGTGATCTAGAATCATAATTTCCTTTTAAGTTACTTTTTGCCATTGTTTATGCCTTCAAGTCTAGAGTTAGTTACAGTATGCTGTGCTGCACTTACTTGTATGGGTTATTAGTAGCATATAGTCAATGATGCAGAGAAGATATTGTCATCTCCCAGTGGCGTGGTTTTTATGAAGTTTATACTCCTCTATGTAGTCACGTGACAATGCTCTTGAACGGAAGAGATATAATATATATTTTACGAGCTGAGTCATGTTTAGGTGATATTGGAATCTAACATGCCAAATTTATACATACCAATCATGTAGAGCGCGTCAATTTTCAAGGCTTTAGCTCATTGAATTGGTAATCTTGACGTTTCTTTGGTTGGTTGTCACTAGTCTTTGCTTGCCTGAGACCAACCTCGCTCCTTTCTTGATTTTAAGAGCTGTTTGTGGGGCATAACAAGGGTGAGGCATAGATGTTAATTTAACTAGGACGATTATGCCATGTCTTTTCATCACCTTCAATTTTAAAGGATAGACACAGGTCATTATGTACTTCAAAAATTGTATGCATTCATTTTAACCCATTAGAATCAAGAACATGCAGGAGTGTTCACTTATACTCCTAGTTCCCCATTTAAGCTATAAGGGCGCTCCTGGGCCATGTACCTTAAATAACATAGGGAAATGTTCGCTTATGTTCCTCATACCCCATTAGGACTGCGAGGTCGCTCCTCTGCATATCGGGAATTCATTTATTACCCTCCCTCGACTCCGCTAAGTGGAGCTGGTTGTTTCGAGCGTTCTTACCTCTAATTTGGCTGGTGCTTCACTCGTGTGGCTGGCTTCCGCTTCACTGGAACTGACAACCACACGAGGGCTGCTGGGTACTATTTATACCTGTGTTGATTGTTTGATTGAACTAACGGCGGCACTAATTAAAAATTAAGTATATCGTTAATCGCCATTATTGTAGTTTTTTACTCCTCACGTCTCGGTGCCCAGGCGAAACTGACGATGCACCGGAAGGGTAGAGTATTCCAGGTGCACGGCGGCCATGACTGTAGTTTGTTGTCAATGTGCAACAACTACGAAAATTAAAGTTACAGAAAACGAGGCCGATATCAGTGAAGGCCAAGTATTTGTTAGAAACACGGCGGCCATGACTGTAGTTTGTTGTCAAGTGTACAGCAACTACGAAAATAAATTTAACGAGGCCGATGTCCGTGAAAGCCAAGTCTTTGTTATTAAAAAACGGCCCATTTGGATATTCCTAACATCTGTTGTATATGTATATCCACACGTTTTACAGTAGTATGCGCACTACAATATATGTGCTTTTTTATATTTACGGATTGTATGGATAGTTAATAGCTTTCCGCGGTTTATGTTCATTATATTTCGCAATTTCACCTGTATATATTACACTCCCTGATTTACCGGGGTGTGTTATGTACAGTACCAGTGTTTCTATAAGTTCCAGCTTGAAATTATTTTTAATTATCTCTACACAAAGGATTGATTTCCGCATTCGGTTACTCTCGGGGGTGATAATGAAGAACTCTCCTGCGAGGTCACTATCCTATTCACAAAATTGCAGAAAATAAGACAGGGAAATTGCTATACATTCTGAAGTTGACTTTCCTTAATTACATTGCCCATGCTATGACAAATATCATCACACGACATCATTGTTTATGCAAAGCATTCTGATGCAGTCCTATATTTGTTTCTGTACAGTAGATCTCAGTTTGACAAAGACAAGGCATCCATCCCTTGCATATATGCATGTCTCAGTTTGAAAAAGAAAAGGGGGCATGCATCCTATGCATCATTGCTGTCAATATAGATGTCTATACAGTATTAGTAACTGTTATACAATCACTAGCGGCATCTATTTATCCTGGACATTATCTAATTATTTTATCCCACTCTTCACGATTGTTAAGCCCTTGATAATAAGATTTAAATTTTGACATATAGAACTGTTCTCTCAGTTTGCGCTTTTTATTGGCATCTCCGCCTCTCACAGAGACCTTGATTTTTTCAAGAATAAACCATTTTAGATCATCTAGTTTGTGGTTCTCTGTGGTCCAATGTTCGACTAGTGGTGCATTTTGCCTCTTGAGCCTTATTGCAGATCGATGTTCTGTCAGTCTCAAGCGTATTTCTCTTCCTGTTTCTCCTATGTAACATTTGTTACAGGGGCAGAGAATTAGGTATACCACATTGGAGGTCCGGCAATTTACGTGCTCGTTCATCCAATGGGTAATACCATTCACTTCCACTTTGTCAGTCTTAATGATGCCTTTACAGTGTGTACAAGACCCACATGGCAAATTTCCTCTGATAGGAGCATCATTGAGGACGTTTCTCTGTCCATTCCTTTTAGGTTCTTTGTACGTATGCACTAGCTGGTTTCTAATAGTTCTATTTCTTCGAAAGGCATAAGTGGGTTTTGCCAACGGGGTGACTCCTGTTTTATTTAATATTCCCCAGTTCTTGTTTATCAGGTTCTTTACTTTGTTGCTGAAGCTATTGTAGTCGGATACCATAATTATATTGTCCTTCTGTTGGTTAGATTTCTCAGTTGGTTCAAATAGACTTTCTCGATTATAATACTTAGCTCGCTTGTAGGCTTGTTTAATCAAGCGTTTGGGGTAGCCTCGCTGTGTACGTTTTTCTTTTAAAGTCTGTGCATGTTTCTCATAACTATTTCTATCACTGCAGTTTCGTCTAATTCGTAAGAATTGACTGAAAGGTATGCCATCTTTTTGGCATTTTGGGTGATAGCTAGTGTGGTGCAACAGAGTATTTCTATCCGTAGGCTTAACAAATAATTCCACGTTTAATACTGCATCTTTCTCGTAAATCTTGATGTCCAAAAAATCCACACTTGATTGGCTTTTGTTAAAAGTGAATTTTAGATTTGGATCACCACAGTTTATCCATTCAAGAAAATGGTCAAGGTCCTCTTCAGTACCGTCCCATATAAAGAAAATGTCGTCTATAAATCTAGACCATTTCTTGACATTTTCAAAATATGGACAAATTTCATTATATACGTGTTTTGCCTCAAATCTCCCTACATAAAGGCAGGCGAGACTGGGAGCACAGGTGGCTCCCATGCTGGTGCCCTTGATTTGACAATAATAGTCTCGCTTAAACATGAAAATGTTGTTCTTAAGGATAATCTCAATACATTCTAGGATGAAAGTGTTTTGGGCATTCAAGTCGCCCAAGTCATTTTTCAATATCTCCTCCATCATCTTCACTGTATCCTCCTGGGGGATATTAGTATACAGTGCTTCAATATCCATGCATACTAACCATTGGGTCTCTTTATTAAAACTAAGTCCTTCTACCCTGGAAATCATGTGGGTTGTATCCTTTATGTAGGACGGTAATTCTGCCACCAATGGCTGAATAAAGTGGTCCACGTATTTACTGAGGGGCTCGGTTAAAGACTCGATACCAGATACTATAGGCCGCATGGGCGGGTCTTCCAAGTTTTTGTGAACTTTGGGAAGTCCATATATTGCTGGGACTTTTGGACTTTCATTAATGAGGAAGCGATATTCCTCCTCACAAATTATATTGTCCTCTTTAGCAAAGTCTACCACTGTCTTAACTTTTTTCTTCAAACTTTCCCATTCACTAATGCTACTGGGTCTATAATGCATTTCGTTGTTGAGGAGTTTATACATTCTAGTTTCATAGTCTTCCGTGTCAAGGATGACTATGCTCCCTCCCTTGTCTCCAGATTTTATTGTTATGTCATCGTAAGATGACAGGGATTTTAATGCTTCCCTTTCTAATTTGGGTAGATTATTCTGCGTCCACACTTTTGTATCCAATAATTTCTCTAAGCCCATGGTTACCACTTTTTCAAAAGTGTCAACCTCTGGACCTACCATACTTGTGTTAGGTGTCCAATTGGATGGTGGTTTGAGGCCTGATTTGTTATTATGCACTCTATTTTCTTTCCCCTCGAAGAATTTTTTTAAACGAATTTTCCTAAAAAGGTCCCTGACATCCCTCTCTATATTAAATCTGCTACCTGTGGTACTTGGTGCAAATCCTAGGCCTTTCTCTAAAACTTTAATTTCATGCACAGTGAGTGTTTTGGTTGAGAGATTTATGATCGGGGCTTTTTGGGTCAGTGGTTCAGTTCTGTCATTTTTTGGATATTCTGAATCTAATCCCAATCTTTTTGACTGCGGGTTTTTAATAAAGAGACCCAATGGTTAGTATGCATGGATATTGAAGCACTGTATACTAATATCCCCCAGGAGGATACAGTGAAGATGATGGAGGAGATATTGAAAAATGACTTGGGCGACTTGAATGCCCAAAACACTTTCATCCTAGAATGTATTGAGATTATCCTTAAGAACAACATTTTCATGTTTAAGCGAGACTATTATTGTCAAATCAAGGGCACCAGCATGGGAGCCACCTGTGCTCCCAGTCTCGCCTGCCTTTATGTAGGGAGATTTGAGGCAAAACACGTATATAATGAAATTTGTCCATATTTTGAAAATGTCAAGAAATGGTCTAGATTTATAGACGACATTTTCTTTATATGGGACGGTACTGAAGAGGACCTTGACCATTTTCTTGAATGGATAAACTGTGGTGATCCAAATCTAAAATTCACTTTTAACAAAAGCCAATCAAGTGTGGATTTTTTGGACATCAAGATTTACGAGAAAGATGCAGTATTAAACGTGGAATTATTTGTTAAGCCTACGGATAGAAATACTCTGTTGCACCACACTAGCTATCACCCAAAATGCCAAAAAGATGGCATACCTTTCAGTCAATTCTTACGAATTAGACGAAACTGCAGTGATAGAAATAGTTATGAGAAACATGCACAGACTTTAAAAGAAAAACTTACACAGCGAGGCTACCCCAAACGCTTGATTAAACAAGCCTACAAGCGAGCTAAGTATTATAATCGAGAAAGTCTATTTGAACCAACTGAGAAATCTAACCAACAGAAGGACAATATAATTATGGTATCCGACTACAATAGCTTCAGCAACAAAGTAAAGAACCTGATAAACAAGAACTGGGGAATATTAAATAAAACAGGAGTCACCCCGTTGGCAAAACCCACTTATGCCTTTCGAAGAAATAGAACTATTAGAAACCAGCTAGTGCATACGTACAAAGAACCTAAAAGGAATGGACAGAGAAACGTCCTCAATGATGCTCCTATCAGAGGAAATTTGCCATGTGGGTCTTGTACACACTGTAAAGGCATCATTAAGACTGACAAAGTGGAAGTGAATGGTATTACCCATTGGATGAACGAGCACGTAAATTGCCGGACCTCCAATGTGGTATACCTAATTCTCTGCCCCTGTAACAAATGTTACATAGGAGAAACAGGAAGAGAAATACGCTTGAGACTGACAGAACATCGATCTGCAATAAGGCTCAAGAGGCAAAATGCACCACTAGTCGAACATTGGACCACAGAGAACCACAAACTAGATGATCTAAAATGGTTTATTCTTGAAAAAATCAAGGTCTCTGTGAGAGGCGGAGATGCCAATAAAAAGCGCAAACTGAGAGAACAGTTCTATATGTCAAAATTTAAATCTTATTATCAAGGGCTTAACAATCGTGAAGAGTGGGATAAAATAATTAGATAATGTCCAGGATAAATAGATGCCGCTAGTGATTGTATAACAGTTACTAATACTGTATAGACATCTATATTGACAGCAATGATGCATAGGATGCATGCCCCCTTTTCTTTTTCAAACTGAGACATGCATATATGCAAGGGATGGATGCCTTGTCTTTGTCAAACTGAGATCTACTGTACAGAAACAAATATAGGACTGCATCAGAATGCTTTGCATAAACAATGATGTCGTGTGATGATATTTGTCATAGCATGGGCAATGTAATTAAGGAAAGTCAACTTCAGAATGTATAGCAATTTCCCTGTCTTATTTTCTGCAATTTTGTGAATAGGATAGTGACCTCGCAGGAGAGTTCTTCATTATCACCCCCGAGAGTAACCGAATGCGGAAATCAATCCTTTGTGTAGAGATAATTAAAAATAATTTCAAGCTGGAACTTATAGAAACACTGGTACTGTACATAACACACCCCGGTAAATCAGGGAGTGTAATATATACAGGTGAAATTGCGAAATATAATGAACATAAACCGCGGAAAGCTATTAACTATCCATACAATCCGTAAATATAAAAAAGCACATATATTGTAGTGCGCATACTACTGTAAAACGTGTGGATATACATATACAACAGATGTTAGGAATATCCAAATGGGCCGTTTTTTAATAACAAAGACTTGGCTTTCACGGACATCGGCCTCGTTAAATTTATTTTCGTAGTTGCTGTACACTTGACAACAAACTACAGTCATGGCCGCCGTGTTTCTAACAAATACTTGGCCTTCACTGATATCGGCCTCGTTTTCTGTAACTTTAATTTTCGTAGTTGTTGCACATTGACAACAAACTACAGTCATGGCCGCCGTGCACCTGGAATACTCTACCCTTCCGGTGCATCGTCAGTTTCGCCTGGGCACCGAGACGTGAGGAGTAAAAAACTACAATAATGGCGATTAACGATATACTTAATTTTTAATTAGTGCCGCCGTTAGTTCAATCAAACAATCAACACAGGTATAAATAGTACCCAGCAGCCCTCGTGTGGTTGTCAGTTCCAGTGAAGCGGAAGCCAGCCACACGAGTGAAGCACCAGCCAAATTAGAGGTAAGAACGCTCGAAACAACCAGCTCCACTTAGCGGAGTCGAGGGAGGGTAATAAATGAATTCCCGATATGCAGAGGAGCGACCTCGCAGTCCTAATGGGGTATGAGGAACATAAGCGGACATTTCCCTATGTTATTTAAGGTACATGGCCCAGGAGCGCCCTTATAGCTTAAATGGGGAACTAGGAGTATAAGTGAACACTCCTGCATGTTCTTGATTCTAATGGGTTAAAATGAATGCATACAATTTTTGAAGTACATAATGACCTGTGTCTATCCTTTAAAATTGAAGGTGATGAAAAGACATGGCATAATCGTCCTAGTTAAATTAACATCTATGCCTCACCCTTGTTATGCCCCACAAACAGCTCTTAAAATCAAGAAAGGAGCGAGGTTGGTCTCAGGCAAGCAAAGACTAGTGACAACCAACCAAAGAAACGTCAAGATTACCAATTCAATGAGCTAAAGCCTTGAAAATTGACGCGCTCTACATGATTGGTATGTATAAATTTGGCATGTTAGATTCCAATATCACCTAAACATGACTCAGCTCGTAAAATATATATTATATCTCTTCCGTTCAAGAGCATTGTCACGTGACTACATAGAGGAGTATAAACTTCATAAAAACCACGCCACTGGGAGATGACAATATCCACTCTGCATCATTGACTATATGCTACTAATAACCCATACAAGTAAGTGCAGCACAGCATACTGTAACTAACTCTAGACTTGAAGGCATAAACAATGGCAAAAAGTAACTTAAAAGGAAATTATGATTCTAGATCACTGACGGCCGTGAATTGATAACACATGTGCCACCAGACAAACTAAGAACAAAACGTCCCAGAAACCACTTGTAGGACGCCTTTTTCTTAAAATTATAGTAAGAAAATCTTGATTTAATTTTAAAGTATAAAGCCCACTACTAGGATAAAACTCAAAATAGGAATTCCACACTAACTATATGCATTCTATTCATTTTTTCAGAAAGAAGAAGTATATCTGTTTTTAACTTATTCTGTCCTGATGAAGGTGCACCAAGTATAATAAACGCACCGAAACGCGTCGACTTTTTGGACTATTTTAAACTGTGAAAAAAATGTTTTTTATGAATTTACTGTATTGTTGTATTTTAAACATTGAATGCATACTATAAAGTGGTGACTTTGTGATAGAGAACCGTAACACGGAATTGTTAGCCATTAGATATATACTTGTACCAGAGAACCACAGTGTAAAATTATAATGTGTATTTAAAATGAATTCCGATATATGAATTTTTATAAAATAAACTTTGAGCAAAAAGTATAATCACCTAGTGTGGAAATTAAATCTTGACCTCTTGAATCTATCAATTGCAAATGTTAAATACAGCTAACCACTATGGATAGGCCTCATGGTCATCTTGTGAAATAATTACCCAGAAAGGAATCTTTTCTTTGATACTACCTATTGACCCAGTCCTTTCTGGTCCTTGGGAAACTCTCTTTTTTTGAGAAATTGTTCAACAGCTCTTGTAGCTGGAGAGTGGGTGCTTAATCAAATGGATACTTTACGTACCTTCGGGTTCACAGAGGACCAATTCAAACAACTAATAGGGGATTCCTCAAAAACCATTAATTCCCTAACATTATCCAATAAGGATGATGAAAAATGGAACAAATTATGGAACCTGAAGAAAAAGCTGATACGTACTGAACTTCATTCTGAGTTCATTATCCAATATTGTAGAAAGGGGATTATCCCTGTGGGACTTCAAATTAGGAACGAACCAGGCCTGTTCGTGAATAACGAGAAGTTCAAGGAAAGCTGGACCCTAATCGCGAACAGGTGCAGTCGCGACTGGATGTTGCTTATAATAGAGACCGCTCAGGCCATTATCATTATAGAAAGAGAGGAGATAGAAGTCTTAGAGAAACAACTTAATGAGAGCACTGCATTGGAAGATGCGAAAAAAATACTAGACGAGATTAAGGAAGACATCAGTGGCTACCAAGAATATATGATTAACAAAAAAACTAATAAGTTACGCAAAGATGTAGCCAATTACAAAAATGAACTAGTATATCCATATACTCAAAAAGACTATTACGATCAACCAGCCCCCACTGAATACAATGGTAAACATTTCAACTATAATAGAAATAGGTACTTCAGAAAAAATGTCACTTTCTCAGACACCTCATATAATAGCTCGGAATCAGAGGGTGAGAGAAACTCTGACTCCAGAAACAGGACAGAGGATAGAGAAGGAGCACAGGGCTCCAACAGAGAGTACCAACCGGTTTTTTTAGGGCAGCAACAGAGACGCCAGCAGAGGGGTTTCAGAACACGGGGGAGGGGACGTCAAGGCAACCAACAGACAGGGGGGACTATGAGGAGACCCTACATGCGAACCCGCAGTCAAAAAGATTGGGATTAGATTCAGAATATCCAAAAAATGACAGAACTGAACCACTGACCCAAAAAGCCCCGATCATAAATCTCTCAACCAAAACACTCACTGTGCATGAAATTAAAGTTTTAGAGAAAGGCCTAGGATTTGCACCAAGTACCACAGGTAGCAGATTTAATATAGAGAGGGATGTCAGGGACCTTTTTAGGAAAATTCGTTAAAAAAAATTCTTCGAGGGGAAAGAAAATAGAGTGCATAATAACAAATCAGGCCTCAAACCACCATCCAATTGGACACCTAACACAAGTATGGTAGGTCCAGAGGTTGACACTTTTGAAAAAGTGGTAACCATGGGCTTAGAGAAATTATTGGATACAAAAGTGTGGACGCAGAATAATCTACCCAAATTAGAAAGGGAAGCATTAAAATCCCTGTCATCTTACGATGACATAACAATAAAATCTGGAGACAAGGGAGGGAGCATAGTCATCCTTGACACGGAAGACTATGAAACTAGAATGTATAAACTCCTCAACAACGAAATGCATTATAGACCCAGTAGCATTAGTGAATGGGAAAGTTTGAAGAAAAAAGTTAAGACAGTGGTAGACTTTGCTAAAGAGGACAATATAATTTGTGAGGAGGAATATCGCTTCCTCATTAATGAAAGTCCAAAAGTCCCAGCAATATATGGACTTCCCAAAGTTCACAAAAACTTGGAAGACCCGCCCATGCGGCCTATAGTATCTGGTATCGAGTCTTTAACCGAGCCCCTCAGTAAATACGTGGACCACTTTATTCAGCCATTGGTGGCAGAATTACCGTCCTACATAAAGGATACAACCCACATGATTTCCAGGGTAGAAGGACTGAGTTTTAATAAAGAGACCCAATGGTTAGTATGCATGGATATTGAAGCACTGTATACTAATATCCCCCAGGAGGATACAGTGAAGATGATGGAGGAGATATTGAAAAATGACTTGGGCGACTTGAATGCCCAAAACACTTTCATCCTAGAATGTATTGAGATTATCCTTAAGAACAACATTTTCATGTTTAAGCGAGACTATTATTGTCAAATCAAGGGCACCAGCATGGGAGCCACCTGTGCTCCCAGTCTCGCCTGCCTTTATGTAGGGAGATTTGAGGCAAAACACGTATATAATGAAATTTGTCCATATTTTGAAAATGTCAAGAAATGGTCTAGATTTATAGACGACATTTTCTTTATATGGGACGGTACTGAAGAGGACCTTGACCATTTTCTTGAATGGATAAACTGTGGTGATCCAAATCTAAAATTCACTTTTAACAAAAGCCAATCAAGTGTGGATTTTTTGGACATCAAGATTTACGAGAAAGATGCAGTATTAAACGTGGAATTATTTGTTAAGCCTACGGATAGAAATACTCTGTTGCACCACACTAGCTATCACCCAAAATGCCAAAAAGATGGCATACCTTTCAGTCAATTCTTACGAATTAGACGAAACTGCAGTGATAGAAATAGTTATGAGAAACATGCACAGACTTTAAAAGAAAAACTTACACAGCGAGGCTACCCCAAACGCTTGATTAAACAAGCCTACAAGCGAGCTAAGTATTATAATCGAGAAAGTCTATTTGAACCAACTGAGAAATCTAACCAACAGAAGGACAATATAATTATGGTATCCGACTACAATAGCTTCAGCAACAAAGTAAAGAACCTGATAAACAAGAACTGGGGAATATTAAATAAAACAGGAGTCACCCCGTTGGCAAAACCCACTTATGCCTTTCGAAGAAATAGAACTATTAGAAACCAGCTAGTGCATACGTACAAAGAACCTAAAAGGAATGGACAGAGAAACGTCCTCAATGATGCTCCTATCAGAGGAAATTTGCCATGTGGGTCTTGTACACACTGTAAAGGCATCATTAAGACTGACAAAGTGGAAGTGAATGGTATTACCCATTGGATGAACGAGCACGTAAATTGCCGGACCTCCAATGTGGTATACCTAATTCTCTGCCCCTGTAACAAATGTTACATAGGAGAAACAGGAAGAGAAATACGCTTGAGACTGACAGAACATCGATCTGCAATAAGGCTCAAGAGGCAAAATGCACCACTAGTCGAACATTGGACCACAGAGAACCACAAACTAGATGATCTAAAATGGTTTATTCTTGAAAAAATCAAGGTCTCTGTGAGAGGCGGAGATGCCAATAAAAAGCGCAAACTGAGAGAACAGTTCTATATGTCAAAATTTAAATCTTATTATCAAGGGCTTAACAATCGTGAAGAGTGGGATAAAATAATTAGATAATGTCCAGGATAAATAGATGCCGCTAGTGATTGTATAACAGTTACTAATACTGTATAGACATCTATATTGACAGCAATGATGCATAGGATGCATGCCCCCTTTTCTTTTTCAAACTGAGACATGCATATATGCAAGGGATGGATGCCTTGTCTTTGTCAAACTGAGATCTACTGTACAGAAACAAATATAGGACTGCATCAGAATGCTTTGCATAAACAATGATGTCGTGTGATGATATTTGTCATAGCATGGGCAATGTAATTAAGGAAAGTCAACTTCAGAATGTATAGCAATTTCCCTGTCTTATTTTCTGCAATTTTGTGAATAGGATAGTGACCTCGCAGGAGAGTTCTTCATTATCACCCCCGAGAGTAACCGAATGCGGAAATCAATCCTTTGTGTAGAGATAATTAAAAATAATTTCAAGCTGGAACTTATAGAAACACTGGTACTGTACATAACACACCCCGGTAAATCAGGGAGTGTAATATATACAGGTGAAATTGCGAAATATAATGAACATAAACCGCGGAAAGCTATTAACTATCCATACAATCCGTAAATATAAAAAAGCACATATATTGTAGTGCGCATACTACTGTAAAACGTGTGGATATACATATACAACAGATGTTAGGAATATCCAAATGGGCCGTTTTTTAATAACAAAGACTTGGCTTTCACGGACATCGGCCTCGTTAAATTTATTTTCGTAGTTGCTGTACACTTGACAACAAACTACAGTCATGGCCGCCGTGTTTCTAACAAATACTTGGCCTTCACTGATATCGGCCTCGTTTTCTGTAACTTTAATTTTCGTAGTTGTTGCACATTGACAACAAACTACAGTCATGGCCGCCGTGCACCTGGAATACTCTACCCTTCCGGTGCATCGTCAGTTTCGCCTGGGCACCGAGACGTGAGGATTAAAAAACTACAATAATGGCGATTAACGATATACTTAATTTTTAATTAGTGCCGCCGTTAGTTCAATCAAACAATCAACACAGGTATAAATAGTACCCAGCAGCCCTCGTGTGGTTGTCAGTTCCAGTGAAGCGGAAGCCAGCCACACGAGTGAAGCACCAGCCAAATTAGAGGTAAGAACGCTCGAAACAACCAGCTCCACTTAGCGGAGTCGAGGGAGGGTAATAAATGAATTCCCGATATGCAGAGGAGCGACCTCGCAGTCCTAATGGGGTATGAGGAACATAAGCGGACATTTCCCTATGTTATTTAAGGTACATGGCCCAGGAGCGCCCTTATAGCTTAAATGGGGAACTAGGAGTATAAGTGAACACTCCTGCATGTTCTTGATTCTAATGGGTTAAAATGAATGCATACAATTTTTGAAGTACATAATGACCTGTGTCTATCCTTTAAAATTGAAGGTGATGAAAAGACATGGCATAATCGTCCTAGTTAAATTAACATCTATGCCTCACCCTTGTTATGCCCCACAAACAGCTCTTAAAATCAAGAAAGGAGCGAGGTTGGTCTCAGGCAAGCAAAGACTAGTGACAACCAACCAAAGAAACGTCAAGATTACCAATTCAATGAGCTAAAGCCTTGAAAATTGACGCGCTCTACATGATTGGTATGTGTAAATTTGGCATGTTAGATTCCAATATCACCTAAACATGACTCAGCTCGTAAAATATATATTATATCTCTTCCGTTCAAGAGCATTGTCACGTGACTACATAGAGGAGTATAAACTTCATAAAAACCACGCCACTGGGAGATGACAATATCTACTCTGCATCATTGACTATATGCTACTAATAACCCATACAAGTAAGTGCAGCACAGCATACTGTAACTAACTCTAGACTTGAAGGCATAAACAATGGCAAAAAGTAACTTAAAAGGAAATTATGATTCTAGATCACTGACGGCCGTGAATTGATAACACATGTGCCACCAGACAAACTAAGAACAAAACGTCCCAGAAACCACTTGTAGGACGCCTTTTTCTTAAAATTATAGTAAGAAAATCTTGATTTAATTTTAAAGTATAAAGCCCACTACTAGGATAAAACTCAAAATAGGAATTCCACACTAACTATATGCATTCTATTCATTTTTTCAGAAAGAAGAAGTATATCTGTTTTTAACTTATTCTGTCCTGATGAAGGTGCACCAAGTATAATAAACGCACCGAAACGCGTCGACTTTTTGGACTATTTTAAACTGTGAAAAAAATGTTTTTTATGAATTTACTGTATTGTTGTATTTTAAACATTGAATGCATACTATAAAGTGGTGACTTTGTGATAGAGAACCGTAACACGGAATTGTTAGCCATTAGATATATACTTGTACCAGAGAACCACAGTGTAAAATTATAATGTGTATTTAAAATGAATTCCGAGATATGAATTTTTATAAAATAAACTTTGAGCAAAAAGTATAATCACCTAGTGTGGAAATTAAATCTTGACCTCTTGAATCTATCAATTGCAAATGTTAAATACAGCTAACCACTATGGATAGGCCTCATGGTCATCTTGTGAAATAATTACCCAGAAAGGAATCTTTTCTTTGATACTATCTGCTGAAACCAATCCATAGGTAGTGAACACAAAGTAGATGGTATCCTTTTCCACAAGTTCATGTACTAAACACTTCATCATGCACCTTGTGCCAAACTTACACATTCAAAAACCTTTCTGCACTGGACATGTGACAACCTTTATGTAGATGTCAAAAATAGTAGCTGTAACTAAAAATAGTTAGTTAACATGTCCAAGTCATTCAACTTACTCCGTTGTTGCTGCTGTTGGGCTCTCAACTTCCCATCAAGTGCCAGGTAAGCCACAGCAAGAATGCGGGCCATTCTGGGGCTCAGTGTGTGGTGGACATGCTTCCCACTTTGGGAGGACTTGCTGAGCTGGACTTCAGCTGAAATCGGGGTCCAGAGTCGTAGGTCCTCACACCTCTTCCTGCAGTAAATGCTGAGCCCTTGTAGACACCAAGGGCCTGCACCTTTGGGATGTTAGCCTACCAGATGTTGTGCTTCTGATGAGTATTGACCTTTATGGATACAAGAAAAGAAAGGAAAAAGAATGGGTTTGTGAGTTTTTGTTTGTCAAAACTGATGTTCCAAAATATCCCTACACTATCCTAAGCATGACTCATAAATTACGATGAAAATTACAAAAAACAATTTGATGGACAGAATGTAGATCAATGTCTTACATTCACCCCAGTACAAGGATCTGGGCCTAAATCCATCATTTTTTGCACTCCACACCACCCTGGGTTAGATAATGGCTTTATGCAAATCAGCTCTGACCCTGTGCCCCATGGGAACAGTCCAGTCCGAACTACACAGCCATATCTTTCCCAGACCGGAATCAAGCATCCGAGGACCGGACCGGTTTCGAGGTAACACCTCTCATCAGCCCGGCTAGCTTGACTCCAGTGGTGTGGAGGCTCTGGGACTCACGTCTGAGCTACCCCAGTACACTCAGGGAGAAAATTACAAAAACAATTTGATGGACAGAATGTAGATCAATGTCTTACATTCACCCCAGTACAAGGATCTGGGCCTAAATCCATCGTTTTTTGCACTCCACACCACCCTGGGTTAGATAATGGCTTTATGCAAATCAGCTCTGACCCTGTGCCCCATGGGAACAGTCCAGTCCGAACTACACAGCCATATCTTTCCCAGACCGGAATCAAGCATCCGAGGACCGGACCGGTTTTGAGGTAACACCTCTCATCAGCCCGGCTAGCTTGACTCCAGTGGTGTGGAGGCTCTGGGACTCACGTCTGAGCTACCCCAGTACACTCAGGGAGAAAATTACAAAAAACAATTTGATGGACAGAATGTAGATCAATGTCTTACATTCACCCCAGTACAAGGATCTGGGCCTAAATCCATCGTTTTTTGCACTCCACACCACCCTGGGTTAGATAATGGCTTTATGCAAATCAGCTCTGACCCTGTGCCCCATGGGAACAGTCCAGTCCGAACTACACAGCCATATCTTTCCCAGACCGGAATCAAGCATCCGAGGACCGGACCGGTTTTGAGGTAACACCTCTCATCAGCCCGGCTAGCTTGACTCCAGTGGTGTGGAGGCTCTGGGACTCACGTCTGAGCTACCCCAGTACACTCAGGGAGAAAATTACAAAAAACAATTTGATGGACAGAATGTAGATCAATGTCTTACATTCACCCCAGTACAAGGATCTGGGCCTAAATCCATCGTTTTTTGCACTCCACACCACCCTGGGTTAGATAATGGCTTTATGCAAATCAGCTCTGACCCTGTGCCCCATGGGAACAGTCCAGTCCGAACTACACAGCCATATCTTTCCCAGACCGGAATCAAGCATCCGAGGACCGGACCGGTTTCGAGGTAACACCTCTCATCAGCCCAGCTAGCTTGACTCCAGTGGTGTGGAGGCTCTGGGACTCACGTCTGAGCTACCCCAGTACACTCAGGGAGAAAATTACAAAAAACAATTTGATGGACAGAATGTAGATCAATGTCTTACATTCACCCCAGTACAAGGATCTGGGCCTAAATCCATCGTTTTTTGCACTCCACACCACCCTGGTTTAGAGTGCAAAAAAACGATGGATTTAGGCCCAGATCTTCGGACTGGGGTGAGTGTGTGACATTGATCCACATTCGGTCCATCACCTGTTGTGTTTGCATATTCCGCCCTAAGTGCGCTGGGGATGCCCAGACGTGGGTCCCAGGCACTCCTCACCACTGGAGTCAAGCTAGCCGGGCTGATGAGAGGTGTTACCTCGAAACCGGTCCGGTCCTCGGATGCTTGATTCCGTTCTGGGAAGGACATGGCTTTTGTAGTTCGGACTGGACTGTTCCCATGGGGCACAGGGTCAGAGCTGATTTGCATATCGCCATTGTCTAACCCAGGTTGGTGTGGAGTGCAAAAAAACGATGGATTTGGGCCCAGATCTTCGGACTGGGGTGAGTGTGTGACATTGATCCACATTCGGTCCATCACCTGTTGTGTTTGCATATTCCGCCCTAAGTGTGCTGGGGATGCCCAGACGTGGGTCCCAGGCACTCCTCACCACTGGAGTCAAGCTAGCCGGGCTGATGAGAGGTGTTACCTCGAAACCGGTCCGGTCCTCGGATGCTTGATTCCGTTCTGGGAAGGACATGGCTTTTGTAGTTCGGACTGGACTGTTCCCATGGGGCACAGGGTCAGAGCTGATTTGCATATCGCCATTGTCTAACCCAGGGTGGTGTGGAGTGCAAAAAAATGATGGATTTGGGCCCAGATCTTCGGACTGGGGTGAGTGTGTGACATTGATCCACATTCGGTCCATCACCTGTTGTGTTTGCATATTCCGCCCTAAGTGCGCTGGGGATGCCCAGACGTGGGTCCCAGGCACTCCTCACCACTGGAGTCAAGCTAGCCGGGCTGATGAGAGGTGTTACCTCGAAACCGGTCCGGTCCTCGGATGCTTGATTCCGTTCTGGGAAGGACATGGCTTTTGTAGTTCGGACTGGACTGTTCCCATGGGGCACAGGGTCAAAGCTGATTTGCATATCGCCATTGTCTAACCCAGGGTGGTGTGAAGTGCAAAAAAACGATGGATTTAGGCCCAGATCTTCGGACTGGGGTGAGTGTGTGACATTGATCCACATTCGGTCCATCACCTGTTGTGTTTGCATATTCCGCCCTAAGTGCGCTGGGGATGCCCAGACGTGGGTCCCAGGCACTCCTCACCACTGGAGTCAAGCTAGCCGGGCTGATGAGAGGTGTTACCTCGAAACCGGTCCGGTCCTCGGATGCTTGATTCCGTTCTGGGAAGGACATGGCTTTTGTAGTTCGGACTGGACTGTTCCCATGGGGCTCAGGGTCAGAGCTGATTTGCATATCGCCATTGTCTAACCCAGGGTGGTGTGGAGTGCAAAAAAATGATGGATTTGGGCCCAGATCTTCGGACTGGGGTGAGTGTGTGACATTGATCCACATTCGGTCCATCACCTGTTGTGTTAGCATATTCCGCCCTAAGTGCGCTGGGGATGCCCAGACGTGGGTCCCAGGCACTCCTCACAACTGGAGTCAAGCTAGCCGGGCTGATGAGAGGTGTTACCTCGAAACCGGTCCGGTCCTCGGATGCTTGATTCCGTTCTGGGATGGACATGGCTTTTGTAGTTCGGACTAGACTGTTCCCATGGGGCACAGGGTCAGAGCTGATTTGCATATCGCCATTGTCTAACCCAGGGTGGTGTGGAGTGCAAAAAAACGATGGATTTGGGCCCAGATCTTCGGACTGGGGTGAGTGTGTGACATTGAGCCACATTCGGTCCATCACCTGTTGTGTTTGCATATTCCGCCCTAAGTGCGCTGGGGATGCCCAGACGTGGGTCCCAGGCACTCCTCACCACTGGAGTCAAGCTAGCCGGGCTGATGAGAGGTGTTACCTCGAAACCGGTCCGGTCCTCGGATGCTTGATTCCGTTCTGGGAAGGACATGGCTTTTGTAGTTCGGACTGGACTGTTCCCATAGGGCACAGGGTCAGAGCTGATTTGCATATCGCCATTGTCTAACCCAGGGTGGTGTGGAGTGCAAAAAAACGATGGATTTGGGCCCAGATCTTCGGACTGGGGTGAGTGTGTGACATTGATCCACATTCGGTCCATCACCTGTTGTGTTTTCATAAATTACCATATCACATGTGTATCTGACCAAAACAAATATCTAAATGCACACTTTTGTGATGACCTGTTGACTACCCTCATTCCTTGTCATTTCCTACACTCACAAATCCAGCACAGTGACATCATGAAGGCCAGAGTCACCTGCATTTTCAGTGATGTGAGCTACTTCAGATGACTGCAAAACTGTATGCAATACTCACAGATAAACAACATGCACATTGTTAGCAGACTCCCTCATGATCAGCTTCATTTACTTGATGCCTTAAGTCCATAGAGCCAGATACTTAGGTTGCAAGTACATACTATGACAAAGGGCACTATGAAAGGTCTGCCATGACAGTGAGAGTGTGCTCTTTGGGTATGTATGAACATGTATACCTATGGATGGGCTAACATTGTATGGATGATACAGTCTGTTTGGTAACTCACTTTTCCCTGTATGTGGTAATGTTGCATGGATGACATGAGCATTCATTTGTATGTCTGTTTGTTTTGGGAGAATGTGAAGGTGCAGAAAATGGTTCAATGTTACGAAGTGATAGAATCTTTCTTTGCACCATAACAGTTTCCCAATTCAAATGGATATACAATTGTTTTGCCAATCATGTATCTTTACCACATATGGGGAAAAGTGTGTCCTGTACCACAAGATTTTACCACACAGACTCACTGTCTGATTGCAGCCCACTTCCTCCCAGTGGCCAGAATTCACTATGGGTGAAACTGACCCCAGATGCCTCACTATGCCGTCCCAATGGGCCACTCCCAATACCCCTCACACCACTAACCTATGGCCTTGGCACAGTATTTCCCCTCCCACTGATTCCTGACTGGAGAGAAAGTGATGGTAGTGTTCCTCCACCAGCCAAGACCAGGGGGCACGAGATGGTGCTTCTTGCACCTTGTCCAAATGAAGTGGAGAAATCTGTTGTGTTAGTTACAGCTGGGGTGGGAGATGTAGTTGTGGGCCAAGTGAGACTCACTGGGAGCGATATGCCCAGGCTGGTACGATGGGCCAGCCTTGTCATGTTCATCCGAACTTACTGCTCTGGAGTCATCTCTGGAGGCTTGATCATGGGCTGTTTCAGTAAATGTGTGGATTACACATCCAATGAGTTTTGAGCAACTTTAAAAGGGAAAAGGAATTGCATATCCTGATTGATCCTTTCAGTGTATAATGTCTTTAGTGCACAAACAGTTTATGTTTCATACAAAAGTATTTGTAATAAACATATGAGAAGATGTCCTGAAATTAAAAAAAGAAGCATTAGTAAGTATACCTGAAAAGTAGCAACCCTTCAACACAACACAGAAGAGATTAGAAATGTGAAATTCAGCATTCCAAGAGCTAGGAGGCTAAAAGACCGACATTTACACAACTTATTGGGCGATTTAGCAGTAGACCTCATATGAACAGTGCATAGTTCAATCAATCAATCAATCAATCATCGCATTTATATAGCGCACTACTTACCCAGAGGGTCTCAAGGCGCTGGGGGGGTGGGGGGATATGCTACTGCTCAAACGGATCACTGAAATAATATCGAGGGACAAAATATCGACTTGCAAAAATATCGTGGACAAAATATCGACAGTCAAAATATCGAGTTTGTATCTACAAACAGGTAAGTACAAAAATATCGAGTACAAAATATCGTTTACAATAATATAGATGTAAAAAATATCGACTTTATTAAAAACAGTGTTAAATTAAATTAATATTAAAATTTAATTATTAAAATATACTTAAAAATACTTACATTAACTTATAATTAAATAATAAATGAAAATAATTAAAAAAAATGTTACAATCTTATTTGTTAAAACATATATATATAGTAACATACTATAATTAAATAATATACTATTATATTACCGTACGATACCAGAAGTTTAAAAAATACTATTCCCACTCCAAAGAGTGCAAGCGTAGGGAAAGCGTTGGATAGCGTAGGGGTTAAAATTACTATTCCCACTCCAGTGGGTGCAACAGTAGGGAAAACTGACCCTGAACCCTAAAAATACCCCTTTACCCAAAACCCCAAAACTGACCCTGAACCCCAAAAATACCCCTTTACCCAAAAACCCAAAACTGACCCTGAACCCTAAAAATACCACTTTACCCAAAAACTGAAAACTGACCCTGAACCCTAAAAATACCCCTTTACCCAAAAACTGAAAACTGACCCTGAACCCTAAAAATACCCCTTTACCCAAAAACTGAAAACTGACCCTGAACCCTAAAAATACCCCTTTACCCAAAAACTGAAAACTGACCCTAAACCCTAAAAAAAACCCTTTACCCAAAAACTGAAAACTGACCCTGAACCCTAAAAATACCCCTTTACCCAAAAACTGAAAACTGACCCTGAACCCTAAAAATACCCCTTTACCCAAAAACTGAAAACTGACCCTGAACCCTAAAAATACTCCTTTACCCTTAATTAATTAATATTATTTAATTACCAATTAATTATTGATTAACAATAACAATAAAGTAAATATATTAGCACATTAGCTGTAATTAATTTAATTTAATAATTAATATTATTTTTTACCAATGAATTAATTAACAATAACTAAAAATTATATATATAAATAAATTACTCTAATTACTGTAATTAACTAATTAATATTATTTAATTACCAATTAATTACTAATTAAAAATATGTACAAAATATATTAATTAATTAACTAATTAATATTAAATAATTACCAATTAATTAATAATTAAAAATATTTACAAACATATATTAATTAATTAATTATTATTAAATTACTCCCCACCCTTATCCCCTATTAACCCAACATCCCGCTCCTAAACATTAACTACAATTTAGATTACTATTAATTAAAAAAAAAAAAAATTAACCTTTTTTCTACATATTATTGACATTTTTTACTTTGACTATTTATATATATTTTGTCGATATTTTTGTACTCGATATTTTTTTAACATTATTTTAATCGATATTTTGACCAACGATATTTTTGTTATCGATATTTTATTATTATCGATATTTTTACCTCGATATTTTGTCCATTCGATATTTTTGAGTCGATATTTTGTCTGTGCACCGCTCGAACAACTAGGTCTTGAGGTGCTTCCTGAAGGCGAGGTGGTCCTGGGTCAGGCGGAGGTGGGTGGGGAGGGAGTTCCATGTCTTGGCAGCGAGGTAGGAGAAGGACCGTCCCCCTGTGGTGGCTCTACGGATGCGGGGGACAGCGGCGAGGGTGTGGCTGATCGATCGAAGCTGGCGTTTGGGAGCGTAGAAGTTGAGGCGGCTGTTGAGGTATCCTGGGCCTTGGCTGTGTAGGGCTTTGTGTGCGTGGGTGAGGAGACGGAAGGTGATTCTCTTGTTGAACGGGAACCAATGCAGATCTCTCAGGTGTCCGGAGATGTGGCTGCGACGGGGGAGGTCCAGGATGAGTCATGCTGAGGCGTTCTGGATCCGCTGGAGTCTCTTCTGGAGTTTGGCGGTGGTTCCGGCATAGAGGGTGTTGCCGTAGTCCAGACAGGTGGTGACGAGGGCTTGGGTGACCGTCTTCCTGGTCTCGGTGGGGATCCATCTGAAGATCTTACGTAGCATGCGCAGGATGTTGAAGCACGACGAGGAGACGGCGTTGACTTGTCTGGTCATGGAGAGGGAGGAGTCCAGGATGAAGCCCAGGTTGCGTGCGTGGTCTGTTGGTTTGGGTGCACTGCCTAGGGCGGGGGGCCACCAGGAGTCGTCCCAAGCGGCGGGTGAGGTTCCCAGGATGAGGACTTCCGTCTTATCTGAGTTCAGTTTCAGGCGCCTGTTCTTCATCCATTCGGCTACCTCTTTCATCCCTGGCGGGGTCGTTGGTAAGGGAGAGGATCAGCTGGGTGTCGTCGGCGTAGGAGATGATGTTGAGGTTGTGCTGGCGTGCGATGTCTGCGAGGGGGCTCATGTAGATGTTGAAGAGGGTTGGACTGAGCGAGGAGCCTTGAGGGACGCCGCAGATGACTTCGGTGGCTTCAGATCTGAACGGAGGGAGGCGGACTCTCTGTGTCCTTCCGGCGAGGAAGGAGATGATCCACTCCAGTGCCTTCTCTTGGACTCCGACGTTGCTGAGGCGCTGTACTAGGGTACGATGGCAGACAGTGTCGAAGGCCGCGGAGAGGTCGAGGAGGATGAGGGCCGCTGTTTCTCCGTTGTCGAGCAGCGCTCAGATGTCATCGGTGACTGCGATCAGGGCGGTCTCGGTGCTGTGGTTGGCCCGGAAGCCAGACTGCGAGGGGTCGAGGGATCCGTTCGTCTCGAGGAAGGCGGCCAGCTGCTTGTTGACGGTCTTCTCGATGACTTTTGCAGGAAACGGGAGCAGCGAGATGGGGCAGTAGTTTTTGAGGTCGGTGGGGTCAGCCGATGGCTTCTTGAGTAGAGCGCTGAGTTCGGCGTGCTTCCAGCTCTCCGGGAAGGTAGCGGTGTCGAAGGAGGTGTTGATGATGTCCCGCAGGTGGGGTGCGATGATAGCGTCGGCCTTGTTGAAGACGTGGTGAGGGCAGGGGTCGGTCGGAGATCCGGAGTGGATGGAGTTCATCGTGCGGACGGTGTCTTCGGTGCTGATCGGAGTCCAGGCGTGGAGGGTGGTGGTGGGGGGGCGGTAGTTTGGTCGTGGTGTTCGTCGGTTGAGTGCTGAAGCTGTTGTGTATGTCCGCGATCTTGTTGTGGAAGTAGGAGGCGAGGGAGTTGCAGAGGTCTTGCGAAGGGGTGATGTCGTTGTTTCCGGCGTTGGGGTTGGAGAGCTCTTTGACGATGTTGAAGAGTTCTTTGCTGTTGTGTGCGTTGTTGTCCAGTCGTTCCTTGAATGCAGTTTTCTTGGTGGCGCAGATGAGTTGGTGGGGTTTTCGGGTGGCGAGCTTGAGGGCAGTCATGTTGTCCGGTGTTGGGTCTCTGCGCCAGGTTCTCTCGAGGGCTCGGCAGTTCTTCTTGGAGCTCTTGAGTTCGTCGGTGATCCATGGGGCTTTCTTGCTGCCGGGTCTGCTGGGCAGGGTCCTCAGGGGGGCGAGCTCGTCTGCGCAGTCGCTGATCCACTTCGTGAGGTTGGTGGCCGCCTGGCTAGGGTTCGTTGTGCTGGTGGGTGGGTTCATGCTCAAGGAGGACGCGAGCTGGTCGGCTGTGATCTTGTTCCAGTTCATGCGTGCAGCCTGTTGCTGGTGGTGGTGGATCGTGGTCCTTGCGAAGATGAAGTGGACGCAGCTGTGGTCTGTCCAGTGGAGTCCGGTGGCGTGGCTGAAGGCGATGTCCTTGCTGGATGAGAAGACGGGGTCGAGTGTGTGTCCGGCGTAGTGGGTGGGGGTGGTCACCAGTTGCTTGAGTCCCAGGTTGGCGAGGTTGTCCAGCAGGGTGGTGGTGTTGCGGTCGTTGTTGTTCTCCAGGTGGAAGTTGAGGTCTCCTAGGAGGATGTAGTCAGCGGAGCAGAGGGCGTGTGGGCTGATGAAGTCGGCGATGTCTTCGCTGAATTGTGTGCGTTGTCCAGGGGGTCTGTAGATGAGGGTGCCTCTGAGGGTGGTCTTGGGGTTGATGTGGACTTCGTAGTGCAGGTGCTCGGCGGTTGCGACGGTGTCATCGGTGTTGGTCGTGATGCGGATGGTGTTCCTGTGGACGATGGCGATGCCTCCTCCGGTGTGGTTGATGCGGTCCCTTCGGATGATCTTGTAGCCGTCTGGGATGGCGATGGCGATGTCAGGCGCAGAGGAGGCGTTCATCCAGGTTTCCGTGAAGAAGGCGACGTCTGGGGCTGTGGTGTCGAGCAGGTTCCAGATCTCGATGACTTGCCTGTGGACGGAGCGGGTGTTGAGCAGGATGCATTTCAGGTGGCTGCTGCTGTTGCTCGTCTTGGTTGGTGTAGGTATAGTGCAGGTCCGGAGGCAGGTGAACTTGCAGGAGTTGCAGCAGAAGGGTCCGTGGGTGCGTCTCGGGGTGGCTCGGTAGCAGCCCGGGACTCGGCCGGCGTTGAGTGCGTTGAGGGTGGCGGCGTCGTACGTCCGGCGGGTGGGCTGGGGTCTGCGGGGGCCAGGGGTCCTGGCACTGGGCGTGGTCCAGGCGCGGACGGGCGCAGAGGGGCTTACCTTTGGCGCACCTTCGGCGCTCAGTCGGCACTCCCGCTGCGCGCGTCCGCTTCGCGGTCGCTCTGGGCGTCATAAATCTGTAGCCGGGAGGGCGAGTCAGCTGGGAGGCGGGAGCGGGGCCGCAGGGAGGTGGGCGGGGCCCCAGGGAGGCAGCGTCGGGAATCGGCGATGACGGGCGGCTCAGCGGCGGCTGGGTCGCTCAGGCAGGCAGGCAGACAGGAAGGCGTTTGGCAGCAGGAGGGGTGACCCGGCCTCGTAGAAGGCACAGTGGTCAGTTCAGTTTTAAGTTATGCCACTTGTATTCCGCAAGAGGTTTTAGAAGGAATATATTGGTATGGTCAACAAACGTTGTTTTGTGGTACTACTAATGACCTCAATTCACTTACATGACAAGATAATGACAAGACCCAAAATTCAACACAAACAATTTTCAAAAGAAAGCATTAAATAGAGATAGATGAATAAATGACAATTTAGCGTATAGGAACATTTGATGAAAAAGGGAATGACGAGCAAAATTAAATGGCAAAATACTTTTTTTTTTCCTACACAGAAACAAGGCATCATGGTAGTTGTAGTTATTTTAAATCAACATTCACAAAACTTGCAACATTGTAGCGTGAACATACCTTGTGTGTAAATCTGCAGTAGTTATGCAACACACATTACCTATGGGAAATATGTCTATGTTATTTGGAGTATAAACACTTACAAGCACCATCACATCATGTGCAATGTGATGGCTATTGAAAGCTGTTATCTTAAATACAACTCAATACATTCAAACAAACAAGCCAAATAAAATATTACTGATAACTTTAGGTTTCTATGTCCAAAGAACTGTGCATAACACATTAGCAACAGCTAACATCATAGAAAATAGGGGATTTGTGTTTAGTGACACATTGAAAGGTATAACTCACCAGACTCCACTCCACCAGGGATTCCTGTATAGCCTTCAGAGTGAGGATGGATAAGACCTTCTACTTCTAGGTCATGGGATTTTATGGAGGATTAGGAGAACTATCATCAGTCCTCTGGGCCAGCATGTAATGCTTGGAGTCCAAGGAACACACTCTAGCACGCAGGTCGTTCCACTACATCCTAATTTTATTTTGTGTGCTCAGATTGTTAGCTATAGCATTCACTCAGCCAGCTGTGGCGCTACTCTTATGATTTCATCCACCATAACTGACAATTCTCCCTCTGTAAAATGGAGATTTTTGGGGCCAGGCATCATGGAGAGAATTATGGGGCATATTATCAAGGGGGTTTATCTCCGCCTTTTTGGCTTTAAAAGCCAAGAAAGCGGAGATATAATTATCTCCCTATTACCTAGCTGTCGCTAACACCAGTTAGCGACAGCTAGTAGGAGATAGCGACCATCTTGGGCCCCACTTTGCATGTCAGTGATATTTATCACTAATGACATGCAAAGTGGGTGTGCCAAGATGTTAGCGACTGGAAACAGTCGCTAACATTGCTATCTCCTATTACCAACTTTTGGAGATATTCGTGCTAAGCGCGAATATCTCCAAAAGCTAACACCTGCCCTGAGCAGTTCTTAGCCATGTTATCCAATGGGAGGCGGATAACATGGCTAAGAGCATTAGCTCGCTAATGCATGAATATCGCAGACTTTTTCAGCTATTTTCATGCATTGCGACCGATTTTTATCGCATTTGCGATAAACCTTGGTAATACCAAGGTTTATCTGCGATAAAAATCGCCGCAGCTCGGCGATAATTTTTTTCACGCTAACCAAGCAATAGCGATAATTATCGCTATTGCTTGGTAATATGCCCCTATATACCTAAATGAAATTAAATGAACACAAGGAAACAAATTAAATTTAAAAAGAGGGAGAAGAAACAGGGAGAACAACAAAAAAACTGCTTAGCTTCTGGGAATCAGCTTCAGTGTCATGGTGCTGTGGAATGGCAAAGGATCATGGTCTTAATTTGGGTGTGTTTTATAGTGTAGTAGCCAGGTCTTCACAATTATGCAATTGGCATCATGTGTTTGATGCTAACATCATCACTACATCCACAGAAGCAATGCAATTCTAACCGCATCTCGCGACGGACTAACTCCATCGACAGACCGCTGCTATGAGACTGCCAGCCCAACTGTATTATATGAATAGGCTCAGCACAACCCCACCACCCTGATGGAGATGGAGTACTATTCACTAACATTGGAGTCCACCGCATTAGCTGCGGTGAGCTGTGACAGGAGCCATTCTGTTGACAGTGGCTGCAAGTCAGCCCGCATATACCTAAATCCCGCTGACGGTCCGCCATTAGCTTGACAGAGTACCTGGGACTGCTGCCGCAGTCACGTCTGAGATATAAATAGAGTGCTCCCAAATTAGGGGTGTTTCATATAAGAGAAGAAGCAGCAGGCATCATGTAAATGACTTCCCTGACATTTCCAAGCAGGAGCCCATGAAGTTGGACTTCTACTGTGTTTAATAGGACACGGGCAGTAGGGGTTTAGGTGGTTGGTGTAAGGTCTTCAGCAGCTTCTCAAGGACTGAGCAGAGATCAATTGGCCTTTTTTGCTCCCTTACCCTGTAGCTGCCTCCTGCCTTCCTGCATCTGAGGTCTGAAACATTATTTTCTCACCCACCCAAACCACGTATTTAAAGTTAGTGCCAAGCGGTGATTTTTTTAGTATTAGGGGTGTCTTTTGGTGTCTTGTTTTTGCTGTATTGCTGTATTTTGGGGGAATGGTAAGCTCATGATTGGCAGGGGTACAAATAGGCACCTTTTGCACCCCACATCAAACTTCATGAAACCGGTTGTCTTCCTCCCACGTATATAATTTATGGAGGCCCCTGGTGCCAGGTGGCTGGGGCGTGGGTGCTTTTTTGGCTAGTCTAGCCTTTTACTGGGAAATCCACCTTATTAATCACCAGGAATGAGTAGATAGCCCTGTGCAAGGAGATCAGGTAATGGCCAATGCCTCTGGCCTATGGGAAGGAAGTCACAGGGTCCTAGACTAGGGCGCCACTGGCATGAGTGTTTTCACAGTGGTATAAGAGCTGACCATGCTCTCTGATAAAGTGGTAATAGGTAGGGAAAATGGTTTATATTTTTCTATATATTTTCATAAATGATAATGGAGTACCACAATACTATCTAGGAAGTACCACAGTACCTAATTCGTTTTTTTATTTAAGTATATTACAAATTAAAAAAGCAGTACTACATTATATTTAAGGGGACATTTACTGTAGCACAGCGTCTTTTTTAGATGTTTACATATTTCGTTTTAATTTTTATTTTACACTTAGTCTGCATTCGGGGTTTTATTGGGAAATATAGTGTATACTGTAGTGCAATTAAAATAAATAAACAAAAAACAATTATGTAAAAAAACAGAACGCAGACTAAGTGTACTCTAAAAAATATTTAGTACTTTCAATTTTGGAAGGGCAAAATATTGTTTAGATCCCTTTAAGGGACTAATTCCGATGGAGAACAACTCGTGTCTGGAATGCTTTCCATACGACTTTTGTCAGGGGAGTCCAAACGAAGTATAATGCCTATGAATGCATCCAGGTAGGATTTGGTCTGACTCCTATTGACTTTAATGGGAGCCTGTGTACTGAACGCGTATATAGGTGCCTGTTGACAAAAGAGGTGGTTGGGGATCATCGTGCACCCTGTGACGGGCACCCCTTGGTGCCTGCCACACTGTACATGGTCTTAAAGGCGGGACTCATGGGTACCCCCACAGGCATGATTCGGAGGGCCCCTTGGTGAAGGAGGGCCTGCTACGGGCCCCTGAAGACCAATTCCGGCAGCCTTTTGATCTGGGCAAAACGAATTGCAGGTAAGGGGAGTGGGGAGGCAGTTAATTCCTCTGAGGAGGCACAAGCATCAACACCAAAAAAAAAAGAGGTAAGCAGGCATATAAGAAGAAGGGCACTGGGGGTAAGAGCACTAATGCCAGCCCTGCTGAAAGAGATTTAAAATTAATATCCACATCATCTGTTGACTCGCTCTTTAAACCCCTCTCTCTGAAGCTAAATACGCCTAAAAGTCCAGACTCTGGAAACACAAGAACAAAGAAGACCTCTTCATACCTAAGTACGGAAATTAAAGCTAAGCGGGCAAAAAACCGCAAAACGATAAAAGGCCAAAACCTGGTTATTAGTGCTGGGTCTAAAATCACCCCATCACTGCGCTCTTACTTTAAGGCTATTCCTCAGATATTACAGCTCTCAGAAGATCAAGCCCTGGTTCAATCTGCCCCGTCGGAGTGTCATTTGTTGGACTTAAGTGGGGCGGGTAGTGCTGGCGTTATGGAGGCAGTTCCATTGCCTACCCCTTCCTCTATCCCTGAGCTTGTCTTAAGATAGACACAGTGGTCATAGAGAGCGGCCCGTCTCCTCAGGCAGATGATAAACTACCGTGTCTGGAAGAGATACATACAGAACCAGAGGGAACGGAGGCAGAAAATATATATGTGGCGGATGCCATGCAGGAAGAGCATTCGCGAAAAATTAGTGACGACTCTATTGCCACTACTTTGCAGTCCATGTTCTTGGCTCTGTCCACAGACATTAAGAATGGGTTTTATGCCTCAAAAGCAAACCAATTAGAGATAAGGAATTTCTGAGAATCCCTAGATAAAAAGATTGATGGCCTTAATGCTAGAACAACAGTACTTAAAGAGACTGTTGCGGGTCTATTGCTCATCTAGACCAGGCCAAAGGTGACATTATCAGGCTTAAGACAGAAGATCTTCTAATGGCCGAAAGGATGGAAACCTTGGAGAACAACGCCAGGCGTAGTAATATCCGTATTTTAAATGTTCCAGAGGGGAGCGAGGGGTCCGACATTAAACAGTATGTGGTCTCCCTTCTAAAAGAATCACTGAGTCTGGCAGAATTACCTGATGATCTGGCCAAAGACATCCAACGCATCCATAGTAAGCATGGGTGGAAAATCTGTTACGCTCGCTGATTTTGCGGATTTTCGGTAAATTCGCAATCCGCGAACGCTCGCGAATTTACCGAAAATCTGCAAAGTTGCATGCAGTGGATTTTTTTTTCTTGGTGATACAATTTTGCGGCGTGCGGTGTAAGTTCGCAATTGCGAACATGAAGGTGCCGCGGGCAGCAACAATCTCGCACTCGCGAAATTACAAAAATTGCAATTCTGCACAAGAAATCCAGTGGCAAGCAGCATAGACCTTCTGAAAATGATGATTTTTATCAGAATAACTCCTCAGGTTGACATTTGCCTGCATTTTTTTGGATTTGAGGCCTTTTGACTTTCTTTGGATCACTTTTGGATTAGAAATCAACTTTCACAAGTAAGCTTGTTTGGGGCATTACAGTTGCTGTAATGCTGTTCTGCAGAAAAACGAGTTTTGCAAAAGTGAAAGCATTCAGCAGGTGCAAAAGTTCAAACTCATCATTAGTAACCATTCCCTGTAGTGCTTCCTGACTGGGGCCCCTCCAGAGTTCAGTTGCTAGTTGCAGCAATTGTATGACCCTGCTCTGACACTCACAGCAGGCTCATAGAATAGCTACAAGTAGGCCACAAAGGTCCTGGAAAAAAAATTGCACTGCAACAGAAAGCAAATTACAGATAAGGAAGCAGGTGCCAGACTGGAATTTTAAAACAGTGACACATTAATAAATCAACCCCAAATTAATTCATGTCAGTTGAAGCAGAGCAGGTGTGCTTGCTTTTTCCCCCCATAATCTACAGTGATGATGAACCAGAGGGTTGCATTGATGTACCAGTGGGTGGCATGGGTGAAACAGAGGGTGGCAGGGGTGAAACAGAGGGTGCTGGGAACCTGTGATGATGAACCCGACATAGAAACAACATAATCGCGACCGTTGCAAGCCGACATGTAAGTTCGCAATTGCGAACTGGTACAAAACCCTTGCGAACTGGCAGAAATCCTTGCGAACACAAAAAAAAATCCGCAAATTCCCAGTTCAGTTGCTAGTTGCAACAATTGTATGACCCTGCTCTGACCCTCACAGCAGGCTCATAGAATAGCTACAAGTAGGCCACAAAGGTCCTGGAAATAAAAATTGCACTGCAACAGAAAGCAAATTACAGATAAGGAAGCAGGTGCCAGACTGGAATTTTAAAACAGTGACACATTAATAAATCAACCCCAAATTAATTCATGTCAGTTGAAGCAGGGCAGGTGTGCTTGCTTTTTTCCCCCCATAATCTACAGTGATGATGAACCAGAGGGTGGCATTGATGTACCAGAGGGTGGCATGGGTGAAACAGAGGGTGGCAGGGGTGAAACAGAGGGTGCTGGGAACCTGTGATGATGAACCAGACGTAGAAACAACATAATCGCGACCGTTGCGAGCCGACATGTAAGTTCGCAATTGCGAACTGGTACAAAACCCTCGCGAACTAGCAAAAATGCTTGCGAACACAAAAAAAATAGAAAATCCGCAAATTCGCGAGAATTCGCGGATTTTGCGGATTGCGAGTTCGCAAATTCGCAAACGCCAGATTCGCAAAATTCGCCCATGCTTAATCCATAGGGATCCTTTTAGGAAAAATCCTCAAAGAGATAAGCCCCGTAAAATCCATGTAAATTTCCATACTTACACACTTAAGGAAAGTATTCGTAATTCAGCTTTAAAGCACAAATCTTTGGTAGGGAAAGGTTTCAACTTTAAAATTAGGTCAGACCTATCTAGGGCCACCCTTTAGAAACAGTGGGAGCTTGGCGGGCGTTTGGAGGCATTTAGAAGTGCGGGCGCATCGGCTCAACTTAAGTTCCCTGCCTCATTGAGAATAATGCACAACAATAAAGTGTTTAACATTAGGTCTGTGCAAGAGGCAGATGAGCTATTACTCACTCTTGGGGGGTCTAAGGGAAATGTTAAGGGATCCTTCGGCTGAGATTATTGTTTTGTATTATCTTGATTAGCATCTTAGTATCTATCCCCCCTTTAGAAAATGAAGAAGAAAGAAAGGCTTAATTAAGGATGGAAACTAAATTAAAAAAATGTTTTTTAAAAAGGAGCAAGGGAGAAAAAAAAAAGAATCACAATTTAAAAAAAAAAAGAAAGAAAGGGAATATGAGACAACTTAGAAAAGAATGTAATATAGAGTAAGAATATTTAGCTTTCTTATACTAGGGTCTGGCCCGATAGAGGCTTAGTAATTTAGAGCCAGATGTAGGTAATCCCAGATTACCGATTCTTATATACCAAATCATACCGATTCGGTATTTAAATGCTGGCAATCGGGATTTAGGTAATTTTACCGATTTCATTACCGAATCGGTATGATTCGGTAATTACCGAATCGGTATTTACCGATTCGGGAATTGCCATTCATTCCTATGGGCCTGGAGGCCCATAGGAATAAATGTCAATTACCGAATTGGTAAATACCAATTGGGTAATTGGGGGAAACATTGAAGGGTGGCAGGGTGTCATTTTGACACCCTGTTGCACCCCTCAATTGTGCATGGGTGCACATGTTGCAGACAGCCCTTAGGGCATGTATGTCTGCAACATAGAACTGTTTAAAAAGCAAAAAAAAGTTTTTTGAAGTGTTTTCATTATTTACCACCAACTTTTAGTTGGTGGTAAATAACAGATTCTTAAACCCCTGTAGCACTGATTGCAGTGCTACCTACAGGTCAAAATACAGAATTGGTAATTTTACAGATTCAGTATTTTACAGAATCGGTAAAATTACCGATTCCGTAAAATTACCGAATCTGTATTTTAACATGCCCCTACATCTCCATCTTCAAATACCGGTCCGTAACGGCCAAAATCGGCCGTTACCGACCGGTATTTGCCTTCCTACATCTAGCCCAGTGTCTTTTGTATTTTTTTATTCATCCTCACTATTAATTTCTGTTTTTTGAAGACAGCACAGTGGGAGTGTTGGGTTGGGGCATTATCTTCTGGACTAGTTTCCGGATAGATAGGGCAACGGTGTCCCGTGGGGGTGGGGAGGGTAGTTCAGGGCACGGGGGGGAGGGGAGGCTGGGGAGGAGTAAAAAAAACCTCATTTTCTGCTTGTAGTACTTTTGGTCTAGAGTTATTGATTGTGGCAAGGCAATTGTACGAATAGGGCTGAGTTTTTGGTATTTAGCCGCTATGATTTATCTCGGTGACCTGTGGGTCGTTCAATCGAGCCATTATGAGTAGTGTGAAAATTCTCTCCTGGAACGTGAATGGCCTCCGCACCAGACCCAGGGCTGATAAGATCTTGCAATATTTACGGGACTCTGATGCGCAGGTCATCATTCTCCAGGAGACACACTTAATGGGGGCAGAAGTATTGTCATTAGTAAAGAAAAGTAAATGGATTGATTTTCTCATATCAACTGCGCAAACTACTAATACTAGAGGCGTGTCAATTATTTTTAAAAAACCACTCAAAGAAAGATTTGTTTCGAAAATGGTGGACCCAGGTGGCAGATGGGTCATCGCGACAGTACTAATTGCCGGAGAACGAACTACGATAGCGGCCTATTATGGGCCTAATATAGATGATCCCTCCATATTAAAATCCATATTTTCCCAACTACTGCCTTTCCCGGAACCTACGATTCTGGCGGGGGATTTCAATATAGTTTTGGATCCGGTTTTAGACAAATTCCCTAAATGTTGACCTCTAGCTCTCTCTAAGAATAGGGTCTTGCTACTTAGGTCTATGAAGCAGTATGAGTTTGTTGATATTTGAAGGGAAAAAGCCGGCAAAAAGCAGAGGGTTTCCTATCGTAACCAGAAATAACATCATCAGTCCAGAATTGATTTTGTTTTAATTAATCATAGATTGGTCGAATTTGTGAAAGATATTTGCTACCTACCATCCCATCTGTCAGATCATTCTGCAGTATTCATGGAACTTGAGGGATTCCCTAAGGTTCTTAGATCTTGGACATTTGACCGTTCACTCCTCTCAGCTGCTGATGACATAACTTTCCTAATTACGGAAACCCAGCACTTTATACAGATCAATCTGGGATCAGCTACTTCTGGAATTGTGTGGGACTCTTATAAAGACTTTTTAAGGGCCTTATTACCAACAAGGTTCCATTTCGGATGAAGCGACACAGGGCAGAAGTAGCTTCCATAGAAACTGAGATGCTGGAAACCCAAAGCGAGATTGACCATGCTATACCTGGGATTACTACACAAGCACTTTCCAACAAATTAGTATCCTTAAAAGATCAGCTGGGTTCGGTGCTTAATCAACGTCTCTTGGACAAATGGGAAGGTAGTAAGATAGCCCATTTCCAATATGGAGAGGGAGCGGGAAAACCTTTGGCCTGGAAAGCTAAAACCGACCAGGTCCACAATAACATCGAGTCTATAGCTCACAATAATCTACTGTATTCGTCAGATTGTGATATCAGGAAAATCTATAGAGATTTCTTACGAACAATTTATCAGGAAGATAAAATATTAGACCAGCAACACATTGAAAACTGGCTAGAAAAGGTGTCTCTCCCTTCTTTATCCGCGGAGCAACGAGCTTCTCTGGATAACATCATTACGGAAGATGAGGTTAGAGCAGCAAGAATGGGAAGGCGGCTGGTCCAGAGGGCCTCCCAGCCGAGATCTATAGGGCCTTGGAACAAGTAATTGTACCCTTTCTAACTACGCTTTTCAATCAAATCCTGCAGGATGGATTAGCCCCTCCTCTTTCCTTGGGTAGTGTCTCAATTACTTTAATTTTAAAGCCAGGTAAGTCAGCACTGTTCTGTGGGTCATATCGGCCCATATCCATCATGAACGTGGATTATAAGATCTTTGCCTCGGTTCTGGCAAAGAGGTTATGTTCAGTAGCGTCAGGCATTTTACATCAAGACCAGAAGGGGTTTGTGAAAGGCCGTCAATTGTACGAACTGACGTATGATCTGATAGGGGCCATAGATATGGCGACAACTCATTCACTTCCACTGGCAGTTCTAACGCCTGATGCTACCAAGGCCTTCGACAGGGTGAATTGGGCATACCTGTCGGGAGTCTTGGATAAGTTTAATATTGGGGAGAGCTTTCATCGAGCATTTAGACTCTTACATTCTAATCCATCAGCCAGAGTCTTAGTGAATGGCAAATTATCTGACCCCTTTCCTATTACAAGGGGAACGCGTCAGGGCTGTCCTATTTCCCCCTTATTATTCGACCTATATATAAAGCCCTTCGCCCAGTTGTTAAGGGAGGAGGAGTCTATCAAGCCATTTATTTACGACGGGTGGGAAAGAAAAGTGGCTTTATATGCCGACGATATCTTGATATTTTCCTCAGACATACGTACAGCCTTCCCAGCAGCTATCAAACTGGGCTAGAGTTTGGGGAAATATCGGGATATGAGATTAATGCCTCAAAGACCGAGGTAATGGTTTGGAATGATAGGGACTGCGGTACGGAATTTCAGCTCACTCCAAGTTTACGTTACCTGGGTCTGACCATCACTAAAAACATCAATAATATTGTTAAAACCAATTTTGCAGCCGTCGCAAGGGAATGCCGTAAACTCATGCAATCATGCTCCGATCTTCCTTTATCTTTGTTGGGACGAGTCAATTTTAGTTAAAATGACGATCCTGCCTAAGGTCTCATTTCTTTTTAATACTATTCCCGTTCTTTTTGACTCATCAGCTATATCCAAGTTGCAGGGGGATATAACATCTTTTATTTGAAACAAACATATTCCAAGGATTGCATTGAAAAAGCTCAGGCACCGCAGGGAGAAGGGTGGCTTAGCAACTCCTGATCTACAAATCTACGCATGGGTGTTCCAACTTTGTCATGCCCGAATGTTGTTGAAGATGCCCGTAGATCATGGGGTTGGTAGCATGTTTTCAGCTATGCTGAAGGTGGAAGCAGTAGCGCAGTCATATTTTTTGTTCAAATTTGGAGACCCAAAGTTTTTTAGGAAAATCAAATTGAAGGTATTACAGGGGATGGCAAACATGTGGTATAAGGTGAAGAACTAGATAAAGCTTGGATATTTCTCTAGCAGGGCCCTGCTGTGGGGTTCTCCTGGAAACCCTGGGTGGCTAGTAGATAGTCTGGCTGCTCCTTTGCGGGATGGCGGCCTGGAGACATGGGGAGATATCTTTGTGGAAGGAAATTTGCTGCCATGGGAAGTTTTAAAAGGGAAAACAAGACTAAACTTTTCCAAATTTAAGTATTTTCAGATGGCTAGTTGGGCTAATTCCTATACCTCGCAGGTCTTAGTTCAACCTAGAGCTCCATTTGGGGCTGGCAACCAGCTTGAGACTCTACCTTTGGACAAACCATCTGGCAAAAAAGAGGTATCTCTGTGGTATAATTTAATACAGGATGAGTCTGACGGGGATTTTCAGCTACCCAAACTGTTGTGGGGCTCTTCTCTAGCAAAAGATCGATGGTCTGCATCATTTAAGGTCCTGTGGGATATTGTGAAGCCCGCATGGTTGCGCAGGAACCACCTTTATACTCTTCACAGAGCATATTACTCGCCACAAAGATTGTCGAAATTTGTCCAAGGTTCCTCGGTAGCCTGTGCAAGATGTGGGTTAATAAATGCTACTGATGCCCATATGTTTTATTGAATGCCCTTCTGTTTCTGCCTTCTGGGACTCCATCAGCAATTTGCTTACAGTATCTTTGGGCCTTCAAATTACGATTAATCTCCCTCTGGCAATCCTTGGAGTTTCTACACTGTAGAGCGGGGCCTCATACTCCCGAGCGGTTGCCGGGTGAGGTGAGGTCTTCACCCACACAAAGCTGGGTGAGTATCACTGTGAGGAAATGCCTCTGGGTGATAAAGCTATTATGCTTCTTTTATGTATGCAAAATGCAAATTATTCATGCAGGTGTGTTTTTCTATACAGTCTCTGTGTACTTATGTGATTGTATGTGTGTAATTTAGTGTTGTTGTACAATATTTTTGTGTTTTTTTGATAGGAAGAAGACATTCTTCTCTCCCGCCAGTGGACGTTTAAGCGTTAAAGTTCCTGGTAGATATGTAACTGTCTCGTAGTACATTTATTATCATTTTTTCACCAACACATCACTTGTAGTTATAGTTGCAGTAGCTAATTTATGTCAAAGGTCCTGAAGAAAGCCGGGGCAACGCTCCTTAGGCTGAAACATGTCGACCGTCCTGCACAGCGCCAGAGGGTAGTCTTACTACTTGGCGTGTTTTTAATCCTTGACACACGGACTTCTGGTTGAACGCTCTTTAGAGTCTGTGTAGTCAATTTTACTTTTCACTATCACTTGAGCACTGCACATTATTAACATCACTCTATGTTGAACATCATGGCTAGATTATTGACATCCATTTCCTCACCGGCACTACATGGTCGGCCGTGGTATGGAATGATCAACAAGTCCCACATGACGTAAACTCCACCAGAATGGTGGGCTGATGGGATTTGCTCTAGCTTTTAGTCTTAACAATTTTTGTTTTCAAAAGCATTTGTTCACATATAGATCCCACTGTTTCACAGCCACTGGTGTAGTTACACACCCCTTATTGACCTGGTCTGCCCTGTTGTGTGTTTTTTGCATCTTGACAGTAGGGGAGCGAGCAGACAGGTCGTTAAATATTCCCCTTGACCCTCCACACAAGTTTGTTTTTGTTAGTGGCGTAAGCGACACCTCTATCCATTCCGAAGCTTCCACCGGGGTGTCAAAGAAAAAGGTCCTACGGTCATGGATGACTTTGAGCCGAGCTGGGAAGAAGAGTGAATATTTCATGTTACGTTCTCGTAATGTCCGTTTCACCTCCCAGAAGGATGCCCGGGCCTTTTGTACTGCATGAGTGAAATCCAGGTAAATGGAGATTGTTTTGTTCTCATATTTTATTCGGTTCTGTCTCTAGGAGTTTTCGGTATTGCATCCTGGTCTTTGAAGTGTAGTAGCCTCGCTATTAGCGGGCGCGGAGGAGCTCCCAGTTTCGGTGGTCTAGGGGGCACTCTGTGGGCCCTTTCAACACTGTACATCGGGGTGAGGTCCTCGGGATTCATAATCGTCCTCAGCCAGTCTTCCACGAATCCAGTCGGATTAGCTCCCTCGCTGCGTTCCGGCACGCTTAAAATGCGTATATTGTTACGGCGGGAGCGTCCTTCCGCATCATCCACCCTCTCCCGCAAACCTTTGATTTGTTTCTTCAGATCCTCAAGTTGCGTGGAGTGTGCAGTCTGCTGGGGGATCAGATCAGCCAGTGCGAGCTTATGCTCAGCCACTTTTTCTGACAGTTTTTTGTGGTCATCTTTCAGCAGCGAGAGGCCCGTCGACATCGTGTCCATTCTCGTTTCGAGTGCTTCTCTGGAGGCCCTGATTTCCATAAGAATAAGGTCCAGTTTGGCTTCCTGCACCCCCAGCCCCGTCGGAGGGATGATGTTGTCATTGGAGGAGGCCAGGGGATCATCCGAGCCAGAGGACGGGACCACAGTGCGCGGCACTGGGTCAGTTCGACGTAGTCCGTTTCGCACCATTGTGTAGCGTATCCCCTTCCGCTATGCAGGAACTCCGTGTCGCGTGGGTTCACCCTATCCTCCGGCAAGTGCCCCTACCGAGTGCACCCGTATGAGCAGCCCCACCGCCCACCACAGCCGATTTGCCTCTGTGCCAGTTGGCGTACCCCAGCTCACTCGGTATCCACTGAAGTGTTTATTTCTAAGGAAGTGAAGGTGCCCAAGGGGCTGTCCCCGGCACCCTCATGGGGCGCGCTGTGTTTGCAGCGTCCACTGTCCTGGCCCCACATCCGTTGTGGGTAGAAGGAGAGGCGAGAAGTGTTCCGAGCACACCAGTCCCTTGTGCGCAGATCACCAAGTGAGCCAGCTGGTATAGTCTATGTGGGGGGGGGCAGTACCTCTAAGGCTCCCCAGGTCACTCCATCGCTCTGTCCTTCCCTGGGTCTCAGCAGCTAGGCAGAGCTCACGTGCACCACGGGGTAATGGCCGCCGCCTCTGTCCGCGTGTGTGTCCTGGACGGGCGTTCTTTTGCTGCTCCGCTGCGCACACTGGGACCAGTTCCTTGCCGCACAGCACGTCCGGGATCTGCTATTTCTGCCACGGACCGGGACCCGAACCTCTGGCTTCTGGGGGTGGGGTGGGAAAAGGGGGGCACACACCTTCCTCAGCCTCGCCGCCGTTGCCGGGCTCCGAACCCACCGGTGTTGTAGGATTCGTGCTGATCGTCCGTGAGGCAGCGCGGACGGATCCCTCAGACCAGCGATGACAGCGGAATGCAGGGAGGGCACGCCAGAACCCCGGTAGTGTCTCGGCAGAAGCTCCCATATATTATGCGTGGAGGAGGGGGGCGGCCATGCACCCCTCCCGATCCCGATCTACTTCCGGTCCGCCTGAGTTGTTACTGTGGGCCGGGGATGTCCTCCTTTTTCCAGGCTTCACCGCCGCACCGGCACGGAGCTGTCGTCAGTCAGCTTTCGAGGATCAGATCTTTTTCCTCTCTCAGTCGGCAGATACTCTTTGCCCGATACGCTCATGGATGGGGTCGCTTGGTGCCAAGGTCGCAGGATAAATAGCAAAAACGGGGATTTATTGATGGAGCTAGTGCAGCTCACGTCCTACATGCTCGGCTGCTAGCCACGCCCTGGAAAAATAATGTTGATAACATTTCTGATTTGCATTGCCTGCACTCCATGTTTTGGTTTGCAGCTTTAACTAATTAACGAAAGACACTGATTTACAGTCAGGTAATGTCAAATATAAAAATCTTTCAGTGTCTACATTAGTGCTACATGTATACATACAATTTTCACATTGATGTTTGCATTTATAACAAAGGCAAAAAATATTCTCTATATCTACACCTTCATTTTCCAATTCAGTAAGCATATACATTAGAAACTCCTGAGCATCTTGTTGGATATTTTGTGTAAATTGTGTAGAACCAGAACATACATCTGAAAGATTACGAACATCAGAAACACTTTGTATTTTACTTTTATATGTTCTCAATTTTTCATAAAGAGAATGTAACAAGGAACAAAATCTTTTATCCCGATTCTCCATAATTTGCTGTTACAAGCCTTCAAGAAAAAACCAACATTGACTACTACATTAGCATAGCAGTTGACACCAGAACTATTTTCAAACTGATAACGAACAATCTCTTCAATGGCATCCTTTTTCTTTTTGCTTGTAATCACATTATCTTGTTTTTGTCCCTTCTCTACACCTTCAGTACAGATATTCTCATATCTTTTTTCTAGCAACCACATGCTTTTCAAATACAGGATATAGACCTAAATTAGAAGCATATGTTCATCTTAACCTATCATACTCTTTGACACAGTTGGCATCTGCAGTAATCTTAGTATCATCAAAATAAATCAAAAACAAACCAGATTAGGTTCTGACTCAAGACAAAGCAGCATATGCCATACCTTATTTAAACACAGAATTTCCAATGTTCATCAAAGCACAGTCAACACTTAAACCTTGAGATTTATGAATAATCACTGCATATGCCAGAGAAAATGGAAACTGTTTTCTACGGACATATACATCTTTAACAAGCAAAAAACGAACAGAGCAACAACCAATTTGTTTCACTTCTTCAATCTGATCAAATGTAATCTTTAAGAATTCAATACCATCTTTATTCAGATAATTAGCAAAATTCACAACTTTGCCCATTGCTCCAAAAACTAAACCTTTTTCTACATCTAAATGATGCCTTAAAATTAATTATCTGACAGTTCCTACATGCATATAGATTATTTTCTAAATTAGCAGTTTTAGATATTGATTTTTCTAAAGAATCCAATGTTGTCTTCAATTTTTCGGTCAAAATAATAGTGATTCCTTCATGTACTATTTTATCGATGGGTTCCATTTTTATGATTTCTTCATTTTACAGTTTCAAACATTGTTCATTGAATATAGAACACTCACGTACTGTTGGCATTAAGCAGATTACAGATTTCTTTTCTGCAATTTCCATGTATATTTTCTCAGGAACTATATTTTTGTTTGGAAACAAATTGGAAAGTAATCGAGTCTGCAAAGCTTGTTTGCCACGTTCTGTCAGTAGTCCAATTCTTATATCTTGGAGAATAGTTCCATAATCAACATCATTTGCCTGTCGCATATTTGTAATCAGTTCTTTGTATTCAAAATATGACCAAATGTTCACGTTTCCAACACTACCCAGAGACTTTCTGATGTCTTCAAGCGCAAGTGTTTTAAAAACTGGTTGTTTTTTACAGGAGTCAGTTGCAGTAGATCTCCAAAAACTATGACTTGTTTTCCTGCAAATAACATGTCATACTCTATTTTAAGAATTTGCTGCATTCTGAAATGCACAAAGGCAAGCATTAAGCTTGATACCATGCTTACCTCATCAATAATAAGAAGTTTAATTTTCGTCAAGACTCTTGAAACTTCACAACAAGCTTCTCCAGATAGCTTATGGTATTCCAATTTGTTTTCATGCTCTACTGGTAGCATTAGTAAATGAAGTAAAGTAATTCCTTGAATGTTGTGTGCTACCAACCCAGTTGGAGCAGTGACAACACAAGACAAATGCGAATCAGTTATTTTCTGTAGGTAAGTTCTAATTACTTTAATTAAAAAACGTTTTCCTGTTCCAGCTTGTCCACTCACGTATATTCGGATAGGTCGAAATTACGTGCATGAGCACTCTTTCTTTTCATGAAGTATTACGTGGTCAATCTGTTGTCTCACTTGCTGATACATTTCTTTTTCCTCAACATTTAGTTTTTCTTCCAAGTTTTCTAAGTTTGTTACATCTTCTTGAGCTTGATACATTGCAGTTTCCACCTCATTCATGGCGATTTCTGCTTCGTTTTTAACAATTGGTTGGCCTAGTGGATCTTGACTCAGCGCAGCAGAACTTTGACTGTCTTGAGAACTGTCTCTAGCAATCTCAGCTGCAATTGTAGCTTCTTGATCAATTTCATCGTTCAACATTTTCACATAATTTGCTAAAGCACTGCATTGTATGCTATCTTCACAAGCATTAAAGAATCTTCATAGCTCTGGAAATCTCAAAGTAATTCCAGTTCTGAACGCCATGGTTTAAATAGTTGTAAAAGAGCTAGATAGTAAAATTCCCTTTTAACAGCAGTGTCACAACTCAGCTTCCTGTGATTAATCAAATTTCCTTTCGTTTGTTTCACCAAACATCCTTCGGAACCAATGACTCCATATTTTCCATTGTTGATGTTCTCTGTAGTATTCCATTAAAAAATGACATTTTGCAACCCTTTATAGAGACACATGTTCTCAAGATGATGACTTCTGTTTGGGTAATATGTGTCCAACATATTCGTTTTCAAAATATCTGTACTTTCTGGATCTTTTTCAGCTAAATATTCAATTTCTTGTACAGATTTCAGTACTCGATTTCGCATTGCTGCAAGACCTAGACTCACATAAATGATTCTTCTAGATTTGGAGTTTAGACTTGCAGATGATAACCGGTCTGAGCATTCATATACTCCGATTTCTCAATGCGATAACATCTTCAAACTGAAACTGTATAATTTCTTACTTAGAGTCTTCTTGTGAGAAATCTCTTCCCACATTTCTTTCAATTCTGTCTTTTCTGATTCTGTAATATAAGATGTTACATATCGAGCAACAGCAACGGAATTGTCCGCAACATATTGAATATCCATGTTAGCATTCCACATGGACAAAATGACTGGGTTGTAGTCATATATATATTTTGACTCTTCATTTCTTCTTAAGTTGCGGGTATTTTTTGGAGACTTTCTTGTGATAGTATGTCGCAAATATGACATAAAACTGTTTACTCCTCCTTTCGATATCACAGGACGTGGAAATCCAAAACGATATTTGGTAAAGAACTTGTCCTTAGATTTGTACTTTCGTTGACAGTATTTTCCACATCTATAGCTTTGGAATCGTAAGACTTGTGCTCTTAAGGTGTTTTCTTCTGTGCTTTTGGGTACAGAACATGTTGCATATTGTTCAATAAAACTCACATCAGTATCATCTGTTGCAAGTTTGGGAGCATCCTTAATCCATATCAGCATATGTATATAAGGAGCACCTCTTGCTTTGATACTCCTTTCGCCAAAAGAAATCCAGAACTTCTCCAAGAGGAGGATTTTTTTTATGCAGATAAAAGACATCAGAGCCTCAAATCTATGATTGAAATACCTGCATACGTTAACAGGATCCAAAGAGCACAATTCTCCAGGTGTCTTGTATTCACTGTTTTTTATATTCGAATTTGCCTCTCGAAGAAATTCTTTTTTTTGTAAATGTTTTTTATTATACTTCAGTTCACACACATTATACATTCCACAATTTGTTTACTCCACAAACAGAACTTCATTATGGTAATACAGCACACGCAATTTACAGAAAGAAAAAGGGATATGAAAAGAAACAGAAAATTATAACCAAAAATTATACTTTTCATTATTCGTAAATCTCAAAGTTTTTAAACCGAAATCAGAATTTAAACAAATTCCTAATCATATTCATATTACCCTATCCCTTCCCTCCAACGAGCTCCCAAATTCTTACTCCTCGGGCTCTCCCTATCTTACCCTTCCTAGCATAAATAGGTTTCTCCAAATTGTATGCAGCTATTACATTAGCCAACCAAATTTGCATCATCGGGGGGATCCTGTCGAGCCAAGCCCTTGCTAACGTTAATCTGTAGACTGCCATAACTAAGAACAAAAAGTCAGCCTGTGCATAATTACTTCCTTCTGATCCAATTCCCAGCAGGATCCAATTGGGGGTTAAGGTTATCTGTATCCCTAATGACCGGTCCAAAAACCCCTCTATGTCTTTAATTAAAGTGTGAATTTGTGGACAGGTGGCGAACATTTGAACAATATCTGCATCAGAGGAGTTACACCTGGGGCAAGTCGTCCCCTCAGAGCCCCCCCATTTAGCAATCCTAGCTGGCGTGTAGTAAAGTGAATATAAGGTCTTATAATGCTGGGATTGCAGGGGTGCTGAACACAGGATTGTACGACCCAGATCCAATGACTCCTTAAAGGCTTCAGGTTCAGCCCCTATTTTCTCTATCCACTTACTGCTGTATTTAACCATATCATCCGGCTTACCACTTACTAAAAACGCATACGCTGACCTAATCGTGGACTCGCCACCACTAATTATATTGTCCAGAAAATCGTTGCAATTATACCCTGGCGGACCCCCCTGTTTATTGCTCAAAAAACTCCTAACCTGTAGATACTTAAAAAAAACTCTTCTAACTACACCATACTTACTTACAAGGTCCCCAAACTGCATTATTCCCTCATGGTTCCTTAAGTCGCCTATCTGTCTAATTCCTTTAACCTCCCAAGCAGCCATTACTGAATCAGAAAAAAATTCTGGAGGAAAGGATTTATTATTATATAATTTAATATACCTGTTGTGTCTCCCCAGACCCAACTTTTTCAAGAAGGCGTTCCATATTTTAAGGGCAGCACTAATAGTCTTCGATTGATTCCTTCTAAAGTGACCTAACTCAGTATAATGTAAGAAACAATTTTCAGCCTCTTGTCCTAGCACCACTGCATACATTTCTGTGGACATAGTTGTAATCTTCTGTAGCTGACCACCCCCTCCAATCAATCCCTGCATATATTGCAGTGCAGCCGCTAGATAATACAGCCTAAAATCCGGCGCGCCCCAGCCCCCTCTTTCTCTTGGTAGAGACATAAATCTATACGCCCTCCGAGTTCTTCCGTGAGCCCATATAAACCTATTTAAAGTGCCTTCAAGGATATTAAACAATTTGGCCTAAAAAAAAGGGGGAATTGTTCTGAATAAATAAAGAAACCTAGGTAGAATCATCATTTTCAAAACATTAGTACACCCCACCAAAGACAGATGCAAATTATTCATCCTTACTAAATCTTTTTTAATTTTAGCCAGTAACTGAGCCATATTGATCTCAACCACAGTATCCAAGTTTGCAGAGATTAAAATCCCCAAATATGTTGTTGAACTAACCACCCTGTTGTCAATACTCCTAGTGAAATGGTTCCTGACAATTTGTGTCTTAGATTTATTTAAGCTATAACCTGAGACTTGCCCAAACAAATGCGCTTCTATTTCCACCCACCTGATAGCTGTGTCTGGGTCCGGAGTTATTATAGTCACATCGTCAGCGTAAGCTAAAGATTTGACTGTGTAGCCATTCAGTTTGATTGGTGGAATACCTTCATTCGAAGAAATTCTAGTAAATAATCCCAAACATACTCAGCACAGCTCAGGGTAAAGAACAATGTTGGAGTTCCTAAGTTCCGTAGTATACATTTCAGTTCTCCATGACGACGGTACCAATAGTCCCACGCTGACATGCCATCAAATTAATGATCTGAGATTCTAGATGATCATCTCTCTTGTGCACTTTATCCTTAAAATCTTTTGCAGATCAATTTTGCAGATGAATTCCAGATTTTAGAATATGGTTGACTGCATATGAAAGTCCAGACAAGTCACTTTCAAACAAAAGATGAAATATATAAGGGATACATTTTTGAAATCTTGGATCTTCTGCATATAATCTTGTTGTCCGTTATTCAGATGCAGGAATCTGCACAGGACGTTCATCATATCGTCCTCCTTTTCTAGTTGGGAACAACTGTGGAAAACAACGAGCTTCCAAGCTCTCTTCCCATACACTCATGGGACTTCCTTTAGCTTTTTCATTTGGAACAAATCAATAGGGTTTCCCATCACTTCTTTTGAATGAAGTGGATGCACACTGTAATGTTCATGGAAAGGGGCGACCACTCGGTCCCCCCGAACGTATGGTGGAGTACCCCGATCCCCCCGGGAAGCCATCTTTGGCGGGAGGCGAGTCTCGGCTGGTATGCCCAAAGCGGCGTAGCCGGGGCGCGTTTTTTCCCGCCCAAGAGTGGGTTGTCCTAGACACTGAAGCCGCCAGCCACGCCCCCGGAGGCGGGCGGAGGCGGGTTTACGCCCGCCCGAAGAAGGATAAAAGGAGCGACAAGCCAAGGAAGCCTCCTCTTGTTCCTGTGCTCTGAAGCTGCACCTCCCCGCTGCACGTGAGCTCGAGACGGAACGAAGAGCCAATTTTGAGCGTTTTAATTCTTGTCTTTGTTTTTTCAGAGAATCAGCGTTGGACAATGCCGGGCAAGAAGGCCGGAAAGCGGGTCGGAACCGATCAGATGCTCCGCATGCTCGTAAAAGACATGGCCGAGATGAAGAAACAGATGGCAGCAATGAACGGTGTAGGGGGCCCTAAGCGAGTCGTCGGACCAGCATTGCCGGGTGTAGTCCCTAACGGGAGAGGTAGAAGGGCCAAGAAGGGAGCAACTGGGGAAGAGGCCCCGGTTCCCGAGGCGCCGCCGGCGCACCCTGATACACCGACTGAGGCGCCGATCCCGGTCCCGAAGGAGGGGCAACCAATTCCCGTTGTAGTCACCCCTGTGAATGGGGAGGATATGCCTCCCGAGTTGGCTGCACAGCTGGCAGCATGGTTGGGGAAAGAGAGTGAGGGGGCTACGGCAGATGACGCCAGGGCAGTAATGAGGCAGTTGCGGCAATCAAGAGAGGCTGCAAAGGCTCCATGTCCTTTTGTTCCCCCGCAGGCTCCAGTGGGACAACCCGCAGCGGGCATGAGTTCGGCAGCGACTACGATTACAGCTTCCGGTTCAGGTAAGCAGCTACTGCCGATTGCGGGGGAGGGATCAGTACCCTCGAGAAGGGAGAAAGTGGCTCAGCATATTCCGATGGAAATCAAGGAGAGGATATGGGCTGAGAAATATATAAACATGTTTTCTTTATTAACTGATCATTACGAGATTGAGCACGTGAAAGTTCAAAAAGAGTTTATGCACCCGAGTGTTTGGCGCGCCAAGATGGCCGCTTTCAGAGTCGATGAGACGATAGGTAATTGGGGCAGAGCATTTGGCATATTCACTGCAATTATGGGGGAACGGAGGCCTGAACTGTTGGCCGAGTTACCCGTGTACCAGACACGTATTATGGAGTATTCTCAGACATATGAGGGCAATCAGTGGTTTTGTTACGATAATATTTTTCGTAAGGCCAAGGAGTTCGACACATCTCTGACGTGGGATTGTTACGACTCCATTTCCTGGCAAAAAATGGAGAAATCAGGCATGACAAAGGCGCCATTGTTGGGGGGAAACGGGGGCGAGTTTTCCCGCCATTCATCTGGGGCGCCCTTTCGGGCGGGTTCAAGTAACGAGCATCATTCAAGGTCGAATGGCAATACAGGTAAAAAAGGGGTCTGCTGGAATTTTAACAGGGGAAAGTGTACAAGGCCCCAGGGGTCATGCAAGTTTAGGCACGACTGTGGGGGGTGTGGACAGTCCTCGCATCCCGAGACCATGTGCAGAGCCAAAACGGGTGATAACGGAAGTAGGGGAAGCGCCAAACAGGTCTGAAATAGTCCGAGGGGCACCTTTACCTACCCCGGTTGATACCATGGCAATGATTCCTTGGCTCAATGAATACCCGGATCATGTCTCCGCTGGGGTGTTGCGAGACGGTTTTTCGTATGGTTTCCGCATCCCAGTGGGGAATTTTCAAGGTAAAGCACATTGTAGGAACCAACTGTCGGTCCTGCAGAATACGGCGGTGGTACAAGCGAAGATTGGGAAGGAGGTGACCCGGGGTCGGGTTGCTGGACCATTCGACATGCCACCAGTTGCTAATTTTGTTTGTTCACCCTTGGGAGTGGTCCCCAAGAAGGACCCGGGTGAGTTTAGATTGATACATAACTTGTCAGCCCCGAGAGGTCTTTCGGTGAACGATGCGATAGACCCGGAGGTCTGTTCAGTGCGGTACGCATCTTTCGATGATGCCGTCGACATGTTGAATCGCCGGGGGCCCGGAGCGCTGATGGCCAAATCAGACATCGAGTCAGCGTTCCGGTTGCTCCCGGTACACCCAGACGATCAGCGTCTCCTTGGTTTCATGTTTCAGGGGCGCTATTACATGGATAAATGTATGCCGATGGGATGCTCCATATCTTGTGCTTATTTTGAGAAATTCAGTTGTTTTCTGCAATGGGCATTCACAAGAATGACGGGGTTTCAGCATGTTATGCATTATCTTGACGATTTTCTGTTCCTGGGGGCAGCCGGGGACCCAGAATGTGCACAGGCTTTAAAAGAATTTTGTGGTCTGATGAGTCAGTTTGGTGTGCCTTTGGCACCAGGTAAGACTGTGGGGCCATCTACTTCGCTCGAGTTTCTTGGAATAGAGCTCGATTCCGAAGAGGGTTGCTTCCGGTTGCCCAAAGAAAAGGTGAGGAAATTCAGGGCCTCGCTTGAAACATGTATTAGGGAGACTAAGGTGAATTTGCATCAATTGCAGCAGACTGTGGGTCAGTTGAATTTTGCCCTTAGAGTGATGCCAATGGCCCGCCCTTTTTCCCGCTTGATTGCACAAGCCATGGTCGGTCTTAAAGAGGGGCACCACCGCACGAGGCTCTCGGCAGAGATTCGCCAGGACATGCGCATTTGGTTGGCATTCCTGGCGGATTTCAATGGTCGGGTTGTCTGGAACAAGCCGGCGGTGTCCTCCGAGGAGTTGGGGCTGTGGACAGATTCGGCGGGGAGTATAGGCTTTGGCGCCATATTTGGTAATCACTGGTCGGCTCAAACGTGGCCGTCATGGTGGCACGAGTGTGGGCTTACAAGTAACATTGCTTTTCTCGAACTGTTCCCTATTCTGGTGGCCTTGAAAACATGGCCTGAGGGGTTTCGGGATCACTCTGTGGTGTTCTGGTCTGATAACATGACCGTGGTTGAGTGTATCAATAGTCAGGCTGCACGATGCAAATGGATTCTGAGATTGCTCAAGGAAATTGTCTTACTATGTATGCAATTGAACGTGCTCTTTAGGGTGAGACATGTGCCACGGGTGCTGAATCAGGCTGCTGATGCGCTTTCTCGTTTCCGTATGCAGGCCTTCTGGGGTTTTCTGCCCACAGCGGACCCGGTGGCGGCACCATTTCCAGAAGCTCTCTGGTCTCTCGGTGCCCCGAACTACAAAACCTCGTGGGAGAGAGTTTAGCACCCAGGACAAGGAAGGCATATGAAGGGGCGTTCCGTTCCTATTGGTCCTTTTTGGGTTCTGCTAGGGGGGAGCTTTGGGGCCAGGAAGAGTTTGTCGTAAAGTTTTTGCTGTCATTACATCAGGCAGGCAAATCGGTAGCCACGGCCCAGAGGCATCGGGCCGCCATTTCCTTCATGGCACGGGCTCATGGTATCCAGGACCCTACAGCGTCTTTTGTAGTACAGAAAGCGCTGCGTGGGTGTCAACGCCTTGAGGGTCGCAGAGTAGATGAAAGGCACCCGATAGGTCTGGAAAGGTTGGCCCTGTTACTGTCCGCACTCCCTGCGACATGTTCATCCCAGTCAGAAACAGTGTTATTCCGTGCCGCTTTTGCATTAGCATTCCATGGGGCTATGCGGGTAAGCGAACTGGTGGCAAAGAACAAGCAGGACACGGGGGGGACTGTGCCGAGAGCACATTCAAGTTAAGGGGGAGTCGATGATTGTCTCGTTTGCCAGGTCCAAGACCGATCAGGGTGCGATCGGGGACAGTGTAGTAGTCCATCGGATTCCCGGATCTCCCATGTGCCCTGTCGTATGCGTTGAGGATTATTTGACGCAGAGGGCGGCATCATGGGGGGGGACCTTGCTGAGACACGCTGATGCCACCCCACTGACGAGGTTTCAGTTCCAGCGGGTGCTTGCAATGGCAATTTCGGCCGCGGGCTTGAACCCGGGCGAGTTGGGGACCCATTCCTTCCGGATAGGGGCTGCTACGGAGGCTACAGCCAGGGGTCTGAGTGTGGAAAAGGTGAAACAGTTGGGGCGTTGGTCCTCGAATTGTTACAAAAGGTATGTGCGGTTGCACATGTTGTGAAGCTGATATCATGTACTCACGCTTCTTGTTTTTGTTTGGATTACAGTTTCGCAAGCTTACGAGGCGGGGCGGACTGTGCAGTCGACCCGACACCTGGGAACCAGCGGTCAAAGATCACCGGCTGAGGAAAAAGTGGTGTGGGTCGTGGGCCACTCATACGTGAGGCGTGCCGCGGACGTATTTAAAGCAGGTGGCATGATTCACATGGCTGGGGAATACGGGTACAGGGTGACCTTCTACGGAAGGGGCGGGCTCTGTATTGACCAGTTTCAAACTTTTTTCGAGGGTTTGTTAGGGCGGACAAGGTCACCGCCATCTATAATCATAGTGCATCTTGGGGGCAATGATTTGGTGACCACTGGTAGACGACTTCTTCTCGAGGCGATACTATCCACAGTAAGTTGGTTGGCGAGAAGGGTTCCAGGGTGCACGATTGCATGGTCCCATATGATTCCACGAAAGGTGTGGCGGGGGGCTAATTCAGTGTCTGCTATAAATCATTCTGTGAAGAAGGTAAATAACAAGCTGGGTAGACTGTTCCGTACAAGTACATTGCATTCGATTCCTCATGGGTGTATCAGGGGGGACCATATGTATCTAGAAGATGGGGTCCATTTGTCCCGGGTGGGGAATTCTTTACTCATAGGAGACCTCGTAGCCTGGTTAAAGAGTTTACAGCATGACCTTTAGGTAGGAGTTTTGTGGGGGGTCCGGATAGCCGGTCAACTATCCGGCCTGTGGCGGTAAGGTCATGATCGGTGAGCAGTAATTGGAAGATCCCTAGGGGGGGGCGTCACCCATTACGGATGGGAGCGCCCGGGGGGAGGTGGCCATTGGCCCCTCAACGGGGAGGCGGTCCCTTCTAAGGATGGGACGCCGAAAGGAAAGGGAAGGCGGTCAAGGCCCCTCCCTGGATAGGAGGGGCTACGGGCCCCTCCTGGGAATTTCCCGGGGCCAGGACATCTGCGACGGCAGATGTGGTAAGTTGTGTGGGGTGGGGAGGGGGGTCTACGCTACCTTCTAGACACCTCACACGAGTCCTCAGACGACCTTTAAGATGGCGTCGAGTTAATTGGGGCCCCCGTCAAGAAAAGGGAAATTGGTATGTGCACATGAGGTGCAGTCCTCTGTGCGGCCGCCCCTCACAAGTGAGGGGGGAGTTCTGGTTTAGGGATCTGACACCGGTTACGACCTTGCCGTTGGCCCTTAACGTTAGGATGTACAATTTCAATTTGAAAATGCATTTGTAGGATGTTAGTATCGGCTAGGAGAACCTTTGTATTAGAAATGTGTTAAGGTCAGCCAAAACATCGTAATGTGGAAATGAAATTGTACATGATATGAAACTGTTATTTTAATGTTTTAATTTTGTTTCATATTTTAATAAATACGGCCGGGAGGGTAACTCCCTCCCGCCTTCCAAAGGTTCAGAAATGTTTCCGTATTCCCATTCTTGGGGATTGTGTTGAGAGGGGGTGGCGGGTATCTCAGCCATATGGAAAGGGGCAACCACTCGGTCCCCCCGAACGTATGGTGGAGTACCCCGATCCCCCCGGGAAGCCATCTTGGGCGGGAGGCGAGTCTCGGCTGGTATGCCCAAAGCGGCGTAGCCGGGGCGCGTTTTTTCCCGCCCAAGAGTGGGTTGTCCTAGACACTGAAGCCGCCAGCCACGCCCCCGGAGGCGGGCGGAGGCGGGTTTACGCCCGCCCGAAGAAGGATAAAAGGAGTGACAAGCCAAGGAAGCCTCCTCTTGTTCCTGTGCTCTGAAGCTGCACCTCCCCGCTGCACGTGAGCTCGAGACGGAACGAAGAGCCAATTTTGACCCACCCACCAGCCCCTGAAGACAGCAAGTTGTTTTTGAAATAAAGTTATTTGACGTGGTAATTCACTTTTTCTTACAGGTCGTTCTGAATAAAGTTGTGATTCAGTATGCAATAAAGTGGATAATTCTTTACAGTATGCTTTATCGAATAAAAGTATTTGCACCAGAGTTGATCAGTGATGTTTAGACAGTTCATACTTTGAATATCCTTTTGTCTTTTCCTCTTTAGTAATCAGTCTCTCTAGTTTAGTTTGTCGTATTTATTATTTGGTCGGGCGGTAAGGTCATGATCGGTGAGCAGTAATTGGAAGATCCCTAGGGGGGGGCGTCACCCATTACGGATAGGAGCGCCCGGGGGGAGGTGGCCATTGGCCCCTCAACGGGGAGGCGGTCCCTTCTAAGGATGGGACGCCGAAAGGAAAGGGAAGGCGGTCAAGGCCCCTCCCTGGATAGGAGGGGCTACGGGCCCCTCCTGGGAATTTCCCGGGGCCAGGATATCTGCGACGGCAGATGTGGTAAGTTGTGTGGGGTGGGGAGGGGGTTCTACGCTACCTTCTAGACACCTCACACGAGTCCTCGGACGACCTTTAAGATGGCGTCGAGTTACTTGGGGCCCCCGTCAAGAAAAGGGAAATTGGTATGTGCACATGAGGTGCAGTCCTCTGTGCGGCCGCCCCTCACAAGTGAGGGGGGAGTTCTGGTTTAGGGATCTGACACCGGTTACGACCTTGCCGTTGGCCCTTAAGGTTAGGATGTACAATTTCAATGTGAAAATGCATTTGTAGGATGTTAGTATCGGCTAGGAGAACCTTTGTATTAGAAATGTGTTAAGGTCAGCCAAAACATCGTAATGTGGAAATGAAATTGTACATGATATGAAACTGTTATTTTAATGTTTTAATTTTGTTTCATATTTTAATAAATACGGCCGGGAGGGTAACTCCCTCCCGCCTTCCAAAGGTTCAGAAATGTTTCCGTATTCCCATTCTTGGGGATTGTGTTGAGAGGGGGTGGCGGGTATCTCAGCCATATAGATTTCTTCACATCTTAACATATCCACTTTTTCAATTTGTCCACTTGACATTTCAGTATCATCTGCTAAAACTATTTCTTCTTCTCCTAAATAAACATTCTTATAGTATGTATTGTTGTTTTATCAAATACAATGTTGCCTTTTGCACTTTTCTAACATCCACTAACTCCTGACAGATTTTCTTATTCTTAATTGGCACACCATTAACAAGAATAACTAGTGGTTCACTTTCTACACTGTCTACACCAATAGTTTCAATATTTTTCTTTAAATCTAACGATAAATACACCACTCTTCCTTTTAATCCTCTTTGTAAATCTGACGGAGGCAATTTACCTGTTTTAGGCTCCATACGAACAATAGCCTGAAACGGGTGCACACATTGACTGAGAATAGACTCATAGGCATTGAGATCTGTCAGTTCTGGAGGAATAGTAACTAACTCTAAATTATTATGCACAGCTCTAGCAAACATTCCATTCTCATCTAATTTGTTATAACACTATTTACAAATACGCTGATCAGAACCCAAATCAAAACAATTCTCTACCAACAAATAAGTTGCAAATTCCTTCCACATATCATTATTTTCATTTTTACTTTTTAAATTCAGATCAACACTCCGAGTCTGATTTTTGTAGTGAGTTTGGCGACAACAAATACAAGAAAAATGTAGCCTTTCACCTGAAATCACCTTAAACTTTATAATGTAATTTTCAAAATTTTTTGTACAAGTATGTTCAACAATGTCTACAACATTTTCTTCTATTAATGTCTCAGTTTCTGCACTCTCTTCTTCAGGAACAAAGTAACAAAACTCAATATCATCACAAACCTTTTTCACATCTGATACTGATCCTCGCAAAAGAGCACTGTTCAACTCATTTAAAGTTAGTGCTGGACTTTTTTGCATAATACAATCTTCTCACTAACTTCCGCATTGGAGTATGATGTACTGCCAACATCCTGAAACGGTGAAAAACACTTTGACATATTTTCCTAGAAAGACAAGCCAGGGAATGACCTTGCAAACCAGTATGTTTTCTCACTCTGCAAGGGTCTAGTCCTTGCAACAGCTTTATCTTTTGTTTAACACTTTTTTACAATATGCTTGTAAGAAATTGTGTAATTTAGCAATAGATTCTTGTTGTACACTACAAATACTACTACAATCCCAGGTGTACATTGGGGCTTTAGGTCGTCTGCCTAGAACTTCATCAGCTATCATTTCTTCTGCATTTCTGGGAACAACTTTCTCTTTCTCAATTGCACAATCATCTCTAACCTCATTAGCTTGACCACAGGTGTCAACTGCATGCAACAGATTTTTGCTCTGTAAATAACTCTCTTCATTAAAAAAAGGCTCAGAACTTGAATTATGTTTCCATTGCCCTAAACAAAATCAAAAAAAATAGTTGTATTAATTACTCTTTTTCTCCTACTTTTGGCCTTCATTAAATGAATTGGTTTATCTCGTGATCGAATTCTCTTCAATACTAAAATGAAGAGTTTTTTCTTTACTTCAAAAGACTTTTCAACAATGGATTCAATATGCTTTTTCTTTTTATAAAATTGTGTTCTCTTTCTATATTTCTTTGTGTGTTTCATTAAATTATGGACAACTCTGTTGTAAAATAATTTTCGGTGAATTTCTTTATATTGATTTTCTCTTCTTTTACTATAAATTGTATCCTTTGTTTTTACATTGCCTTTTTTGCCTTTCCTATTCTTTGCACTTTTTTTGTGCTTGGAACATTTTCACTGCTTTGCATATTTCCTTTTTTTTCTCTGAATCTAGTAATGTTTTTTATGAAGTCTTTTATAGTCTTACCAGAAATTGTTGTCTTTTTAGTCACTTTATGTTGGTCTTCCAATACTTGTGGTTGAGTTTTTTTCAAATAAATATCCTTTTTCTGACTTTTTCTTCTTTTTTTTTGCAGAATGATAACTTTATTTTAATGATGATAAACAGTATCTGTAAAAAAGAAACATAAATAATTATTTCTTAAAAACTTTAAAAAATATACATTTTTATTACTATACAAACACATTTCATACAAATTCTGACTAAAAAACTGTAGGCCTGAAGCACAACTGTGAAGGTGATAAGAGCACTACATACATAATGCATAGCAGTTTGAAGCACTCCATAACACTAGAACCTGAAGCACGGTATGACTACATGCATATTTACTAAATGATTACAATACTTGGGGAAAGACACTGAGTGAATTCATAATTGGATCACTTTTACTTTAGTAAAGAGATTACTGCATGGTACATAAACAATCACTATGATTTTGCAACAGTACAGATTTCGAATTTACAGTAGTACAGTGTTATTTCTCTAGTGTAGGGAGTAGTGCTGAGGTACTGTTGTAGGGTAGTACAGTGGTATTTCAGTATTGTAGGATGTTGTGCTGACATAAACTTAAGGTTTAGGGTAGTGTAACACTGTTTCATTTGTGAAGAGGTCATGCTACGGTAGTGTTTTAGAGTTTAGGGTACTACACTGGTGATTCGGTAGTACACGTGGTTGTATTGGGGGTAGATTTAGGGTTTAGGGTAGTGCAGTGGTGTTTGGGTACTGTAGTGGGTCGTTCTGTTATAGTGTTTTAGAGTTTAGGGTAGTGCATTGGTAAATGGGTAGTATAAGAGATCGTACTGGGGTAGTGTTGTAGGGTAGTACGTTGGTGTTAATATAGTGTACAGGGTCATGGTAGGGATATCGTTTTAGGGTTTAAGGTAGTACAGTGGTGTTTGTGTAGTGTAGGGGGTTGTGGTAGGATAGTGTTCTAGGAAATAAAATGGTGTTTGGGTAGTATAGGAGGTTCTGCTGGGGTAGATTTAAGGTTTACAATAGCAAATTTGTTATTTCGGTACAGTATGTCGTCATGCTGAAGGTAGATTAAGGGTTTACTGTAGTGCAGTAGTGTTTGCGTAATGTAGGAAATCATACTGGTTGTAGTGTCACTACAGACTACATGCACTTATTTGTCTGCAAAAACATCAAGCATGCATTCCATATATTTCAGAACTGCATTTTACTATTAACATTAACTCATTTTCGAAACACATAACCAATGATTATTTTCTAATTCTACCAAAATGTGAGAACTCAATACGTTTTTAACCAATTACATGTCGGGAAACACATGATCTACCAAAATACTTAATCCTAAATGCACAGACTCAATGTGTGATTCTAGACAAATAACAATATTTCTTATAAATACAGTAGTAAGATCCTATAGTGGTGTTTGGGTAGTGTAAGGGGTCCTGCTGTGATTGATTTAATCTTTACAGTAGTGAAATGGTGATTAGGTAGTATAGGGAGTCATACTGGGGTAGTGTTCTAGCATAGTACAGTGGTGTTTATGTCCCATAGGGGATCAAGCTAGAGCTAGGTATAGCGTTTTAGGCTTTAAGGTAGTGCAGTGGTGTTCGTGTAGTGTAGGGGGTCGTGGTAGGGTAGAGTTCTAGGAAAGAAACTGGTGTTTGGGAAGTGAAGAGGGTCTGCTGGGGTAGATTTAAGGTTTAGGGTAATAAAGTGGTAAATAGGTAGTGTAAGTAGTCATGCTGGAGGTAGATTAAGGATTTACAGTAGTTCAGTGGTGTTTGGGTGGTGTAATAAATCATACTGGTGGAAGTGTCACTGCAAGACTACATGTACTTATTTGTCTGAAAAAACATCAAGCATACATTCCATATATTTCAGAACTGCATTTTAGTATTAATACTAAACTCATTTTGGAAACACATAACCAATGACTAGAAAGCAAGGATGGGTGCACACTGCTGGCCTCTCCACCGGATCGCCCCTCAGCATTCTGGAATTAGTAGTGCGAGTAGCATAAGAAACCGGAAAGTTCAAAGTGTATCACCTTGGATGGTGCAATTCAGTTCTTGAAAGTTCGGTAATCTCTAGACCCAAGACATGGCCCGGGTTTCGGGATTTATATCCCTCATCAGTAGAGATAAAGTTCAGGGGTGGTGAAGAAAGCCGCCGTAGATCCTTCAAGGGCTTCGTTGCCTGCTCGGCACGCAGGTGCGTTTCCCAAAAAGCCCGTCGTCTTTGGAGGCTCGCAAAAGCCCTTAAGTAGAAAGCAAGGATGTGCGCACACTGCTGGCCTCTCCACCGGATCGCCCATCAGCATTCTGGAATTAGTAGTGCGAGTAGCATAAGAAACCGGAAAGTTCAAAGTGTATCACCTTGGATGGTGCAAATCAGTTCTTGAAAGTTCGGTAATCTCTAGGGCCCGGGTTTCGGGATTTATATCCCTCATCAGTAGAGATAAAGTTCAGGGGTGGTGAAGAAAGCCGCCGTGAATCCGTCAAGGGCTTTGTTGCCTGCTCGGCACGCAGGTGCGTTTCCCAAAAAGCCCGTTGGCTTTGGAGGCTCGCAAAAGCCCTTAAGTAGAAAGCAAGGATGGGCGCACACTGCTTGCCTCTCCACCGGATCGCCCCTCAACATTCTGGAATTAGTAGTGCGAGTAGCATAAGAAACCGGAAAGTTCAAAGTGTATCACCTTGGATGGTGCAAATCAGTTCTTGAAAGTTCGGTAATCTCTAGACCCAAGACATGGCCCGGGTTTCGGGATTTATATCCCTCATCAGTAGAGATAAATTTCAGGGGTGGTGAAGAAAGCCGCCGTAGATCCGTCAAGGGCTTCGTTGCCTGCTCAGCACGCAGGTGCGTTTCCCAAAAAGCCCATCGGCTTTGGAGGCTCGCAAAAGCCCTTAAGTAGAAAGCAAGGATGGGCGCACACTGCTGGCCTCTCCACCGGATCGCCCCTCAGCATTCTGGAATTAGTAGTGCGAGTAGCATAAGAAACCGGAAAGTTCAAAGTGTATCACCTTGGATGGTGCAAATCATTTCTTGAAAGTTTGGTAATCTCTAGACCCAAGACATGGCCCGGGTTTCGGGATTTATATCCTAGAAGGACTGCATCTACCGTGATGCTCTTGGGTCACACCCGCTGGTGAGGTCAGTAGTGAGCGACCCATTGACTACATACATAACCAATGACTATTTTCTAATTCTACCACAATGTGAGAACACAATACATTTTTAACCATTTACACGTCGGGAAGCACATGAACTACCAAAATGCTTCTCTCAGAGTGATGCCTAAATGCACACACTCACTGTGTGATTCTAGACAAATAACAATATTTCTTATAAATACAGTAGTGGTGTTTGGGTAGTGTAAGGGGTCCTGCTGTGATTGATTTAAGCTTTACAGTAGTGAAATGGTGATTAGTTAGTATAGGGAGTCATACTGGGGTACTGTTCTAGCATAGTGCAGTGGTGTTTATGTACAATAGGAGATCATGCTAGGGATAGCGTTTTAAACTTTAAGGTAGTGCAGTGCTGTTTGGGTAGTGAAGGGGGTCGTGGTAGGGTAGTGTTCTAGGAAATAAACTGGTGTTTGGGAAGTGTAGGAGGTTCTGCTGGGGTAGATTTAATGTTTAGGGTAATAAAGTGGTGAATAGGTAGTGTAAGTAGTCATACTGGAGATAGATTTAGGGTTTACGGTAGAGCAGTGATGTTTAGGTAGTGTAAGAAATCATACTGGTGGAAGTGTCACTACAAGACTACAAGTACTTATTTGTCTGCAAAAACATCAAGCATACATTCCATATATTTCAGAACTGCATTTTACTATTAATACTAAACTTATTTTGGAAACAGATAACCAATGGCTATTTTCTAATTCTACCAAAATGTGAGAACACAATACGGTTTTAACCATTTACATGTCGGGAAACACATTAACTACCAAAATGCTTCTATCAGAGTGATTCCTAAATGCACACACACTTACAATAAAATTCTAGAGAAAAAAAGTATTCCCTACACTTTGCCAGGACAAACACATTACTCTGATTAAAAGCAAAATGCACCACATACATTCCCTCACAAATGAATAACTCACCTTTCCAATTGTTTTGTAGAATAAGAATTATGTCAGTCACACAGCAGATTTTCTTATTCAGAATCTCTGTTCGCAACACCTCTCACCAGAAACATAGAATAGCAGTTTCCCTCTCATTTTCATCACATATATACCTTCACATCAAATCACATTGATTCCCACATTAATTCAAAATCAAACACACATTTCTATTCCTTAGACATTTCAATCCTTTCCAAACGACATACATTTGAACCCTACCCCCATTCTGCCTTCTGCCTGTTACCACAGAAACACTTCATAAAACAGTTAACTAAACACACAGGTCAAAAGTTCATCACACAATGTTGCTAATGAAAACAGCAAGTGTGCTTGACTTTTCAATATTCCAGCTTATCCTACGTAATGTTCTTTTCAATCACTTTCTGATAACCAATAAGAATCATGCATTTACAAAACAGAAACATGCACCCTAGTTTTCAGAGTATAATGTTGTCAAACAACCAATCATTTCTTTTCTTTTTTCAACACTGCATCTTATCCACCATTTTAGAAAAATCTTAGTTTTCAAACTGCCACTTCATTTACAGAGACCATCCGAGTGCATCCACACCTCCCTTCAACATGCTTAGAGTGTGGATCGTGGGACACAGCGTTATTTTCTGGAGCCAAAGGTACGCAGAACACAAAGGAATTCCCAAAGACCTAGGTTTACCAAATGTAGACATTAAATGGATTGGACAGAGAGGGTTAAAGTGGCGCCAATTGATTCCTTTGGTTAAATCCTTTTTGCATCTCCAACACCCTGACCTCCTAATCGTGCACTGCGGTGGCAATGACCTAGGCACTTTGACTGGGGTAGGTCTGGAAATGCTTATGAATGACACCTTTGGTGAACTGATGTCACTTTTCCCCCCAACTGCCTTTGTCTATTCTAACATATGGCAAAGGCAGAAATGGAACTGGTCCAATCAATTTTGTCCACAGATTGAGAAAGCTAGGAAACATGTGGAAAAACTCTGTTTCTGCTTTTATCCGAGACTATAGAATGGGGTCCATATACCACAACAATCTGCGTTTCAATATACATGGCATCTATAGGACAGATGGTGTACATTTTACAAATGAAGGGAACAGATTCTTCCTCATGAACTTTAGACTCTGCATTGGTACTTACTTGTAGGAACTAAAATCTCTCAATAAACACAAGGGCTCTTTTTAGAGCCACCCAAGATCTAAACACATAAGCTTGATGTATCTCTCAAAAATACATGCTTCTTTTCTGCGGCAAAATGCTCGGATCCTACACGCATCCCATGACTTAAAAAAAAATAAAAAAATACTATTTTACTTTTTTTGCCCTATGGGTCCTTATAGGACCCCCTGAGCAGGCCTAGGGGGTCAAGGTGTGTCTACGCTGCCACTGTCCACAGTTTGCCAACATATTTCACAGACTTCTTCACCCTCGCTTCTACCGAGGCACAAAATGGCTGCCAACAGTTCCAAGTTTTTAATGTTTACAACCGCTTGACAGCCAATAAGAATTGAGCGCGTGATCGGGATGGTGCGCTTATGCTACGAGGCCAATCCTCTCACAATCCACGGATCCACCGCGCCCATAGATTTATAAATGACTTTAAAAATGACTTTAACCGCAATGTTCTCAAAAACTACTAAACAGATTGAAACCATATAAGCAAAAGGCACAAGTCGGAACTGAGGACTACCTCTCTGCCAAATTTGGTGCAATTCCGTTCAGCCGTTCGGGCTGAAGCAGTGTCTAAAGCTCCTTTGGGAAATTGCATGGGGAAAACATGTTTTGGGACCCCCCTTTTTTCTTGGCCCCCGCTTCACCAATCACGCCCAGACTTTCAGGGAAGGAGTGGAACTAAGCTGGCCAAAAGTTTGGTAAATTTCAAGAAGATTCATCAATCGACGCCAAAGTTATTGCTAATAGAACGTTGCGGTTTTCCTATGGATAATAGGTCCTAAATATAACTATCTACTGGCGACCCCAGTAGAGTATTATATATATATATATATATATATATATATATATATATATATATATATATATATATATATATATATATATATATATATATATATATATATATATATTAACCATGATCACTTCATGTTTAAATTAGTAAAGACCCTTGTGAAGAACACCATTCCAAGATGGCGCCCACAGTGGCGCAAGGGATGTAGTCCTATGTCTATGACAATGCTTATGGTCTGTTTGTTTGTTTATAACATGGACTGTTAGATGTGGACGAATGACTGATTTTGGGCGTAATGTGAAGCGGTTTCCCCACGAGCCGCTAGCAGCACCCGTTCCTGAGTGCACAGCTTTCTGTGGGAAGCGAGCGAGTGCCGAGGAGGAGTAACGCTGTGCACCGCTGCAGCTGCTGGAAAGTAACGTGAGAGAACGTCGGAACCGGCGAGGACGCCGTGACTGGGCAGCGCTGGATTTCTCTGGGGCTCCTGAAACGACGAACCTGCCGGTGAGCTATTTGCCTTCTTTCCGCTTATCACGCATGATGTCTAGCGTGTAGCAGCACTAAGCAACAGAACGTCAGCGGCACTAAGGTCAGCCGGGCGCGAGGGAAACAAGCACCAGGGGTCGCTTAGCAACTGTCTGAGCAACACCCTCTGCTGTCAAGATCCACCGGCAGTCGAAAAAAACGGAAGAATGTTTTCCGATTCAGAGCGCATGAGTGCAGCAAAGGACATGTTTAAGCGCAAGGGGGCTACAGTACAGGTGGCGGCGGATAAAACAACAGTCCCTGCCGAATCCACACAGGAACATAAATTGAAGGACATTTTCACCAAGTTGGAGAGATTGCATGAGCGCGAAGTGCGCAAGTGGTGGGAGGCGACGAGCCTCACAAATTACATTGAGGAGAAAAGAGTACCTAGGGGGCTGAGAGTGCACACAGTACCCTCATATGAACATCCTGACCCCCAACTACTAACCAACTGGTTTGACCATACAGCGTCCTATTGCGAAGGCACATTGAAAATTCTAGTCAAGTATGCCTGGAGCGATAGGGGGAAAGTATTGGAGGAAATTGACGCTATCAATGAAGAGCTTGATGCAGAAACGGACATGGGGGCCAAAGCAATAATATCCAAACACAGAGACCAGATGAGAAGTAGGCTGGCCAAGTACGAGCAAAAAATCAGAATGCGCAAACAGGAAAAGTACGAGCGCGATGCCAATGACTACGCAACTGGGCGCGTTCTAACATACGCAAAAAAGTTTGATGCCCCCCGCAAAGCCTTCCAGAAGAGAACACTGACAGCGTCGGCAGGGAGTAGGCCGGAAACCGAACCCGCCACATCAGAATCGGACCTGACAGAGAACGAGTCAGGAGATGAACAACGGAGGCAGAATGATCAGGATTCAGAAGGCGCGCTGCAAAGTGCGCAAGATGCCCTACCTGAGATGACCCCTTTTCAGGAGGAATACGAGGTTATCAAGAGCACATGGCTGAGGGGCGGAAAAAACAAGCCGCCAGACGCGAAAATGAACACGGATGCAGATGCCATTGCAACAACCTCATCAAACAGAGGAGGAGGACGAGGAGGGCAGGCGGCGGGAAAAACAGGCAGAGGAAGCGCAAGAGCATCCCGCTGGACGAGTCGCCAAACAGCCAAAAAATAAGAACTATGAATCCACCAACCAATACCGACCAAACCAACCTAACTGTAGTGAATCTGACCAACAAACGATTGACGGAGGCTGAATTGGAAGTTTTGAGTCTAGGTCTCACGTTTTGTCCCTCAAGCGACCTCGAGTATACTCAGACCAGGATCGATTTATTTCGGTTCACAAGAAAGCTGAAGCGACACAAACATTTCAAAATGCGCCCACACTTGAGAAGCACCAAGAAGGGCCCCAAATCTAATGAAATGGATATACTTAGCGCTAAAGACCTACCAGCTATCGAGGCACTAGAGGACTTACGATTGGAGCAGGATTTGCAACAAGAGCAGGCAAACCTGTCCACAGCCCAACGGGCAGTTCTCCAAGGGGTCGAACAAGAAAGAGAGGAGAGCAATTTCAAGCCTGCTTCGACCTTTGTGCCTCAAACACCTTGGGACGCAATAGACGTCTTCACTGAGGCAATGAAAAGAGACCTGACCGCCTACAGAAAATCCAAACCGTCAATCCAAACTAACAATATTACTGAGGATCAACGCCAAGCCTTGAAGGGGCTGATGACTGAGGAGTCTATTGTCATCAAGCCCTCCGACAAGGGGGGCAACGTGGTTCTTATGAGTCGAGAACTATACCGAGCTGAAGCTCTGAGGCAACTTGCAGATAACAACTATTATAAGGAATGCACGAATGCAGTGTACCAGACCAGAATAACGAGATACGATGCCTTAGTACAGAAATGGTACAACCAGAATATGCTCGGGAAGGATGAAAACCTCTTTCTCAGGAACCACAACCCCATGTTACCAACTTTTTATCATCTCCTGAAACTTCACAAAGACATGGAAAACCCTCCGGGACGACCGATAATATCATCAATTGGAAGTTTGACTGAGAACATGTCACGTTTAGTGGATAACATCTTGTTTCCCTTAGTAATAAAACTTGAATCCTATATAAGGGACACGAAAGACTTCCTCACTAAGATCCAGGAACTGACATGGAATTCTGGATACCTGCTTATGGTGTTGGACATAACCAGCCTCTATACTCGTATAGATCACAGGCAGGGTCTGGAAGCCATAAAACATGCTCTAGGCCAACGTCCAATGAAATATGCATGCCACAACGAGATGATTTTGGAATTCACTGAGTTCTGCCTTACAAATAACATTTTCCTCTTTGAGGATCAGATGTACATCCAAACATCTGGGACGGCGATGGGTACCTGCTTTGCCCCCAGCTATGTGAACCTCTTTGTTGGCTGGTGGGAGGAGCAGGTACCCAGGAGCTGCACGGCAGGAACGGAGACAGGGCAGGTTAAAAGCTGGTATCGTTATATTGACGATCTGTTCATTGTTTGGGATGGAGGGATGGACTCGGCAGAGGAATTCATCAGGATCCTCAACAACAACGACCTCAATCTACACTTCTCGGGCTCGGTTAGTCCGGTGAGAGCGGAGTACCTGGATCTGAGAGTGTACATTGAAGACAACCAAATGCACACCACCTTGCAAAGAAAAGACACTGCTGGCAATTCTACACTCTTTGCCAGCAGTAGTCATCCCACCCCACTCAAGAACAGCATTCCCTACGGAGAGCTATTGAGGATCCGTAGGAACTGCTCTAAGGATTCTGATTTCGAGGTGGCTGCCTCGGAATGTCTAGAACGATTTTCCATGAGGGGTTACGGCACTACCTTACTTACTAAGACCCTTAAAAAAGTAAGGAAGTTGCAGAGATCGCAACTCTTGGCTACTGAAACTCCCATAGTTGGAAGGAACAGAAATTCTAATAAAAGTGAGGGTAAATTCAGACTCATCACTCCTTATTCAAAAGGAGCAGGGGATCTGAAAGCAATGCTAACCAAGAATTGGAACATCTTAAAAACCGACAGTGTTCTTGCAGATGACCTACCTGCCTATCCCTTAATCACATTTAGCAGGGCTAGGTCACTTAGTGATATGCTTGTCTCGAGCCATCTTAAGAAACCAACACCAAAAGCTAACTCCCTGAAGCGGATGGCAGGCTTCTTTCCTTGCGGCCACTGCAAGGCTTGCAGTGGCAGCAAACGGGTGCTATCATTTGATATACCTGACACCGGGAAGAAAGTGCCTATCAAGCACTTCATTACATGCAGTTCCCAGTTTGTGGTGTATTGCTTGGTCTGCCCGTGTGGCTTACGCTACATAGGCAGCACGATCAAGGAGCTCAAGCTGAGAATCCTGGAGCACCAACGGGCGATCGAGAAAGTTGACATCTCATATCCGGTCGCCCGACACTTCGCAGAGGAGCACAGCAAAGATCGCAAGCTACTCCGATTCTTCGGATTGGACATGGTCCCACCGAATGTAAGAGGAGGCGATAGGCTGAGGCGACTTCGCAGATTAGAGTCCAGATACATAGTTGATCTATCCCGAAAACAACCTGGTGGGCTCAACAGCGGGGAGGAATTAGCATATCACCTGGGCAAGTAACAACATAGGATTAGCTGAGTGTCCATTCCCATAGGAAGCCATATACACTGAAATGAATTTCCAACTAGAACAGGTATGCTCCATGGGATAATGTACTTGTGGACTCTGTAGATCAGCAACACCTTTTCCATTAAGTTCTGTCGACAGCTTTCCAATTATGAGATCTATGAACCTTACCTATGAATTTCTGTATACCTTGTTTGTCTTACCTGTACGAGTATGTGAATAATGATACCTATATACTTTTGTTCCCCGATGGTAATGAGGATGGACTACCATGGATGTGTTAATATACCCATAGACATTCAATCTCTAACGAACATATACCTACACTACACATGAAAAGGGTGGTATTTCATTTGTATATGTACGTGCTAATAACTGGATGAAGGGTATTATTTTGAATTATAGGTTTGTCTCCCCTGCCTACAACTGGCAATTCAGCATTAGGATATTCACGTAAAACTGTGACCTGGAAGTATTATTTTGACAACCTATTATATTTTTCATTTTCGAACACAGTTAGATTTGGTTCAGTCCAACCTTACCTCTGTAAATAGTGTAAATATATCTTTCCTTTGCGGGTTCCATGAATCGAAAAGAGTATTTTCCTGTTACACATCCTGTAAATAGCATTACTTAGGAACCATGATGAAATATGACGAAATATTGGTTCATTGGCTGTTATAGGACAGATATTAATTCTTTTCGTTTCTTGCTTTCTTGTGCTTGAGGATTTGTGTGACTTCTTTATGTTTTCTATGCACTAATGTGACTATCTCAGCATTGTACATGCATATCATAGGACACTAGCCGATCCACGGCTTTATTTTAACCATGATCACTTCATGTTTAAATTAGTAAAGACCCTTGGGAAGAACACCATTCCAAGATGGCGCCCACAGTGGCGCAAGGGATGTAGTCCTATGTCTATGACAATGCTTATGGTCTGTTTGTTTGTTTATAACATGGACTGTTAGATGTGGACGAATGACACACTGACGAAGGCTCACGCCGAAACGCGTCTGTGCTTTTCTTTTTCCCTTTAATTAAACCCCTGGTATGACCTTGGTCCGCGAGTGCTGCCTCTTTCTTTTGGATTTTGGGAGAGTCGAGCGTAATATATATATATATATATATATATATATATATATATATATATATATATCTCACTGAAAAAACCATAGGTTTCATGAGTGTTATAGTTAGCTGGACATTTCGCTCGTACAAAACCGTAGAAATTCCTCTGTTATAGTTAGTTGTGACAACTATAACTCACACGTCCGCGATGCACTGCTGATGATGTCACATATTACTTCATTCATGACATGGTCAGTGACATCACTGATGACATCCCTGATGACATCTCAAATGGTTTTTTCAGTGAATTATAAAAGGTTTTTTAAAAGCTAATTCCGAACTATAATGTCCCTGAAACGTATGGTTTTTTAAATGCGTATGTTTTTTTAAATGCTAATTTCTAACTATACCGTCTCTGAAACCTATGGTTTTTTCAGTGAATTTCAAAGGTTTTTTAAATGCTAATTTTTAACTGCAATAGTAGTTATGCCTATTTTTTTATTGAATTTCTACAGTTTTTTAACTGTGTATTTATAAATATTTTATTTATTAAACAACATTATATATTTTTCTGAAATTTGCACACAAAAAAAATTAAAACTGACATTTTTTTATAATTTTTTTGTATTTTATTATATTTATATAATTTTCTTTTTTAATTTTTTTTCAACATTTTTTGGGGAGTTGTGCACCCAAAGCGTACCTACCTACTCTAGCTGCCTTTTTAGAAAAGTCGTGAAGGATCTGCGTATGGTGAGCGAAGAGTGCGTGTTTTTTTCTGTTATGTCATATACATACAGTGTTACGTGGTGTGCGCAACCAGTATGTGACTGGTCCGTGACTCCTGCTACCACGCATTTGCGACACATGCATATTATGGTACGTAATGCTTGTGCAGAAGTGGGCCCCACGTGACATCATATACGTGCTGGGGTACACTGAGGGCGCGACTCCCATGAAATTTTTTTGTTCTAAAATTATATGTACGTGTCTAATGTAAATATTAGGGCAAAAGATTTTCTAAGGTATTCATAAAAATAATATATTTCTACTTGTAATAAACTTATATTATTTTTAAATATGTTTTCGCGAAGTCGGGTCGGTGCGTCCTTCATGAGCGCCCAGTGCGCGGATCCCATGTGACCTCAAAAAAAAGATTTGATTGGTTCATAACATTTCCCACTGTAACTATTGAAGGACCCCACCCATTTTGATTATTCTGTTCGGAGTGGTTGATGAGAGACATCTCTTCTTCTTCCAGAGCTGGCTTTGGAATTTCGTTGGTGTTTTTAAAAAATTGCATTGGAGAAATGGCATCTGGTTCGCAAGCTCCTCATCATTCTTCAGATGAAGATATCTTGGAGGAAGATCCACCCAAGCGGAGGCCTGAACCACTGGTATGGACATGTTTCAGCTTTCCTGCCGGAGAAAAAAAGGTAAACACAAGAAAAGTCACATTCTTGCTGTGTGACAGGGTCCTGTCGCGAGCAAGTGACAAGAAATACTCCTGTGGAACAGCGAGAATGTATAAACGTCTGCGGACCATTCACCCGAAGAATCTGGCAGGAGAAGAAATGAGGCGTGCAGCAAAACATCCACCACCAGGCATTGCTAGCACCTCCGGAGCGTCCACTTCAGGACCACCAGTAGACATTTGCCCAAAATTAGCTTTTCTGTAGCAGCACTGCACTAAGTGCAAAACCTCCTTCTGTTATTGTGAACAGTCAGTGGACGCTATTTGAAAAGCTCAACGGAACCACATATGCAATTTTTTTTTTCTTTTTGAAATGATGTTGAATTCCAAAAGCTAACTGTTTACATAGTTCCTTTTTTGTTAAATTTTAAAAAAACACCAAAAAAAGTACAACATTGTTAAAAAAAATAGAAAAAAAAACAGAAGAAAAAAAAAAGTTCAGAAATACCTTATCTGGTTTTAAAAAAACACTATAATTGCATGGTAATGACTGAAAGTTTGTTGAATGTATGTGCAGAGCATGATTGACTGAAAGAATGCATTAGTACTGTATGGTGAATTTATAGGGGCAGATCTATGAAGAAGTGCTGCAGCGTGACACTGCAAGCCCTGTAGCTGCACTGCGCTGCGGCACTTCTGAAGCACAAGGATGTGACATATTTACATGAATATGTCGCAATTTTGTCCTCCCTCTGCACTAGCATACAAACAGCTGCGTTTGAATTGGTCGTATTTTCAAGTAGAGCGAAAGCCACGCAGGGTGGCTGTTCCTCTCCTTGTAAATATGGAGGAGTCTCCAGCGCCATCACTACGTTACAAAAAGTGACTTACTGGTGGCGCAGGGGGCTTGTAAATCTGCTCCATACATGCTTAGGTATTGGCAGAGTGATACAATAGGTACATAGTGCTGGGTGACAGATTGACGAACTGCATGAGACTGATAGGAGGCATCCTAGGCTGCATGAGTACTACTTAAGTATTTAGTGGAGTGTACTAATAGTATGTATCTGCTTAGAGGTTTGTAGGGATTGTGCACAGAATATTGTACATATACTTGTGTTGGTGCCTGGGTCATTCTATAAGAACATCACTAGTAACTAGAATGATGACAGTGCTGCAAACAGAGTGCTCAGTTAATTTATAAGTGCTTAGGTATTATCTCAATGCCTGAGTCATTTTGCAAGTGCATAGACGTTGACTGGGTCCCTAGAGTGCTAGTAATTGACAGCAGGATAAGTTTATAAGCACTTATGTTTCAGCAGAGTGATTAGATAAGGACATGCTTCTGTCAGGATGAATGTAGAAGTGGACACAGGGTCACAGTGAAATTCTAGACAAGCATGACTATTACCTGGACTTTTGCAGGATTGACTCAGTAGTCTGCAAGGGATTAAGGGGCTGCATACATTGTGCACGTTTGACTTACCACTGCTTGTCTCAATACCTGAGTCATTTTGCAAGTGCATAGACATTGACTGGGTCCCTAGAGTGCTAGTAATTGACAGCAGGATATGTGTATTTGCTCTTATGTTTCAGCAGAGTGATTAGGTAAGGACATGCTTCTGTCAGGATGATTGCAGGAGTGGACACAGACTCACAGTGTGATATCAGACAAGCATGACTATTACCTGGAGTTTTGCAGGACTGACTCAGTAGTCTGCAAGGGGTTAAGGGACCACAAATATTGAGCACATTTCACTGTACCACTACTTGTCTCAATGCTTGAATCATTCTGCAACTGCACAGACAGTGACTGGGTTCCTAGAGTGCTAGTAGTTGACAGCAGGATAAGTTTATTTGCTCTTATGTTTCAGCAGAGTGATTAGGTAAGGACATGCTTATGTCCGGATGATTATAGGAGTGGACACAGACTCACAGTGTGATATCAGACAAGCATGACTGTTACCTGGACTTTTGCAGGACTGACTCAGTAGTCTGCAAGGGGTTAAGGGACCGATTTATTGTGCACATTTGACTGTACCACTGCTTGTCTCAATGCCTGAGTCATTCTGCAACTGCATAGACAGTGACTGGGTTCCTAGAGTGCTAGTAATTGACAGCAGGATAAGTTTATAAGCACTTATGGTTCAGCAGAGTGATTAAATAAGGACATGCTTCTGTCAGGATGATTGTAGGAGTGGACACAGACTCACAGTGTGATGTCAGACAAGCATAACTATTACCTGGACTTTTGAAGGACTGACTCAGTAGTCTGCAAGGATTTAAGGGACCACATATATTGTGCACATTTGACTGTACCACTGCTTATCTCAATGCCTGAGTCATTCTGCAAGTGCATAGACAGTGACTATGTTCCTAGAGTGCTAGTAGTTGACAGCAGGATATGTTTATATGTGCTTATACTTCAGCAGAGTGATTAGATAAGGACATGCTTCTGTCAGGATGATTGTAGGAGTGGACACAGACTCACAGTGTGATGTCAGACAAGCATGACTATTACCTGGACTTTTGCAGGACTGACTAAGTAGTCTGCAAGGAGTTAAGGAACCGCATACATTGTGCACATTTGACTGTACCACTGCTCGTCTCAATGCCTGAGTCATTCGGCAAGTACATAGACAGTGACTAGATTCCTAGAGTGCTAGTAGTTGACAGCAAGATACGTTTATAAGCACTTATGTTTCAGCAGAGAGATTAGATAAGGAAATGCTTCTGTCAGGATGATTGTAGGAGTGGACACAGACTCACAGTGTGATTCCAGACAAGCATGACTATTACCTGGACTTTTGCAGGACTGACTCAGTAGTCTGCAAGGGGTTAAGGGACCGCATACATTGTACACATTTCACTGTACCAGTGCTTGTCTCAATGTCTGAGTCATTCTGCAAGTGCGTAGACAGTGACTGGGTTCCTACAGTGCTAGTAGTTGACAGCAGGATACGTTTATAAGCACTTATGCTTCAGCACAGTGATTAGATAAGGACATGTGTCTGTCAGGATGATTGTAGGAGTGGACAGAGCTGCTTTAGAGCCATAGAACAGGTCAGCAGAACTGCTTTAGAGCCAGAGAACCAGGTCAGCAGAGCCATTGTAGAGCCAGAGGCCCAGGTCAGCAGAGCTGCTGTAGAGCCGGAGAACCAGGTCAGCAGAACTGCCTTAGAGCCAAAGAACCAGGCCAGCAGAGCTGCTTTAGAGCCAGAGAACCAGGTCAGCAGAACCATTGTAGAGCCAGATAACCAGGTCAGCAGAGCTGCCCTAGAGCCTAAGAAGCAGGTCAGCAGAGCTGCTCTAGAACCAGAGAACCAGGTCAGCAGAGCTGCTCTAGAGGCAGAAAACCAGGCCAGTAGAGCTGCTTTAAAGGGAGAGAACCAGGTCAGCAGAGCTGCTTTAGAGTCATAGAACCAGGCCAGCGGAGCTGCTTTAGAGCCAGAGAACCAGGTCAGTAGAGCTGGTCTAGAGCCTAAGAACCAGGCCAGCAGAGCTGTTCTAGAGCCTAAGAACCAGGTCAGCAGAGCTGCTGTAGAGCCAGAGAAACCATGTCAGTAGAGCTGCTTTAGAGCAAGAGAACCAGGTCAGCAGAGCTGCTTTAGAGCAAGAGAACCAGGTCAGCAGAGCTGCTTTAGAGGGAGAGAAGCAGGTCAGCAGAGCTGCTTTAGAGCCAAGGGACCAGGTCAGCAGAGCTGCTCTAGAACCAGAGAACCAGGTCAGCAGAACTGCTTTAGAGCCATAGAACCGGGTTAGCAGAGCTGCTTTAGAGCCAGAGAACCAGGTCAGCAGAGCTATTGTAGAGCCAGAGAACTAGGTTAGCAGAGCTGTTCTAGAGCCAAAGAACCAGGTCAGCAGAGCTGCTGTAGAGCCAGAGAAACCAGGTCAGCAGAGCTGTTTTAGAGGGAGACAACCAGGTCAGCAGAGCTGCTTTAGAGCCAGAGAGCCAGGCCAGCAGAGCTTCTTTAGAGACAGAGAACCAGGTCAGCAGAGCTGCTCTAGCTGACCCTGCCTGACTGACACTGATTGATTGCCACTGACTGACACTGATTGACTAACTGATACTGACTGACACTGATTGACTGACACTGACTGACTGACTCTGACTGACACTGATTGGCTGACACTGATTGACTGACTGACACTGACTGACACTGATTGACTGATACCTCCCAGCTTACAGGATCCGAAAAACTGACCTTTCACCTCTTACTGTGTTTGGGGTTGCAAAATTTCTAACCGCGATGTGGCACATTCGCAACCGTTTTTTAAACTTGAGCAAGATTCGGTATAAATGAAGTGTCCAGATGATATGAAACTGTAACTTATAGCAAATGCTTTTTTATACTATTTTAATATGTTTTTAATGACATGCTTCTGTCAGGATGATTGTAGGAGTGGACACAGACTCACAGTGTGATGTCAGACAAGCATGACTATTACCTGGACTTTTGCAGGACTGACTAAGTAGTCTGCAAGGAGTTAAGGAACCGCATACATTGTGCACATTTGACTGTACCACTGCTCATCTCAATGCCTGAGTCATTCGGCAAGTACATAGACAGTGACTAGATTCCTAGAGTGCTAGTAGTTGACAGCAAGATACGTTTATAAGCACTTATGTTTCAGCAGAGAGATTAGATAAGGAAATGCTTCTGTCAGGATGATTGTAGGAGTGGACACAGACTCACAGTGTGATTCCAGACAAGCATGACTATTACCTGGACTTTTGCAGGACGGACGCAGTAGCCTGCAAGGGGTTAAGGAACAGCATACATTGTGCACATTTGACTGTACCACTGCTTGTCTCAATGCCCGAGTCATTCTGCAAGTGCATAGACATTGACTGGGTTCCTAGAGTGCTAGTAGTTGACAGCACGATACATTTATAAGCACTTATGTTCCAGCAGTGTGATTAGATAAGAACATGCTTCTGTCAGGATGATTGTAAGAGTGGACACAGAATCACAGTGTGATTCCAGACAAGCATGACTATTACCTGGACTTTTGCAGGACTGACTCAGTAGTCTGCAAGGGGTTAAGGGACCGCATACATTGTACACATTTCACTGTACCAGTGCGTGTCTCAATGTCTGAGTCATTCTGCAAGTGCGTAGACAGTGACTGGGTTCCTAGAGTGCTAGTAGTTGACAGCAGGATACGTTTATAAGCACTTATGTTTCAGCACAGTGATTAGATAAGGACATGTGTCTGTCAGGATGATTGTAGGAGTGGACAGAGCTGCTTTAGAGCCATAGAACAAGTCAGCAGAACTGCTTTAGAGCCAGAGAACCAGGTCAGCAGAGCCATTGTAGAGCCAGAGGCCCAGGTCAGCAGAGCTGCTGTAGAGCCGGAGAACCAGGTCAGCAGAACTGCCTTAGAGCCAAAGAACCAGGTCAGCAGAGCTGCTGTAAAGCCAGAGAAACCAGGCCAGCAGAGCTGCTTTAGAGCCAGAGAACCAGGTCAGCAGAACCATTGTAGAGCCAGATAACCAGGTCAGCAGAGCTGCCCTAGAGCCTAAGAAGCAGGTCAGCAGAGCTGCTCTAGAACCAGAGAACCAGGTCAGCAGAGCTGCTCTAGAGGCAGAAAACCAGGCCAGTAGAGCTGCTTTAAAGGGAGAGAACCAGGTCAGCAGAGCTGCTTTAGAGTCACAGAACCAGGCCAGCGGAGCTGCTTTAGAGCCAGAGAACCAGGTCAGTAGAGCTGGTCTAGAGACTAAGAACCAGGTCAGCAGAGCTGCTCTAGAGCCTAAGAACCAAATCAGCAGAGCTGCTGTAGAGCCAGAGAAACCATGTCAGTAGAGCTGCTTTAGAGCAAGAGAACCAGGTCAGCAGAGCTGCTTTAGAGCAAGAGAACCAGGTCAGCAGAGCTGCTTTAGAGGGAGAAAAGCAGGTCAGCAGAGCTGCTTTAGAGCCAAGGGACCAGGTCAGCAGAGCTGCTCTAGAACCAGAGAACCAGGTCAGCAGAACTGCTTTAGAGCCATAGAACCGGGTTAGCAGAGCTGCTTTAGAGCCAGAGAACCAGGTCAGCAGAGCTATTGTAGAGCCAGAGAACTAGGTTAGCAGAGCTGTTCTAGAGCCAAAGAACCAGGTCAGCAGAGCTGCTGTAGAGCCAGAGAAACCAGGTCAGCAGAGCTGTTTTAGAGGGAGACAACCAGGTCAGCAGAGCTGCTTTAGAGCCAGAGAGCCAGGCCAGCAGAGCTTCTTTAGAGACAGAGAACCAGGTCAGCAGAGCTGCTCTAGCTGACCCTGCCTGACTGACACTGATTGATTGCCACTGACTGACACTGATTGACTAACTGATACTGACTGACACTGATTGACTGACACTGACTGACTGACTCTGACTGACACTGATTGGCTGACACTGATTGACTGACTGACACTGACTGACACTGATTGACTGATACCTCCCAGCTTACAGGATCCTAAAAACTGACCTTTCACCTCTTACTGTGTTTGGGGTTGCAGAATTTCTAACCGCGATGTGGCACATTCGCAACCGTTTTTTAAACTTGAGCAAGATTCGGTATAAATGAAGTGTCCAGATGATATGAAACTGTAACATATAGCAAATGCTTTTTTATACTATTTTAATATGTTTTTAATGATGTTGGATGGATACCATTTGTATTTTAAATTGAAAAAGTTTTTGTATATCTTTTATGATCTATAATTGATCGAAATAAAGATTGAAAATGAAAAACTGATTGACTGACACTGACTGACTGACACTGACTGACACTGATTGACTGACACTGGCTGACACTGACTGACTGACTGACACTAACTGACACTGACTGACTACTCGCTACTGCTCTACTACTCACTCTCTACTACTCTCTGTCTACTACTCACTCTCTACTACTCACTCTCCACTACTCTACTACTCACTCTCTACTACTCACTCTCTACTACTCACTCTTTACTTCTCTACTACTATCTCTCTACTGTGCTCTCTCTACTACTACTCTCTTCTACTATCTCTCTATTAGTCACTCTCTACTATTTACTCTCTACTATTCACTCTCTACTACTCACTCTCTACTAATCACTCGCTACTACTCTCTACTACACACTCACTACTACTCTCTACTACTCACTCTCTACTACTCTCTACTACTACTCTACTACTACTCTCTACTACTCACTCTCTTCTACTCACTCTCTTCTACTCTCTACTCTCTACTACTCACTCTACTACTCTCTACCGCTCACTTGCTACTACTCTACAACTCATTCTCCACTACTTTCTACTACTCTCTCTCTGCTACTCACTCTCTGCTACTCACTCTCTACTACTCACTCTACTACTCTCTACTACTCTCTCTACTACTCTCTCTCTACTTCTCACTCTCTACTACTCACTCTCTACTACTCACTCTCCACCACTCACCACTTACTCTCTACTACTCGCTCTCTATTACTCTACTACTCACTCTCTACTACTCACTCTCTACTACTCACTCTCTACTACTCACTCTCTACTACTCACTCTACTACTCTCTACTACTCTCTACCACTCACTCCACTACTCTACTACTCACTTTCTATGACTCTCTGCTACTCTCTCTACTACTCACTCTACTACTCACTCTACTACTCATTCTACTACTCACTCTACCACTCACTCTACTACTCTCTACTACTCACTCTCTGTTCTACTCACTCTCTACTACTCTTCTACTCTCTTCTACCCTCTCTACTACTGACTATCTACTACTCACTCTCTACTACTCTCTCTACTACTCACTCTCTACTACTCTCCACTACTCACTCTACTACTCTCTACTACTCTCTACCACTCACTCTCCACTACTCTACTACTCACTCTCTACTACTCTCTGCTACTCTCTCTACTATTCACTCTCTACTACTCACTCTCTACTATTCACTCTCTACTACTCACTCTCTACTACTCACTCTCTACTACTCACTCTCTACTACTCACTCTCCACCACTCACCACTTACTCTCTACTACTCGCTCTCTACTACTCTACTACTCACTCTCTACTACTCACTCTCTACTACTCTACTACTCACTCTCTACTACTCACTCTCTACAACTGACTACTACTCCACTACTCTCTACTACCCTCTCTACTACTCACTATCTACTACGCACTCTCTACTACTCTCTCTACTACTCACTCTCTACTACTCTCTACTACTCACTCTACTACTCTCTACTACTCTCTACCACTCACTCTCCACTACTCTACTACTCACTCTCTACTACTCTCTGCTACTCTCTGTCTACTACTCACTCTCTACTACTCACTCTACTACTCTCTACTACTCACTCTCTACTACTCTCTCTACTATTCACTCTCTACTATTCTCTACTACCCACGCTCTACTACTCACTCTCCACTACTCACTCTCCACTACTCACTCTCCACTACTCACTCTCTACTACTCACTCTCTACTACTCACTCTCTACTCACTCTACTACTCACTCCCTACTACTCTACTACTCTCTACTACTCTCTTTACTACTCACTCTCTACTACACTCTACTACTCACTCTCTACTACTCACTCTCTACTACTCACTCTACTACTCACTCTCCACCACTCACCACTTACTCTCTACTACTCGCTCTCTACTACTCTACTACTCACTCTCTACTACTCACACTCTACTACTCTACTACTTTCTACTACCCTCTCTACTACTGACTATCTACTACTCACTCTCTACTACTCTCTCTACTACTCACTCTCTACTACTCTCCACTACTCACTCTACTACTCTCTACTACTCTCTACCACTCACTCTCCACTACTCTACTACTCACTCTCTACTAATCTCTGCTACTCTCTCTCTACTATTCACTCTCTACTACTCACTCTCTACTACTCACTCTCTACTACTCACTCTCTACTACTCACTCTCTACTACTCACTCTACTACTCACTCTCCACCACTCACCACTTACTCTCTACTACTCGCTCTCTACTACTCTACTACTCACTCTCTACTACTCACTCTCTACTACTCACTCTCTACTACTCTACTACTCACTCTCTACTACTCACTCTCTACTACTCACTCTCTACTACTCACTCTCTACTACTCTAATACTCTCTAATACCCTCTCTACTACTCACTATCTACTACGCACTCTCTACTACTCTCTCTATTACTCACTCTCTACTACTCTTTACTACTCACTCTACTACTCACTCCCTACTACTCTACTACTCTCTACTACTCTCTTTACTACTCACTCTCTACTACACTCTACTACTCCTTCTCTACTACTCACTCTCTACTACTCACTCTCCACCACTCACCACTTACTCTCTACTACTCGCTCTCTACTACTCTACTACTCACTCTCTACTACTCACTCTCTACTACTCTACTACTCTCTTCTACCCTCTCTACTACTGACTATCTACTACTCACTCTCTACTACTCTCTCTACTACTCACTCTCTACTACTCTCCACTACTCACTCTACTACTCTCTACTACTCTCTACCACTCACTCTCCACTACTCTACTACTCACTCTCTACTACTCTCTGCTACTCTCTCTACTATTCACTCTCTACTACTCACTCTCTACTATTCACTCTCTACTACTCACTCTCTACTACTCACTCTCTACTACTCACTCTCTACTACTCACTCTCCACCACTCACCACTTACTCTCTACTACTCGCTCTCTACTACTCTACTACTCACTCTCTACCACTCACTCTCTACTACTCTACTACTCACTCTCTACTACTCACTCTCTACTACTCATTCTCTACAACTGACTACTACTCAACTACTCTCTACTACCCTCTCTACTACTTACTATCTACTACGCACTCTCTACTACTCTCTCTACTACTCACTCTCTACTACTCACTCTACTACTCTCTACTACTCTCTACCACTCACTCTCCAATACTCTACTACTCACTCTCTACTACTCTTTGCTACTCTTTGTCTACTACTCACTCTTTACTACTCACTCTACTACTCTCTACTACTCACTCTCTACTACTCTCTCTCTACTATTCACTCTCTACTATTCTCTACTACCCACTCTATACTACTCACTCTCCACTACTCACTCTCCACTACTCACTCTCCACTACTCACTCTCTACTACTCACTCTCTACTACTCTTTACTACTCACTCTACTACTCACTCCCTACTACTCTACTATTCTTTACTACTCTCTTTACTACTAACTCTCTACTACACTCTACTACTCACTCTCTACTACTCACTCTACTACTCACTCTCCACCATTCACCACTTACTCTCTACTACTCGCTCTCTACTACTCTACTACTCACTCTCTACTACTCACTCTCTACTACTCTACTACTCTCTACCACCCTCTCTACTACTGACTATCTACTACTCACTCTCTACTACTCTCTCTACTACTCACTCTCTACTACTCTCCACCACTCACTCTCCACTACTCTACTACTCACTCTCTACTAATCTCTGCTACTCTCTCTCTACTATTCACTCTCTACTACTCACTCTCTACTACTCACTCTCTACTACTCACTCTCTACTACTCACTCTACTACTCACTCTCCACCACTCACAACTTACTCTCTACTACTCGCTCTCTACTACTCTACTACTCACTCTCTACTACTCACTCTCTACTACTCACTCTCTACTACTCTACTACTCACTCTCTACTACTCACTCTCTACTACTCACTCTCTACTACTCACTCTCTACTACTCTAATACTCTCTAATACCCTCTCTACTACTCACTATCTACTACGCACTCTCTACTACTCTCTCTATTACTCACTCTCTACTACTCTTTACTACTCACTCTACTACTCACTCCCTACTACTCTACTACTCTCTACTACTCTCTTTACTACTCACTCTCTACTACACTCTACTACTCACTCTCTACTACTCACTCTCCACCACTCACCACTTACTCTCTACTACTCGCTCTCTACTACTCTACTACTCACTCTCTACTACTCACTCTCTACTACTCTACTACTCCCCTCTCTACTACTGACTATCTACTACTCACTCTCTACTACTCTCTCTACTACTCACTCTCTACTACTCTCCACTACTCACTCTACTACTCTCTACTACTCTCTGCCACTCACTCTTCACTACTCTACTACTCACTCTCTACTACTCTCTGCTACTCTCTCTCTACTATTCACTCTCTACTACTCACTCTCTACTACTCACTCTCTACTACTTACTCTCTACTACTCACTCTCCTCCACTCACCACTTACTCTCTACTACTTGCTCTCTACTACTCTACTACTCACTCTCTACTACTCACTCTCTACTACTCTACTACTCACTCTCTACTACTCACTCTCCACTACTCTACTACTCACTCTACTACTCTCTACTACTCCCTCTCTACTACTCTCTCTCTACTATTCACTCTCTACTACCCACTCTCTACTACTCACTCTCCTCTACTCACTCTCCACTACTCACTCACCACTACTCACTGTCTACTACTCTTCACTACTCACTCTACTACTCCTTCCCTACTACTCTACTACTCTCTACTACTCTCTCTACTACTCACTCTCTACTACTCTCTGCTACTCTTTGTCTACTACTCACTCTCTACTACTCACTCTACTACTCTCTACTACTCACTCTCTACTACTCTCTCTCTACTATTCACCCTCTACTATTCTCTACTACCCACTCTATACTACTCACTCTCCACTACTCACTCTCCACTACTCACTCTCCACTACTCACTCTCTACTACTCACTCTCTACTACTCACTCTCTACTACTCTTTACTACTCACTCTACTACTCACTCCCTACTACTCTACTACTCTTTACTACTCTCTTTACTACTCACTCTCTACTACACTCTACTACTCACTCTCTACTACTCACTCTACTACTCACTCTCCACCATTCACCACTTACTCTCTACTACTCGCTCTCTACTACTCTACTACTCACTCTCTACTACTCACTCTCTACTACTCTACTACTCTCTACCACCCTCTCTACTACTGACTATCTACTACTCACTCTCTACTACTCTCTCTACTACTCACTCTCTACTACTCTCCACTACTCACTCTACTACTCTCTACTACTCTCTACCACTCACTCTCCACTACTCTACTACTCACTCTCTACTAATCTCTGCTACTCTCTCTCTACTATTCACTCTCTACTACTCACTCTCTACTACTCACTCTCTACTACTCACTCTCTACTACTCACTCTACTACTCACTCTCCGCCACTCACCACTTACTCTCTACTACTCGCTCTCTACTACTCTACTACTCACTCTCTACTACTCACTCTCTACTACTCACTCTCTACTACTCTGCTACTCACTCTCTACTACTCACTCTCTACTACTCACTCTCTACTACTCTAATACTCTCTAATACCCTCTCTACTACTCACTATCTACTACGCACTCTCTACTACTCTCTCTATTACTCACTCTCTACTACTCTTTACTACTCACTCTACTACTCACTCCCTACTACTCTACTACTCTCTACTACTCTCTTTACTACTCACTCTCTACTACACTCTACTACTCACTCTCTACTACTCACTCTCTACTACTCACTCTCCACCACTCACCACTTACTCTCTACTACTCGCTCTCTACTACTCTACTACTCACTCTCTACTACTCACTCTCTACTACTCTACTACTCCCCTCTCTACTACTGACTATCTACTACTCACTCTCTACTACTTTCTCTACTACTCACTCTCTACTACTCTCCACTACTCACTCTACTACTCTCTACTACTCTCTGCCACTCACTCTTCACTACTCTACTACTCACTCTTTACTACTCTCTGCTACTCTCTCTCTACTATTCACTCTCTACTACTCACTCTCTACTATTCACTCTCTACTACTCACTCTCTACTACTCACTCTCTACTACTTACTCTCTACTACTCACTCTCCTCCACTCACCACTTACTCTCTACTACTTGCTCTCTACTACTCTACTACTCACTCTCTACTACTCACTCTCTACTACTCTACTACTCACTCTCTACTACTCACTCTCTACTACTCGCTCTCTACTATTCTACTACTCTACTATCCTCTCTACTACTCACTATCTACTACACACTCTCTACTACTCTCTCTACTACTCACTCTCTACTACTCTCTACTACTCACTCTACTACTCTCTACTACTCACTCTCCACTACTCTACTACTCACTCTACTACTCTCTACTACTCCCTCTCTACTACTCTCTCTCTACTATTCACTCTCTACTACTCTCTACTACCCACTCTCTACTACTCACTCTCCTCTACTCACTCTCCACTACTCACTCTCCACTACTCACTCTCTACTACTCTTCACTACTCACTCTACTACTCCTTCCCTACTACTCTACTACTCTCTACTACTCTCTCTACTACTCACTCTCTACTACACTCTACTACTCACTCTCTACTACTCACTCTCTACTACTAGCTTTCTACTACTCGCTCTCTACTACTCTTTACTACTCACTCTACTACTCACTCCCTACTACTCTACTACTCTCTGCTACTCTCTCTACTACTCACTCTCTACTACTCACTCTCTAGTATTCTCTACTACTTACTCTCTACTACTCTCTACCACTCACTCTCTACTATTCTCTCTCCACTACTCACTCTCTACTACTCTCTACTACTCACTGTCTACTACTCTCTTCACATGGTAAAATCACCTTAGAACACACCACAATTCCTAAAATGAGTATGGTATCATCAGCAAATGATTTATAATGTAACTAAAGTCTTACAACCTTCTATTAACTGCAGTGCTTTTTAATGAGGTGCTATCATGTATATTGGTCCCAGGATGGCTGCCAACACTTCTTGGATGAAGTGCTGACAGCCAATCAGATCTCACAATGAGATGTGTTGTTAGGCTCCGCCCAGATATATATGTATTTTTATGTCTTTTTTTCCTTTAATATCTAAAAAATTACTGAACAGATTTACACCATTTAACCAAAAGGCACGAGTGTGAGCCAAGGCCTACCACTTTTTGCCAAATTTGGTTTAATTCCATTCAGCAGATCGGGCTGTAGCTGGGATCCAGTTTTACGACAAATAAAACTCTCTGGTGCTGTGGCCTCAATGCAAACAGACGGTCTTCATTGCAACAGGTGCCCAACGAGTTTCGCAGTTAACCTCACTGCATGTTCAGTATAATATGTATCTTTTTTTTCACCAAGGTACGTATATGTTGAGTTAGATATATAAAATGTATACAAACTTACCTTTTGATATTTTATCCTTTGATATTCTATTCACGATACTGTGAGCCGTCTATATTTTGGATTTACTATTCCCAGCCCGCACCATGCTGTGCAGCTGTAATGTGGAAATGAGATGATACTATCTCTAATTTTTCCAGGGCATTTTCAGCTCTCTCGATTCCATGCTGCAATAAATGATCATAATGTTTTCTGAGAAGGCGGGTCTTGTTTGAAGAGTCACTTTAGGATTAAAGGCTACAGAGAAAGATAAATAGGGCAGTATAACTCTACTGATAACAGTTCACTGAAACTTTTGCTAAATTAATGGAATATTTCTGTTAGTGAAAGCACCCTTATTTGCAGACTGCACTGGCAGCGGATATCCTGCATTTGAGAGGCTATTGAGGAACTAGGGGGTTTTACTCCTTCATATTGGCTCTTAGGGCGTGCAAAGTTGTAGGATGGCTCAGTGAGTTGAACACTGCTAAAATGCAGTGATCTTCATGTCACACTTTTGAGTAGTGACAAGACCAAACCAACTTTTCATTACTCTGGGGCCAGTCAGTTGAGTACCTTGCCATTTTCGTGGACACCCCACCAAAGGATTTTTTGGTGGAACAAAGCCTTAGCAAGTTGAGAGCATTCCTTATTTAAAGAAACCATCTTTAGCCTGGGAGCAAAAACTCTAACACAAATATATTTTGCACGCAGGAGTTTTGCGCTCCGAAGAAATAAGGCAGTAGGCAGTAGATTCAGTTAAAACCACAAAGGCAAAAGAGTTATTGTTAATTAGCACTTGTACAGCACATAATCAGCCATTGGTATGGCATTGTGGTTCCATTTGATAAAGTGAGCTATAAGAAGCATGGGGCCTTATTTATCAAGGCCTTGCGCCACCGGTGCGTCACTTTTCCCCATGTTAAAAGTGACGCACCGGTGGCGCAAGGCTTTCATAAATGAGGCCCATGGTTCTTTTGGCCTCGGTGAGAAGCTTAACGCTTGTTTGGTGATACCAAACATCTTTGACTCACCTGCCTTCTCAGCTCATCTTGTCAGACCATGAAGCAAGATAGAGTTCGATATCTCCCTCTTCTAGTGGTCCAGAGATTAGGAGAACCATGGAGTTATTTATTAAGGTATTGTTAAATCGCTCACAAGCACAAAGTAATGGAAAGCATTGCGTCGATTTACTGACCATTGTAAAAGGTACAGAAAAAGCACAAAAGTGTGGGGCAGTACAAGAGCACCGGTGCAACTGTTAAAAAAAGAAGCAGCGTCAGAGAAGTGCAAGATTCCTGCCGCTGGAGTGCTGAACCTGAAATATTATTAATCTATCGAATGAGAATACATTCTTTCCAATTTGCACGGGCAATTTTGACTTACTGTAAGTTTCTAAAATCACACAAACTCACTTCAGTGGATTCATGTATATTTCAAAGTCTTTGTGGGGAGATATTTATGTATGACAGATATTTTGGTAGTCGATTTTCACATGCCGGCCAAGTGCCTGATTTAACTTTAGGGGGCAGATTTACAAGCCCCATGCACCTTTTTTACGCCGCTGATGCGTCACTTTTGTGATGCAGCGGCGGCGCGAAAGATGCGCCATGGTGCGGGGTATTTACAATGTGACGTATCTCCCAAATGCGTCACGTTGTAAAGCCCTGCGCCATAAGGAGGCATTCCGGCGCAGGGGGGGTGGGCGTTCCTGCACAGGAACGCCTCCTAAAAGTGGCTGAGTGAAATCTACAAGATTTCGCTCAGTCACTTTTAGGCCAATGCTGCGTCAAAACCCTGAAGCAGGCGTAAGGGTTGACGCAGCATTGGAAGAATAGGCCCCCCAGAGCATTGCTGGAGCTGCATCGCGCTTGCGACGCAACTCCAGCAATGCGCTGCCTTTACGGCACAGATGCGTGACACATCTGTGCCGTTTTTATCCCATGGTGCGCATCATGGGTGGCAGGACTGCAACGCACAATTGCTGGCGCATCCCTGCTAATTTGCAGGGATGCGCCAGTGATTGTAAATCTGCCCCCCCAGTGTTTACAGATCATTTGAGTTCTGGAGGCAAATCTAAATCCATTGTGATTCTAGCTGTGGAAAATGACTTCAAAATAAACACGAAGGTATACTTTACTATATCTCAAGAAAGCATAAAAACGATTTTATTTACATTTTCCATTACATAACAAAAAAACATAACATGCCCACTTGCAAATTTGTTGGGCTGTATGGGGCTTTTCAACTTCACCTCTCCAAGCTTTGTGGGTTAGTGCTTAAATTGTAAAAATAAAAAAAACGCAGGGGGCCAAAGTACTTATTAGCCATGTGCAATCAGAGCTACAGAATAAAGTGTCAAGTCTTGATTTCTCCTGATACTTTTTTCTTTAACCACTCTACACTTCGTCTCTCCCTGGCAGGTTCTGCTGTCTTTTCCCGCATGTATCGGGGTGAGGGATTTAGTTGCACCGACTGTTTGAACACACTGGCCCATATTGTTTAGTGCTTCAGGGGGACACAGGTTGAGAAGTATCCCCAGCAGGGTTATTTGGCCCCCTCCTCCCTAGAAACATTTTGTCATTAGATTGACTGTTGATCTTCACAGATAATGTGACTCTGGAATGAGGGAGGGGTGTTCTGGTGCTCCTGGGCACACCCGGGGCGGTGGTCTTTTATACGGTGGGACAGGGGTTTAAGCCACTGATTGTCATTGAGCCCTCTATGTCGCTGCTCTTGTCTCCAACTACACGAAGCACAAATGTGCCACCCACCCAACCCCTAGATTCCTCATAGCAGAAGATTTTTAGTTTTTGCCAAAATGTGGTAAAACCAAAGATAATGAATACGTTTATGGCACCTGCTGTCAAATTAAATTTGGTATAAACTGACTCTGAAGTGGGTTTCGGGCTGGCTTGAGGTGAAGGAGGCCTGCTGGTAGACTAGGGTTGCTCACATCCAGCGTTAGAAGTGGGCGGGGACGGAAGGGCACGGTGTGCCCTTACTTCTTAAAATTATGTTAGTCCGTTCCCCTACTTCTTAGTTTTAAAAGAGCGTACAGGGGACTGTAAAATTGCCATACTTTAAAGTACACCTTTTTTTCTTTTTCACGGCATGAGTGGTGCAACGTGAATATTCAAAAGGCCTCTGCACTTCGCCCGACCTCCTCCCCTTCCCCGCTGGGTCTAATGGGCCTGCAAAGTGAGACTGAAAGGGCCATCAGTGTAGCATAGTGCGAAAACGGCTACTCTGATGGCCCTGCGGCTGCTGTGAGCCAGTGATCACACCTCATTTGTGAGGACGCTGCCAGCAAATTTACATGCCAATTTAAAGCTGCTATTAGTTGGGTTTTGTGGCAGTGATATTCACAGTGTTTACCTGCTGAAGCAACGTTCATTAATGCCTACCAGACTATTTCCCGGCAATCTCGGCCGGAGGTGCACCGGGGCCGTTTTCACGCCACTTCTAGTTCTGTTGACAGTTGTCCTCCCCATACAGGACCCAGTGTAACACACACCATTCCAAAGATGTTTGAGAAACCCAAGGGCAAGAGTGGTTTTGCACCCATAACCAAACGAGTAAGCTCATATTTGGAAGCAGTATTTACACCACCTCCTGACCCATGTGCACATGATTTGGCAGATTTAATAATTGCATGTACTAACAGATTCGCCCCCCTGCAAAGCCCCATTGATAATGACGCCATCTGTGCAGACAAATCTTTTCCAACTCAAGCAATGACAGCCCCGGCGTTTGACCCCAGTATTTAGGAGTCTGTTAGTGATTTAAGAAAATATTCCAATGTTCTGAAGTCTATGATTGGTGACCTTATGGGGATGATGAAGGGCAGGAGCAGTGATGGGGCAGGAGCAGTGATGGGGCAGGAGCAGTGATGGGGCAGGAGAGGCGACAGGGCAGGAGAGGAGACGTGGAAGGAGAGGCAATAGGGCAGGAGAGGTGACCGAGCACAAGAAGTGACGGGCAGGTGACATGACAGGCAGGTGATGTGACGGGCAGGTGAGGTGATGGGCAGGAGAGGTGACTGGGAAGGAGAGGTGACGGGGCTTGAGCTAGAGCAGTAAACGGGTGTGAGCGGTGAAAGGACAGCAGCGATGAAAGGACAGGAGAAGTGAACGGGGCAGGAGCAGTGAACGGGGCAGGAGCAGTGAACGGGGCAGCAGAAATGAACGGGGCAGCAGAAATGAACGGGGCAGGAGCAGTGAACGGGGCAGGAGCAGTAAACGGGGCAGGAGCAGTAAACGGGGCAGGAGCAGTGAACGGGGCAGGAGCAGTGATAGGGCAGGAGCAGCGACAGGGCAGGAGAAGCAACAGGGCAGGAGAGGAGACGTGGAAGGAGAGGCAACAGGGCAGGAGAGGTGACCGGGCACAAGAAGTGACGGGCAGGTGACGTGACGGGCAAGTGATGTGACGGGCAGGAGAGGTGGCGGGGCAGGAGAGGTGGCGGGGCAGGAGAGGTGGCGGGGCAGGAGAGGTGATGGGGCAGGAGAGGTGACGGGGCAGGAGAGGTGACGGGGCAGGAGAGGTGACGGGGCAGGAGCGGTGAACAGGGCAGGAGCGGTGAACAGGGCAGGAGAGGTGACGGGGCATGAGCTAGAGCAGTAACCGGGTGTGAGCGGTGAAAGGACAGCAGCGGTGAAAGGACAGGAGAAGTGAACGGGGCAGGAGCAGTGAACGGGGTAGCAGAAATGAACGGGACAGCAGAAATGAACGGGCAGGAGCAGTGAACGGGGCAGGAGCAGTAAACGGGGCAGGAGCAGTAAACGGGGCAGGAGCAGTAAACAGGGCAGGAGCAGTAAACGGGGCAGGAGCAGTGAACGGGGCAGGAGCAGCGACAGGGCAGGAGCAGCGACAGGGCAGGAGAGGAGACGTGGAAGGAGAGGCAACAGGGCAGGAGAGGTGACCGGGCACAAGAAGTGACGGGCAGGTGACATGACAGGCAGGTGATGGAATGGGCAGGTGCGGTGATGGGCAGGAGAGGTGACGGGGCAGGAGAGGTGACGGGGCAGAAGAGGTGACGGGGCAGGAGAGGTGACGGGCAGGAGAGGTGGCGGGGCAGGAGAGGTGACGGGGCAGGAGAGGTGACGGGGCAGGAGAGGTGACAGGGCATGAGCTAGAGCAGTAACCGGGTGTGAGCGGTGAAAAGACAGGAGCAATGAAAGGACAGGAGCAGTGAACGAGGCAGGAGCAGTGAACGAGGCAGGATGTGCGAACAGGGCAGGAGGTGCGAACGGGGCAGGAGCAGTGAAGGGGGCAGGAGCAGTGTCGGAGCAGGAGCAGTGATGGGGCAGGAGAGGCAACAGGGCAGGAGAGGAGACGTGGAAGGAGAGGCAACAGGGCAGGAGAGGTGACTGGGCAGGTGACATGACAGGCAGGTGACATGACAGGCAGGTGACATGACAGTCAGGTGACATGATGGGCAGGAGAGGTGATGGGCAGGAGAGGTGACGGGGCAGGAGAGGTGACGGGGCAGGAGAGGTGACGGGGCAGGAGAGGTGACGGGGCAGGAGAGGTGACGAGGCAGGAGAGGTGACGAGGCAGGAGAGGTGACGAGGCAGGAGAGGTGACGGGGCATGAGCTAGAGCAGTAACTGGATGTGAGCGGTGAAAGGACAGGAGCGGTGAAAGGACAGGAGCGGTGAACTGGGCAGGAGCAGTGAACGGGGCAGGAGCAGTGAACGGGGCAGGAGCAGTGAACGGGGCAGGAGCAGTGAATGGGGCAGGAGCAGTGAACGGGGCAGGAGCAGTGAACGGGGCAGGAGCAGTGAACGGGGCAGGAGCAGTGATGGGGCAGGAGCAGTGATGGGGCAGGAGAGGCGACAGGGCAGGAGAGGAGACGTGGAAGGAGAGGCAACAGGGCAGGAGAGGTGACCGGGCACAAGAAGTGACAGGCAGGTGACATGACAGGCAGGGGATGTGACGGGCAGGTGAGGTGATGGGCAGGAGAGGTGACGGGGCAGGAGAGGTGACGGGGCAGGAGAGGTGACGGGGCAGGAGCGGTGAACAGGACAGGAGCAGTGAACAGGACAGGAGCAGTGAACAGGACAGGAGCAGTGAACAGGACAGGAGCAGTGAACAGGACAGGAGCAGTGAACAGGACAGGAGCAGTGAACGGGGCAGGAGCAGTGAATGGGGCAGGAGCAGTGAACGGGGCAGGAGCGGTGAACAGGGCACGAGCGGTGAGCGGGGCAGGAGCGGTGAACAGGGCAGGAGCGGTGAACAGGGCAGGAGCAGTGACGGGCAGGAGAAGTGACGGGCCAGTAGAAGTGACGGGCCAGGAGAAGGGAGGGGTCGGGGGAATTGACGAAGCAGGAGTGTTGATCGAGCATGAGCAGGAGTACTGACTGGACAGGAGCAGTGAAAGGGCAGGAGTAGGCGTTTCCCAGGGCGACTGGAAGGGTAGGGGGCCAGTTTAGTTTGGGGGGACCGGTTTTGTACAAGTGCAGGAGTTTTAAAAACACTGCAAAGTTATTTGTATATTCAGCAGGTTTCGGTCAACAATACAAGTGCCAAGATAACTTTGGTGATCAATGTACCTGCTGGAGGGAGAGGGGAGCATGTTTTGTCTAGTGGCTATTTTACTCATCTAAGGTAGTGCAGAGGGGTAATATGCCTGCTGCAAAGAACATGTACCATGCATATCAAAGAGCAATATGTTATGTGTATAGTTCAGTGGGTACTGCTTTGTGTTCACTTCCCGAATGAAAGGACACTTGAATACATATGGCCTGGCAGTTCGGGCTGGACTGTTCACATTGGGCGCAGGATCAAGACTGATTTGCATATGGCTGGGTCCAAACTGGAATGGCATGGTGAGCAAAAAACGATGGATTTAAGCCCCGATCTCTGAACTGGGGTGAATGTATGACCTTGTTCTGCATTCTGTCCATCAATTGTTCTTTTTGCATTTGTCACCCCGAGTGGGACAGGTATGCTCAGACATGAGTCCTGTGCTCTCCATGCCACTGGAGTCAAGCTATCCTGGCTGATGAGGGCTGAAAGCCCGAAACCGGTCCTAGGATGCTTGTTTCCAGTCTAGGGAGGGCCTGGCCTGGCAGTTCGGGCTACACTGTTCTCATTGGGCACAGGATCAAGACTGATTTGCATATGGCTGGGTCCAAACTAAAATCGCATGTGAGCAAATAAACAATGGATTTAGGCCCATCTCTCTGCACTGGGGTGAATGTATGATATTGTTCTGCATTCTGTCCACCAGTTGTTCTTTTTACTATATTATGATTGAGCAGCTAGCTGGCTGACATGAATATGAAGGAGCCTTTGTGGGTTTCTGTGAGTCTAGATTCTCCTGAAGAGTTTCTTTCTCTTCTGAGCCCTGCTTAACACATGTGTATAGGAGGAGCCCTGCATTCATGACCTCAATGTTTGAGACAAAAAATAATCATGGATTTCTGAACAATGAGAGTAAAAGCATTAAGGTAACATGTTGTTCCTGCTTATATTTCACATGCTTTACATAAACCTGTATTCCCTATGAGTGTTTGCTTTTTCCTGAATTAAACCTCAAATAAACATATCCATTCTTTTAATTAAATAACGTTATAAGCTGTAACTGGTCAGTGAAATGCTAAACGTACTAAAAATTGGTATGTTTTGCTATTTCTAGCCACACCCCTGACTCCGCCCACTGATTCAATCTTCGGTTGTTCCCGCCCCCTGATTCTCCACCCACAGTTCCCCTACTTTTTTTTCCCCACTTCGACCACTGCTCACATCATGGCGTCTTCATTTGCTGGGAGGCCTGTGAAATGTATTTATCGTGGGTGGTTCTTCCTGGTTATTTGGCATCAGGGTGGTGAATTCTTGATATGCCACATTGTAAAGAAATACGATAATTTGCAAGCTGATTATATATTTTGACAACAATGATAGAAAAGGAGGTTACGCCGTGCTGTTCAAGATGTTAAGACTTGCAATGTTCTCATGATGTCAAAGTCTGCAAAATGTGTCATCGCTTTCATATGGTACTAATGTCTACCATGTCTAATTGCTCACATTGCAAAGTGTGTACACAAGGTATTAAGAGCAAGTTAATAGTGTCAGTTGTTTCACCTGCTACTTGAGAGGTTTAAGGCTAATCTAATAAACTAAGTTATGGCTGCCTAACACCAAACGTCAGTAATGTCTTCTTATGTGTGTGAAAAAGTATCCGTGCGTACTATTTCTCATTCCTGCTATCTCCTAATGTTTTTATATCTTTCACTTCCTCAATTCGCCCGTTCCCGCCTTTCACTATCTTGCTCTGGGTCAAAGTCTAATGCTGAAAAAGAAGTCCTTGTTATATGAGTGGTGTTTCCCGTCACCAGCAACCACTCGTGAACATTAGGCACAACCATCTTCCATCCAGGTATTGGGAAGCCATTAGCGCTTAGAAAGCCTTTAAGAAAAGCCTTTCAAAGTGTCTTTAACTAAATATCAGGTTCATGAAATAACCTGAATGACTGCACCCTGTGCTTTGAAAGCATGGCAAACAGGTTCATAAGGTCTCATGCAGTGAATGTAGGTGGGAGTACAGCACGGACGGCAGCCACAGGTTTACCCTCAACACCCCACCTGAATTAGGGTAGAATAATGGGCACCAGCTGTCTGGCATTCTGTTTTCGTACTTTTTACATGTGCACTGGTATTGAAGAGAAGCTGGGCGTATTGTTAACTCCCAGAGAGATAGAGATGCTAGCTCATAACAAGTTGGACACTGAGGGTCCTCTTAGAAATGAGAAATTACCTGGGGAATCCTTAATGTCAGGATGGCCTGCTCTGGTTATTCCTTATGTCCTCCTGTTATTTCACCCTGAGACTATCTGTCGGAGTGTGCGGCGGGTGAAAGATACAGTGAGTCGTGTAATTCCGATAGGGCCTGTAACTCCTGCTACTAACAACATCAGCATTGAAAAGGCCACAGAATGAAGGCCCTTCCAGCTGGCAGTTGGTGGTAAACCATAGTGGAACAAAATGGGCAAAAGGTGCAAATCTAAAAAACAGAGCGCAAGTATCGCGTGTAATGGCTTTTCCACTTTGTACCATCCACTAAATCAGCCCTTTTTAAAAAGGAAATTGAGACATCGAAGTATTATGTTTTAAGTTAAAAAGAACAGTAAGCAACCAGAATCCTGCAAACTCAGAAAAATAGACTAGATGAAGCCAAGTAATATGCGCAAATGTAAAAGTAAAAGTCAATAGGAAAATTTTCGTCGTAGGGCTGCTGTAAGATAAGTGATCCAGTGGCAGGGACTCCAGGCCGTTGTGCTGTATTCGACAGTAGTCATGAGTTCCCAGAGAGAACTACCAGTCCCAGGTCTGATGGCAGGCGCTTAGCTTCAGCAGAGATGCTTGGGTTATGATACCCCTTAAATGCATTCTTGGTTTGGTAGTTGGGTCAGGGGTCTCTGAGTTTGGTCTACTATGCATTTGCCCATTTATCTTCTCATTCTCATTTCACTAAGAGGTATTATTTGTTCATTTTTGGATCAGGATCTTAAACATATACAGTGGGTGATTTATAAAAAAAGGTTATAAATTTGCACCCTTAGAAGTTCTCTATGAATGGGTTCAACTTTATTACTTTTTGGAATGAACAAATATTGGCAGAAGTAGGCTTGGACAGAGGCCCCAGTCTCAAGTTTCCAGGCCTACTACTGGCAATGAAACATCCAAAATGTGATGGGATGAGTGCCTGCTAATAGTCTACCTAGTGGCAATTGCTCAGAGTAGGATGCCAACAGCAACGTTTTTTGTCCACTGGGCCACCCTAGAGGAGGCCCACCTAATACAAATCAGTACTGACCCAGTGACCCTGTTCCTCATAGAAACAGTCTATCCCAAACATTGGTCATCTTACCCCTCCACCCACTGCTTTTTAGTTGGGAAATTTGAGATACACACTCCCTGAATCTCACTGACTAAGCTACGAACCTGCGCACAGGCTCCAATCCTTGCAGGCTGAGTGAGTTTTACACTTTTATGAAGGGAATGAAAATGTTGTCAGTGAGTTCAGTCAGATTTCCTACTGTTCATACTCATGTCATGATAGTTAATTTAGTTTGCAGTAAATACAATTCAATTTACGGATATGTTTACAATAATAAAACCTTTGAGTATGGATTTTGGTGCCTTTGAAACGGGTTACTGCTCTTCGGTGGCAGAAAGTATTTTTTAAATTCCACTCACGTATTCCCCCTCCCTAATGTTAGAAAGATGAGCAGACCATAATTTTATAGCCGGAATATAGGACTAGTTCTTTCTTCTATAAGTGCTTAATTTGTAAAAAATATAAGTGCAGGTCCCCAGAATTTTTCTAAGGGGGCTTTGCGAGTGTGTTTCTGTTCGACACATTATATGGTAGCAGCTGCAGCACCCTGACCACCCAGAACCCACAACCATCTCTGTCCTCTGCACTTCTGTCTGCTCTACAACCAGGCTCCTAAGCAGCATAGACATGGCCAGTGAGGATAGCAACACTCCCTTTATTTTCAATGTTGTTTATAGAAATAGAACATGGACCACCAATGCACTGAATGGAGTACAATCGCTGTATTGTCTGCCTTCCTTTCTGGGCTTATTGTAGAACTAAGAAAAAGTGGACAAATCTGCCGTTTCCTGCTGTGCCGTAAATTAATTCTGTGGCAGGGCTGGCTTTAGTGCTGGTGGTGCCCGGTGCGATAATAATTTTGGGCTCCCGCACTCCCCATCATCAGCCCCTCAGATTCTCGTACTACCATCTAGAAAAATTGTCCCTCATCTCTCCAATAATAACTTATTGATAAACACAGCACCACCTCCTGAGGTCAGCACCCCCTCCACAAGTCAGCGCCCAGTGCGGCTGCACCAGTCGCACTGCCCTAAAGCTGGACCTGGGCAGGACCGGAGGCTCAGATTATGCTTCAAATGTCTTTACTTTCTCTCACAGTAGCCAATAAACATCAACTAAAATACCCAGTAGGCATGTGAAAAAAACGATAGTAAATTAACGGACCCATAATGTTCAATCACAACACTATTAACCACATAAATGTTTCTGTCACAGTCCTTATTCCTCTTTCTTTACTGCTCGCAGCAGCTACAGATAAGTGCCTTTACAACAAATTACTTTGCCTGACAGTGTAATTTTATTTGACTATTACTAATATTCACTGTGTTTAGTCTCACTAATTGTTGTGGCTCCAGTGCAGAGAATTCATCTACTCCCAGACCATGACGGCAGTTTTCAGTCAGGTGGGTGCACTGGCATCTCTATGTCTCAGCTTTCAGAGGCATGTGTTGATGTGGCAGGGGCGCAGCTAAAGCAACATTCTGAGTTGGGGGGGGGGGGGGGTAATACTTCCAGCAATGGGGCCGGACAAGAATTTCCAGAAATGGAGTGCGAGCTATCCTCATAGCAAATATTAGAATGACAAGTGACAAACTGTGTAATTTAAACATATTGGACAAACCTGATATTGTAACAAGCAATAGACCCCCTTCACCTTAGCACCTTGAGACGTTGCTCAAATGATTTTAAGACCGAGAGAGTTCAGCAGAGATCTCTGGGCCCCTTCAATGTGCGTTTCTTGAAGGCATATTATGTCTTCCCCCATTAAACCTAGTGTCTGTGCGGTTCTCTGTCTCGTTGATAAATCGTTCAGGGCACAAATTTTTTATGACACAATCTTACGTTTATTTAGTGAACCCATTGCTTAGTTCTAGTAGCAATCCATGTCTGAGTGGCGCCGGCCAGAGCCTTCGCCATGCGAGTTCCTCCCCCCAAACGCCCTCCCACACCCTCCAGCCAACCCCCAGCCATGCCCCCAGTCTCCCCCACCATCCAAAGACCAGCTCATAAGGCTTTCCTAAGTTACAGTGCAAAAAAAACTTGAACCTTAAATACAATCAAGCTCAGCCTGTTGATTTTTAAACCAATGTGGACCCCAGACCCAGACCCAGTCGCCCTCCCCTAGTCCCCCCCCAAAAATAGACAGTCAGGGTAAACCTGAATGATGGTGAGCACATGTGAGGTCCCGACCTCCACCCCAATTGTGACCTCTCCAGTTAGTAGGCTGACCTGCCCTGAAGGCTCAAAAAGTTCAATCCACACTGAGAAGAAGAAAAAAATAAAAAAGAAGAGGGTAATCAATGCAGAAAAAAGAAAGAAAAGTGAGGCTAGGGATGCCAATAGCTTTAGCCTGAGCTTGAGTTTATCATATTATGCATTATTCAGCCTTAACAAGAGACCAGTCTTAAAGATGGAATTTTACTGTTTAAGATTTCTTCCTTCCAGATAGTTCTTTCAGGTATTCTCCAACTTTAATCTCAGGCAGGAATATGCGGGATGATTCTTCAAAATTAATTTTCATACTCGCCGGGTTCATCAAGTATACTTGAGCCCTGAGCTGTTGTAGTGGAGTTATCAATTGGCGGAGCCGCCACCTCCGCTCCACAGTTGCATGCCCAAAGTCGGGTTCGGAGAATAACTTTATTACGTCTACTTCTTTAGGAGAATTTGGCCTAGCTTGATCATAAACTAATTGTCATGACAAAAAATGCCCGAAAAAAAACAGAAAAACTCTTGGTTTATCATTGCTTGAGTTAGGACCGTCCCGCCTTGGTTTCAAATTAAAAGGGAAACGGTGAGCTCTTTGGATCTCTTGATTCCAGCTCCAGCTAGACTGTGAGGGGAAGGCAGTCCGTAGAAGTCTCACAATGAACGCTCTAGGATCTTCTCCCTCGACCCCTTTTGGTATTCCTAGCAGTCTGAGGTTGTTCCTCCGCATTCGATTTTCTTGATCCTCTAGCTTAATCATCATGTCCGGTGAGGCGAGCCTCGTGAGTTGCAGATTGCTCCTTTATGTGAACCACTTCTGTCTCGAGGGTCTTTGTTCTTCCTTTTACCATGACGACCCTGTCTCCAATATCCGTGCATATTTTGTTTAATTTTCGAATGCCGCCTTGGAGCTTTTTAGAGGCCCCTCTCGCAGCTAAGCTTTCTGTTTTAGCCTCTTCTCGAAATTATTTGATAGACTCCAGGATTGAGATTAAAGAGTGAGTGCTTGTGGAGTCTAGCTGTGAGCTTGCCCCTTGCTGGAGACTACAGACCCTTTGGGGTGGTGTCCCTTGGAGGTCTGAATGAACCCATTTCAGCTGGCTGTGTTTCCTGCTTCAGGCTTTTCTCCTTTTTACTGTATTCATTGCCGGATCATTCTGCCCCCCTTCAGACTTGCTACTTTCGAAAGAACTTAGCACTTCGTCATCCGTCCTGACAAGGTGCCATCTAAGACGGAAAAAAAGTTTTCATTTACTAAGTCTGGGGACTGTGGATCAATGGCACTCTGATTCACATTTTCAAAACTGTTTTCCGTGCCCCCTGTACCTTTGTTAAGATTACCTTTCACAACTTCAAGGTCATTTGATGCTGGTGAATTAATTGTGATAGATAGAGTACCATCATTTGGGCGGTATTGCTAGATATAGTGATTTGGTCGCCATGATTTAAGGCTGATGGCATTATTTACTTGTTTACTGCTAGTTCAGTTCTGGCTTCGTCCCGGGTTAATTGTTAGATTGTTGCGGTGGTTGTGCAGCGTCAAAAACTAAAGCTAGAGCAGTATCAGGGTGGCTGCTTGGCACATCTGAGAGGGGTTGAGGCAGTGGCAGGGGTAAGAGTAGGGTTTTTTTTAACAACAGGGAAATGTCTGGCTATAGATGAAGTATTTCCCGTGGATGTGGTGTCTGCAACAGAGTTTTCTTTTAGGTTACTCACTCCACCAGATTTACTTGCTTTCTTTACCCCCCATCTTCCCTTTTATCTTTTTTGAGAAAGTCTGTTTTTTCAGTAGCCTTTTTGGATTTTTCTCTGTCTTCATGCTCCTCGTGGCTCGGGTTGGGTTTAACTTTAAGTATTTTCTGACCTTGTGGGATCATTCTGCCACTGCTCGCGCAGCTCTGTTTTGCAAGCGAAATTCTTCCACTTGCGCTGTTCTGTTTTACCGATGAATCTCAGTCACATCCACTCCGTCCGTCCGGAAGCCTCAGACAATCCTGCAGTGCCCGCAGCGTTTCGCCGAGCATGGAAGAGGAGCAGTCGGCGATTACAGGCACAACAGCGTGGCACCGTGTGTGCCAAATCACTGTAATCCGGACGCATGCACCAGTGCTCCTGTGGCAGTGCCGAGCATATGCTGATGCTCACGGGCCCGTAACTCATTAATATCAGGTCGCTGGAGTCCGCTCATCCGTTCTGGTACAGCTGGGGCCGGGTCGATATACCGAGTCACCGAGCCAAGGTAAGAGACGATCCGCTCAGGACAGCCTCACGTTTGTGAGTGGCGTGGAGGCTGGGATAGAGGAATACTCACACTAGCGCCATCTGCTGTCCACTTCCAATGCTCCAAGAATCTTTTGCAAAGTTGGTCTCCAGTACTCCTGAAGTTCTTTATGAAAAAATCTACTCCAAGATTGAGCTCCAAGAAATGGATAAACTTTATTGTCAACAGTTATCGCATTATAATCTCTCACTAGCCAGGGCGGAATATAAAGAGATCCCAAAATATTTGAGTTTCACATTGGACCATAAGGTAAGGTGTTGCATCCTGATGCTAAGACTGAGGACATTACTGCTAAAAGATATAACAAAAAATTGCGGCGGGAATTTTGATAGAATCGGCCAATGTGATTTGTGTAGTGGAGGAATCTAAGATTTGGTACATGTCCTATTTGTCTGTCCAAATAGCAGCTTGGTTGAAGCACGCTCTCGATTCTTAAAACCGATTTGCACAAAATATAATTCTTTTTTAACTATGAATCTGATTGAGCTAATAAGAACCCCACCAGATGAATTTGTATGTTATAAAGTTTTTATCTTCTTTAAAGCCTTTCTCCCGCAATATTAGAGATGTTTAAATTAAGAATAATAATCTATTTTGTATATAATGTATTTTTTTTATATTGTGGTACCATGGAATTGGAAATTTTGATATACTATTTTAACATATTGTGGATCTTGGAAGAGGTCTATACCAATAAAATTTTGTTTCATTTTATAAACTGTCAATATTGTTAATGTAGCACATTGTCATAAATGCTGACTGTGATGTACACTTGTGCCGTGATCCTTTGGTTTGACCAGTGTATGTTAAAGGGTAAATAACGTTTTTTTAAAAAAGAATAAAATATTCCTGCTTGTAAATGCACTTCAACACACCTGTGGTTCACAAAAATACAATGGTTAATGTTAGTACTCCACATTGAACAATTCCCATACATGTAAACATATCGAGCCACATTCAGTAGGAATGCACCAGGTGGTTGTCGACGAACTGGCAAAAAGGTTGATTTGTAGGGAGTATTATGGGCGGTCGTGCCAGTCTCAATGAGAGAGGCCTAGCTAACTATAGATACAAAGTTAAATATTTAAGATTTGTCCAATTCCAAGTCCCTGTAGAGAATCAAAGGCAAGGGAAAGGTCAAGTAATAGGTGTGCTGGAACTCCATTTGAATCCATTCCAGTGTTTAAATCAACCTGTGTGGAAGTCAGTGCTGCTTTTGTGCCACAACCATACCAGAATCTGTTCTTCAATGAATGTAGTTATTTGTCTTTAAGCTGAGCTTTTAATCGATTTGCCTATAAACAGTTTGTTATTGTTTGGAAGTTAGAAGGAGACCTTGTTTGAAAGCCTCTTTGATTTAGGGAGTTCTTTTGAGAAGAGACCTTTTTCCAAGATGTTGTTGATAGTTCTGGCTAGATCAGTTGCAGAGCTATTAATGAGGAAATTCTTGCATATACGAGCAGGGCATATTTGTACCAGTGAAGGTGCTGGTCTACACGCTTTTGCAGCTTTATTTGTGGTCAGAAGGTTAAAGGTTAGTAACTGGTAGTTGTTTTCAGAATATATTTTCTAGTGAACTGTGCAGCACTGTTGGAATTGTGATTGGGCATTGGAGAGAGATGGAGGGTATCCAAAATTATTTAGAATTTGGAAGTAATGCAGGTGCGCCAGGCATACAGCAAGGGAAAGTCCAGAGGCCTTTTTCTGTGCTGCCCCGGCATCAGGATGTCCTAAGGTACTGCCACTTCAGTTACTGTGGTTAGAGGATCCTTTTACCTTTGAACCCTTCCAGTGGTTTTGTCATCTAGAGGCCCATTGTCACCTCCCTCTCTTCAGATCCCCTGTCTCCTGTTTAGGTATCTTCCCCACAGTACTCTTCATGCCACAGGTCATCTCTCCAGGACAAAGTTCAGGTTCCTCTGAAGCAAGGCAGGCATCAGGTAGTTTGGCTTCAGTCTGCTTTCCCTGCTACCTACTCATAATTCTAATGCATAGTGTGACAACTGTGCACTACCTAGTTCCATGGTGTCACTGCCATTCACTTACTAAGATTTCATTGAGAGGCTTAGGCACAATGGGTGCATATAGGAACTGTGTAAGATTATTGGCAATAAATGCATGAGAGGAAAAAAAGGAAACTACGATTTGAATATATCTGAGACGGTTAAAAAACCACTGCACTGCTTCTGGATAATGAGTTCAGTCATGGCAACCCATGACATAACTCCATGCAGTAGTCTAGAAAAATTAAGATAATTGTATAGTGCTGTGATGTGCTTTTTTTTAAAAGTAGTAACACTATTGGAAACAAACTAATCCACTCTTTAAAAACTAATATCACAGCATCTAATTGATCTTGTCAAATGCTTGACTGCTTTGGCAAACATGGTTTCTTATCCAGTAACACTTTGCATTTTGGGATTTTCAGACCCAACATATAATGTAAAAAAAAGGCACGCTCCATAATGAAGCACTGTGGTGAATGGAATGCCAGGAGCAGCTGTTGGGTTTCACACAGTACAATGGGCACTATGTAAAATGTTTATAAACAAGTTTCACTTTGTGATTTTTGGCCTAGCTTTTTGAATCAATAAAAAGCTATGCACTGAAATGGTGAAAGCACAAAGATTTTATGTCATGAGCAGATGTTAGAATTCAAGTGATAAATATCAAACATTCAAGCTCCTCTTAAATGCTAAAAATGGGCTGCCCACCACAGTGACAGGTCCAAGGAGCTATTGGACCAAAGTTATACCAACAGTTGCAATCCTTTGGTCACTCTGTGTAGTAACAGCAACTGAACGCGTCTGAACTGAGAAGATGAACAGAAAACCTCAATGCTGGTGCCTGTGTTCCCATGCCAAGCCAAAGCTTTGGTGGGATTTCATGAGCCCCAGCAACTCAGCTGAAATATTGTTGAAACGTGAGCCCAAGAGTCCTAAAGAAGCTGGTGCTGGTGCACAAAGCCTCAGATAGTTCTCCACTGTGGTACCTGCTGCCAAAGCGCACTAACATCATGCAGGCCAACAGGTTCAAACACTGATCTATGCCGTGGTTTCAGCAACAGCGAAAACACCAGCTCCCTATACAGGCTAAGGGAGCTCAGGTGGAGGATTAAAAATTAACCATGGAGCCAATGCTACTTCACCACCTGCAACGCATCATTGACCCAAGTCCCCACTTCATACCATCCCCAGCTCACAGCCTCTGTCGTATTGCTTCATCCTTAACCTCTTGTGCCTGCTTCCCCTTTCTGCAGCATTTGCCTGCTTTCTCCTCTTGCACCACATGAACACTGGCTCTCAGCTTATCCTCACAGCTTCAGACTGATCCTCAGTCCCTCTCAAACCCCCAAAGCCTTAGCCCTGATCTCCCTCCTTTCACCATCACTCTCCCCTCTTGCACTGGCCACATAGTTACAGATGGGAGAGGTTGGGTATCTAGGGCCTCATTTACAAGGCCAATGCACCACCAGGGCATAATTTGTTTGTAACGCACCATCGGTGCAGTGTGCCTGCTCCTATTTACAAGGCCATACAAAATCAACCCGTGTGACTTTACATGGCCTTGTAAATATGAGCCCCTTTCCCACATTACCCTGCGTGAAAGGGGTATTCCATGGGTGTTGCTGTGGGTGTTCCCATGCAACAAAAATAAGGAAACAGGAAACGCACTGCTGATAAATATAAGTAATCTAACTAATTTCTACTAAATGTCTAGAACAAAGGGTGCTAACCCACAACCTGTATTGACCATACAGGAAAATAATACTAGTGGGGAAAACCGGGACCTAATCCCAGTGTGGGTGGCACAATCCAAGTGGCAGTTGCCTGAATAGGAAATAAATCAAACATTCATCTATTCATATTGATTCATATGGATAAAGTACACTGTCAATACTCTTGTCGATTTTGCTTAACCATGTATTTAAACATACAAGTGCGAAGCGGGTAGTCACAAACTATAAGTGGATATCGTTTCCACCTGAATTAACATGATTTCCAAAAACAAATTTAATTTGGCAGTTGAGGACATAAAAGTATAATGCGCAGATGTATGAAAAATCAGCCCAATGCATTTCGGGAATCCGGGGTCCCTTCTTCAGGGGAACATCTGTAGACAAATAAATAAGCATCACTGTGATATATATTCTTTATACACTGGAGGATATCTCAATATCTGACGTGCACACACTAAAAAGGTCTTACATGTGTGTCAACAACCATGTACTAAGGTGAAAAAATACAAGATAACTCAACACGTTGGTACCGATGTGCTCATGCTAAAGCAAAAAATTGTGCCATGTGTCATGCTTAATGCAAACAGTGAAAAAATGCAGAGAAAAGAGACCAGCTTACTCAGATAATGAGAGTGTAATAGCATAAGGGGAAAGATTACCACATAGTGCAAAACTGGTGTCCCAAGTGATAGAAAAATCATGTCATAATCATGCCAGTGATTAAAAAGAATGAAACAAAGTTACCACGTAAAGATAAAAAAACGACCAAAGCACTACCTGCTGGTAATGTATCTATAAACCAATAAACAATGTGTACATCGAGTTCTAGAACAAAAAAGGAGGAAGCTCCATGTTACTGAATGCCTATGAGCTACTAGTCACATACTTGACAAGAACATATACTCAAGCTTACCCTCCAGGTAGCAGGAATCCCTTGATGGGTAAATAAGTTGGCGTCCTGTATATAATGGTACACAAGACTAGATTGTAACAACCGCAAAATACACGGAAACACCTCAACTATACAAAACGCTGAGTAACATATCTTACCTGTCCAGAGATAGGAAAAAGCAAGACGCCCAAACCTCCATGTAAATAATTACGCTAAAAAGTCCCAATAATACGCATGCCAGTAACTGTACGAGTACGTCAGAGAAAAACAGTTATGACAACTTACCCGCAGAGACTTTAAGAGTGACTCAACGTAGTAACTCCACAAGCACTCGATCATACATGAAAGATGCTCTGAAGCGGCATGCCGATAGACGCAATAGAAATAGGACTGGATCTTGAAGAGGAACAACGGACTGAATAGGTATTCTGAGACCGATAAGCAAAATCAACAACCTTGACAACGGACAACAACGAATCTACCATATAAACATAGAGTAAAGAGCTAAAAGAGGACAGCGGGGGTCCTATATCGGATGTAAAGCTAGGTACAACACTACAGGATAAATATATGATGGGATGGGAACAAATTAGTCAAATGAAAAAAATAAAAAAAGTGCCAGTAATGCACACAAAATAAACACTTGCAATCCCGAGATAGTGACATGCATCCCAAATACGCTGTCAAAAATAATATAAATACAAAAAACTGTGACTATAGTGCACGAGATTAGGAGCTACTCCTGGCCCAAGGTAGTTGAGTAACGCAGGGAGAAGCCTGAACAAGATAATAACAGTAAGGAAATAGCCGGTATCAAAGGGAGACATAATGGAATAACAGTTGCCTAAGGAAATATCTATGTATTAACATAATACCTACAAGGCCACAAATACTGTGAATAGACTGATGCATGACGCTTCTCCTCATATGACATATATATCAATTACATCACAATATAGACCATATGGTAAAGCAAAATCCAGATGAATAGAGTAGGGCACAAGCAAAGATATCAAGATGAATACAGAAATTACTGGTGACATCAATGTGACAAAAGAAATGCAGAAGCGTTCCATCTTCTTGCCAAGTAAAATAGTAATATATCAAGAAAAGCAACTGAAAATAACACAAAGATCACTACACAATCCTGGTCAAAAGAAATATGCAAAACATAAGATATATACAGGTGCTATGACAGATAAAGGTGTACTAGCATCATATAAAACAGCTAAAGTCCACATGTTCATTTAAACCTTTGGGGTAAGTGGTTCCCAGGTGCTCAATCCAGTAAATTTCTCTTTCTAATAAGCTATTGTGATTATCTATACCCTTGTGTTGTTGCACTACCTCAATGATCTGAATCCGTATTTGGGAAATTCTGTGTTTGGTTTCATGCCAATGTGTGGCTAGGCTGGAAATTGCGCAGTGTGTACGTATTGTGCTTTTATGCTCCGTGAGTCTTACTTTAAATTTGTGTCCAGTCTTCCCAAGGTACACCAAGCCACATGGGCATTTTAAACAATATACTACGTTAGTTGAATTACAGTCTGCCGAGTGGCGTAGTTTTATTTGTTTGCCAGAATGGGGATGTGTAAGATATTGACCAGGAATCAGGATATTGCAATGAATGCAATAATAGCATCGACCCGTTCCTTTGTGTTGTTCTTGGGAGATAGGTCTAGGTGATGAAATGATTTCTTGGAGATTTTTCCCACGTGTATACCCAAATGTTGGTTTGTCAAGAAATAATCCATTGAAGTCAGGTTCTATCTCCAATAGTTCCCATCTTTTCCTAATGATACATTGTATCTCTCTGGAGCTAGATGAATATTTAGAGACATATATAGGGGTTTTCAAAGTCATTGGTGTGCGTTTTTCAAACAGTGAAGAACGTGTCTTTATCATGACTCTCTCCATGTTGTCTTGTACAACTTTCTCAGGATAGCCCCTATCTAGGAATTTCTGTTTGAAATCCAGTAGTTTGAGGGACGTGGTTTCAGGGTTCGAGCAGATCCTCTTGATTCTGGTGAATTGTGAATATGGCAAGTTTTGTATCAAACTCCGCGGATGAAAACTGGTGAAGTGCAATGTGCTATTTCTGTTAGTGGGTTTAGTGTAAACTTCCGTCTCAAAACCCCTTTGTTCTGTGTCTCTTCTAATAGAAACATCTAAGTAATTAATTTGAGTTTGACTAATGTTATACGTGAATTTAATGCGTGGATCCCGTGTGTTGAGTTCACTGATCAGAGTTACCAGTTTCTCCTGTGGTTGCGTCCGGAGCACAAAGATGTTGTCAATATATCGTGCGATACCTGTATTCCAATCTGAAATATTGAGTATGTGGTCATTTTCAAACTTTGCCTTATAAATATTCGCATAGGCGGGTGCCCCCGAAAAAACCTATAGACGTGCCTGTGCGTTGTGCGTAAAAATCAGATTGCCACCGGAAATAACTGTGATGTAAACAAAAGTATAAAAATTGTAACAGGAATACTTTGTCAACATCAATATCTTCCATTCTCAAGAGAGCCCACTCCACAGCTTCTATATCAGCCTCATGTGTGATTGACATATATAAAGCCATCACGTCGATGGTGCACATGCACCAATGTTTCTGGATATATGGTTGAATAGAATCCAGCTTTTGTAAAAAATCTGTTTTGTCGCGCACATAAGTACACCAATTATGAACAAATTTCTGGAGGTAGTGATCTAGAAATTTGCCTATTGGATCAAACAGTGACCCGCACCCTGAGACTATTGGCCTGAAAGGGGGATCAACCAGGTTTTTTTGAATCTTTGGAGTCATATAAATTCGAGGTCTTCTGGGATTGTGTGTTGTCAAAAACTCTCTGCATGCTGAATCAATGTGGCCCATTTTTTCTGCTTGTTGTAAAAGGACTTGCAACATGCCTTGTAGTTGAATCGTAGGATCATTGGCTAGTTTGAGGTATGTAGAATTGTCTGTAACATACTCTTCTACTTTGGAGATATAGTATGCAGTGTCCATCATGATCAAAGCCAGACCTTTATCTGCCTGTTTAAATGTAAGAGCTGTGTTGCTAGCTATAGATCTAATCAGCTTCCTCTCATGAATATCAATATTGTGATGTTGTTTCTTCTTGTAATTAATTTTAGCTAGATCCTTTTTGACCAACTCTTCAAAAGCATCCAACATTTTGTGAGTAACTGGTGGTTGAAATTTGCTTTGGGGTTTAAACTTCGTGACAGATTCATTCTGATCTGCGTTTTGGAGTTCCATGACATTAGTAAAATAATATTTTAGGCATAGTTTACGCATGAATCTGAAGAATTCGACTTCTGTGTCCAGTTTCGTTGTGTAGGTTGTGGGGACAAATGACGTGCCTCTAGATAACAACCTGGCTTGTTTTGTAGTTAGAGTTGCAGATGAGATGTTAATTATCAACTTTTGGTTTTGCTGCGCAAATTTTGTTCCCATGCAACATCCATGGAACCTGAAACATTACCAGAGTTACAAAATTTTGTACAGCTGGGAATGAGCCAGAATCCTACTCCTCCCCAGGGGAGGTGTTAGAGTGATGCAACAAGGAGAAATACGTTTATTTCTCCTAATTTTTTCCTATTTCTATGAGTGCTGCATTTTGCAGTATGCATAGAAAGAGGAAAATGGTACCAATGATTGCTTTTGGGCAGGAAGGTGTCCCTTCGTGCACAAAACAAATAATCCCCACAATGCAGGCACATTTGCAACAAGACGCATGGGAACCTGCACTGGCACATGGTAGCTGAATGTTCACCAATGCATAGGAAAGCCCTCAGCTGCATCATATTGTTGTTAATATGGCATATTCTTGTGCTTTGACAATGATACAGCTCAGTGCAGCAAAAATGGCTTGTGCCGCAGCACCATTTTTTTGTGAATGAGGCCCCTAGTGTTGCTAAAAAAACAGATATTTGCAGGTGCCTTGTAGAAATTTATTTATTTATTACAGTTGGGTAATTTTTTAGGTCTTGCCTGTGAAAGAGTATGTGCTGCTTGCAGATGCACTCTAGCTTGCAAGACATATGTTATACAGCAAGGCGCTTAACCAATGCTTGTTATGTGTGCAGCATAAGAGGTGACCTCATATAAAGATTGGGTTATTGTGAACAGTGTGAGTGAATGCAGCGTGAGTTTTGCGAGTGTAAGGTGAAAGGTGTGCCGATGTGAGTGCAGGGCAAGCTACAAGAGTGCAATGTGAGAGAAGGGCCCATATGAGTAGCGGGTGAGAGGAGTGCATACAGAGTGAGAAGAATGAGTGCAGGTCGGTAGTGTGAGTGATGTAAATACAAAGTGAGTTATGTGCCTGTGTGTGTACTGGGGGACCAGGGTGCCTGTGTGAGTGCAGGGTGAGTGGCATGAGTGAAAGGTGAGCTGTGATAGTAAGCACATGATGAGAAGAGTTAGTGCAGGGTAAGTGGTGTGTCGCTGTGAATTCTGGCAGACTATTGTGCCTGTTGACCAGAAGAGTGAGCTGTGTGAATGATGGGTGAATGTAGTGCCGGTGTGAATGCAGGCTCGATGACATCTATCTGTTAGATGATGATTTGGACGTGTACTTGAAAAGAGTGAATACCATAATACTTGGGTTCGCCTCTGAAGGGTACAAATTCAATTTTAAGAAATCACGAATTGCCCACCTCAACGTCCTATTTTTAGGATACGAACTTTCAAGTGAAGGCAAAAGCCTAGGAGCAAACTTTCTAGAGAAATGTGCACTGCTCCAACCTCCGAAAAACGCTGAAAAACTTACAGTCAATTCTAGGTTTCCTGAATTTTGGAAGAACTTATGTTCTAAATTACGCAGAAAGGGTAAACCTCTCTACGAACTAGTAAACCTGATTTTAAATAAGCATGGGCTGAAAATGTGTTCCGTGCGCGGAATCTCGCGAAATCGCAGTAAAATCAGCGAATGAGTGGGACGAATTTTAAGCCAAGCACTTACAGGGTTACAGCAGCAGGTGCAAAAGTTGAAGCAAATTTTTTGTAACGTTTTACAAAAGGGTTATAAAGAAATTAACTTCAACTTGGGCACCTGCTGCTGTAAGCCTGTAAGTGCTTCCTGGCGCCTCGTTGGCTACTTGCAAGGTAGGGTGTTAAAATATCGATAACAAAAATATAGCTGACATAAATATCGTTGCAAAAATATCGTTTACAAAAATATCGACACCCTATACTTAAACAGGTAAGTACATAAATATCGACTCCAAAATATCGTTGTAATTAATATAGATGTAAAAAATATCGACTTTTTAAAATAATTAAAATTACATTAAATAATAAATAAATATAAGTACTATTAACAAAATACATTACATTACTTTTATTTTTTAACTATTTCAAACAAATTTACTACACTTTTTAATTATAAACTTAATAAATGTGGACATATAAATGAATTTTACACATTACTTTATATAACAACAATAATACATATATATAATTAAAATACCCCTTTACCCAAAAACCCAAAACTGACCCTGAACCCTAAAAATACCCCTTTACCCAAAAACATTTTCACTAAAAAAATCCTGTACACACACCTAAAATTAATTAAAAAATTAACATAATTAATGACATAATTGTTATTCAATTAACTAATTAAAATTAATTAACTATTATTTATTACACTATTTATATTTATTTAAAACATTAATTAATCTATTATTTCATTATATTTAAAAACCCCTTTACCCAAAAACTGAAAACTGACCCTGAACCCAAAAAATACCCCTTTACCCAAAAACTAAAAACTGACCCTGAACCCTAAAAATACCCCTTTACCCAAAAACTAAAAACTGACCCTGAACCCTAAAAATACCCCTTTACCCAAAAACTGAAAACTGACCCTGAACCCTAAAAATACCCCTTTACCCAAAAACTGAAAACTGACCCTGAACCCAAAAAATACCCCTTTACCCAAAAACTGAAAACTGACCCTGAACCCTAAAAATACCCCTTTACCAAAAAACTGAAAACTGACCCTGAACCCAAAAAATACCCCTTTACCCAAAAACTGAAAACTGACCATGAACCCTAAAAATACCCCTTTACCCAAAAACTGAAAACTGACCCTGAACCCTAAAAATACCCCTTTACCCAAAAACTGAAAACTGACCCTGAACCCTAAAAATACCCCTTTACCCAAAAACTAAAAACTGACCCTGAACCCAAAAAATACCCCTTTACCCAAAAACTGAAAACTGACCCTGAACCCTAAAAATACCCCTTTACCCAAAAACTGAAAACTGACCCTGAACCCTAAAAATACCCCTTTACCCAAAAACATTTTCACTAAAAAAATCCTGTACACACACCTAAAAATAATTAAAAAATTAACATAATTAATTACATAATTATTATTCAATTAACTAATTGAAATTAATTAACTATTATTTATTACACTATTTATATTTATTTAAAACATTAATTAATGTATTATTTCATTATATTTAAATTACTTCCCACCCTACTCCCCTATAAACCCACAACCCGCTACGGAACTATTAATACTAAATTCAACTGAAAATACATTATTAAATAATAATATACTACTAAAAATAGTACTTTGACTAAAAATAATCATTAAAAACACTACATTACTTATAATTATTTAAAAAACGATATTATTGTAAACTATGTTTTTGTAAACGATATTTATTACAACTATATTAATGTTAACGATATTACTTACCTGTCTGTCGATATTTTGGTCAGACGATATTTTTTTCATCGATATTTCTTCCTGTAGATATTTTTGCGGCGATATTTATGTTAGGCGATATTTTTGCGGTGATATTCCTGCTCTGTACCACTTGCAACTATTCTCTAAATGTGAGTGCAGGTTGAGAGAAGGTAGTGGAGGGCAAGTGGTGTGGGTTCAGGGTGAGTGTTGAGCCTGTTTGAGTGTTGTGAGTGCAGGGTGAGAGATGAGACCATGTGAGTGAAGGGTGAGCTGCGTGAGTGACCACAGTGCCTATGTAAGTGCAGGATGAGTGATGTGCAGGGTGAGTGATGTTAGTGTAGGGTGAGAGATGTGCCCATTTGAGTTTGGGTGCAGGTGAAAGTGTAGAGGTGAATTGTGAGACTGCAGGGTGAGCAGTAAGAGTGACAGGTGAGTGGAGTATCGGTACACAGTCAAAATATCGAGTAGGAAATATCGACCTACCATAATATCGAGTCTGAAATATCGAAGGTGCATAATATCGAAGGCAAGAATATCGTAGGACAGAATATCGACCCAAGGTAAGTAATATCGAAATACTTAATATCGATGTAAGTAATATCGAAGTAAGTAATATCGATAGCATATATATCGATGTTACTAATTTCGATGACACTAATATCGATATTTGTATTATTGTATAGTTTTTTATTATGTATGTGTTATATGTTTAATTTAAGTATTTAAAATAATTACTATTATATGTGTATAAATTTTATATAATAATAAATAAATTTATAAGTAAATTTTATGTTTTTGTACCGGAGCAGGTTGTGGGTTTAGAGGGGAATAGGGTGGGAAGTAATTTAATTATGGTAAATTGATTAGTAATTAGTAGGATTTATTAATAAAATATAATTAATTGGTAATTATGTGAAAATAATAGGAAAATAATTTTAATTAATTTATTAATTGATATATATATGTTCTGTAGCGGGTTGTGGGTTTATAGGGGAATAGGGTGGGAAGTAATTTAATTATGGTAAGTTGATTAATAATTAGTAGGATTAATTAATTAATTATAATTAATTGCTAATTAATATTGATTAATTGGGAAAAAAATTAATTGATTAATTGATATATATTTTCTGTAGCGGGATGTGGGTTTATAGGGGAATGGGGTGGGGAGTAAGTTAATAATAATTAATTAATTAATATATGTTTTTATAAATTTATATTTAATTTATTGGGAAATAATTCATATTAATTAGTAATTAATTATTATTATTTTGTACATATTTAACATTATTAATTAATTGGTAATCAAATAATATTAATTAGTTACATTAATTAGAGTAATTTATTGATATATAATTTTTAATTACTGTTAATTAATTAATTGGGGAAAAATAATATTAATTATTAAATTATATTAATTACAGCTAATGTGGTAATATATTTACTTTATTTGTTATTGTTCATTAATAATTAATTGCTAATTAAATAATATTAATTAAGTTTGGGTAAAGGAGTATTTTTAGTGTTTAGGGTCAGTTTTGAGTTTTTGGGTAAAGGGGTATTTTTAGGGTTCAGGGTCAGTTTTCAGTTTTTGGGTAAAGGGGTATTTTTTGGGTTCAGGGTCAGTTTTCAGTTCTTGGGTAAAGGGGTATTTTTTGGGTTCAGGGTCAGTTTTCAGTTCTTGGGTAAAGGGGTATTTTTTGGGTTCAGGGTCAGTTTTCAGTTCTTGGGTAAAGGGGTATTTTTTGGGTTCAGGGTCAGTTTTCAGTTTTTGGGTAAAGGGGTATTTTTTGGGTTCAGGGTCAGTTTTCAGTTTTTAGGTAAAGGGGTATTTTTAGGTTTCAGGGTCAGTTTCAGTTCTTGGGTAAAGGGGTGTTTTTTGAGTTCAGGGTCAGTTTTCCCTACTGTTGCACTTTCTGGAGTAGGAATAGAAATTTTTACCCTTACGCTATCCAACGTTTTATTTAATTAATTGTTAAAATATCAAATATTTATTTTATTTTTTATATTACTTACATTTTATTTATGTTACTCTTTTATGTTTGTAAATGTGTTAGTAAATTAGAATATATTTCATTAATTTATAAATTCGTAAAATAATTATTAATACTTATTGTTCAGTGTATATATATTACATATTTACTGTATATATTTAATTAATGTATTCTTAATATATATGTATTATTTATTACTTTTAAATATTATTAGATACTTTTAAATATGTTTATTTTATTTATTAGTCTTATAGACTTAATTTTACATTTATATATTAAAAAAAAAAACGATATTTTTAACATCGATATTTTTTACATCGATATTTTTTTTCTCGATATTTTTGTACTTACCATGTTGTAGATAGGATGTCGATATTTTTGCCCTCGATATTGTTGACTCGATATTCTTGTAGGTCGATATTTCTGTAGTTGAAATTCTGTCAGTGATTCTGGAGTATCATGTGAGTGCAGGGTAAATGACATGTGTGCAGGGTGAATGGCATGAGTGCAAGGTGAGCGGTGTAAGTACAGTGTGATCACTGTGAGTGCAGGTTGAGTTGTGAAACTGCAGGGTGAGAGTGACAGGTGAGTGGAGTGTAATGTGAGTGCAGGCTGAGAGGTGTGCTCCTGTGGGTGCAGGGTGAGAGGGGGGTGAATGGTGTGGGTGCATGATGATCATTGGAAATACAGTGTGATCGCAGTGAGTGCATGGTGAGTTTTGAGAATGATGGGTTAGTTGTCTGAATGCAGTCCAGACACTTTGTGAAACTCAGCATATTTGTTATCCATGATAGCAAGTGGGGTCTCAGATATAATTTGTATGATAGCATCCATCAAGGATGGAGGGGGGAGGAAATAAATAATCTGTGGGTCCTACAACAAACTGTCAGAGTACTGGTATGCCTTGATATGTTATATATTGCTAAGACTTGAATGTGGAAAGGATGTGGCATAAATGCCAGAGCTGCTGGCTTTGGGATGGTGAACAAGTTTGAAGACCCAGCACCATTTCAGCATCTTGTGATCCTTGGCAAATCTCTCACTGTGCCTCAGGGCCGGCTTTAGCACTGGTGGTGCCCATTGCGATAATGTTTTTTTCCCTCCCCCATTCCCACCTGCGCAATGGATTCCTGCACTACCACCACCCATCGCAGTCTCCATAACTGCTCTCACTCAGATGCATTTAATTAGTTTTATAGTGTCACTCATAAAAGTGAAGGGTGTCAGAGCACTTTACATTGCATACACATTACTCAATCATATGCGTGTAAGTCAATGTATAGGAAACGTTACATAAGAGAGAGTGGTGGGATTTATATGACATCCATTCTGGTAGGCAATATAGTTTAGGGGGGCTTAATCTGGAGAAGCACAAATTCAGAATTTAAATGTTAGACCATGGTTGGGGATTATCTTTAATAATTTGAATTGATTTCTACCCAAATCAACACTTTGTACAACATTAGGATATTGAAAGTCTGGGGGGGAAAAATCAATACGCTCTAATCTATACTTGAAGTCTGCATTTCAGTTCTTAATGACAGTTAATAGCTCACAGTTTTTTTTCTGCATTTTAACTTATAAACTGCAAGTAACAAAAGGAAGTCTCTGATGAAAGCAGTAACCCTCTGACCGATTTGTTATGTTCACTTCGTGATTTGCATGGTGTGCATTCTCTGCAGCAGGCATATTAACCCTCTGCAACACCTTAAGATGAACCAAAACATCCCCCAGTGAAAACTTCCACTAGACAAAACTTACTTCTCTCTCGAGGAAGAGCATCAATAATCGGAGTAGGCTTGACATTTTTATTGTTGGAGGTCAGGAACGCTGCAGCGGGTGCTTTTAAAAACAATATAAACTAGCAAACAGGCGCCCCCATGCAAAGTCAGCACCCGGTGAGGTGGCACCGGTCGCACCGCCCTATAGCCGGCCCAGCTGTGCCTTAAAAAATTAATGTGTTCTTGTATAATGTAACTGGCACTCATGGCCATTAACTTTAGCACTGGTCAGCAGTGAAAAAGTGCACAGGGTCCTAAAGCCAACAAAAAAATGTTCTGCGCGCAGTCGAAAACAAGAGGTCAGAACGCAAAAAGTCAGAGGAAACCACACCAAAAGATTACAGGTCTAACACTAGTGATAGCTGGTCTACAGACACTTCAAGATTGAGGGCATCCATCTTTTGGGGGTTATCCTCTGGAGAGGCAACTAGATGATCCATCTGGATCAGAAGGATGCCGACCCGTCCATCCCAATATTTCCACCTCATCATCATTTCCTTCAGTTTATATGGAAGGACTAAGCCTGGGAGTTTAAGGTCCTTCTTTTCGGCCTGTCCTCAGCACCATGGTGCTTTTCCAAGAAGCTGAAACAGGTGATGGCCTGTCTACATTCCCAAAGCTGTTGACTAATAATTTACCTGGATGACGTGTTAATGAAGTCAGAGAACCCTCAGGTACTCTTCCAACAAGCTCAATTGGCAGTTTCTCTTATGTAGGACATGGATTTTCTCATAAACACAGAGAAATCAAACTCAATACCCAAACACCAGTTGGAATTCCTGGGAATCATGAAAGATGGCCTCAGTGCCACCTTGGAACTTCTGAGTAGCAATACGTTTGTCATCAAAAGGAAATTACGTAAACTTCTATCACAACAAACTGCATTTCTACGGGCGATCGCCAGGATTTTGAGCCTAAGTCTTCATTGATAGAAGTGATATTTCCAGGTCCACTGCACTACAGAGCCTCAAGGGGCCTACTCGGAGGAAGTTCCTCTCAACCAGGAGGTCAGAATAGAGATGTCCTGGTGGCTTGATCACATGGGGTGTGGAACTGCCATGCCATCTTCGGATGCACACCAGATGGTAAACTTCCTAGTCCAGTTAGAGTGCACAACGATTCAGAAAAGGGGGTGGTGATGAACAGAGTGTCTGAATTAAGCAGACCACTCTTACCCAGTCCAAGGATCAGGGCTTGATCCATCACCGTTATTTATCTCACTGCCCCATCCCAGCTCAGAACCTGGCTATATGCAAATCAGTCTGTCCCTGGCCCAGTGCATCATGGGAACAGGGCAGACTAAACTACCAAGCCAATTCTTCACCAGAAAGGAGACAAGCTACCGGGGACCGGTTTCTGGCATTTCAGCCGTCTTCGGCCCGGCTTGCTTGAATCCTGATGGAGCAGTGAGAAAGGGACTCATGTCTGAGTATACCCTGCCACACCTATAGTGGCCAAAAACGATTCAGAAAAGGGGGTGGTGATGAACAGAGTGTCTGAATTAAGCAGACCACTCTTACCCAGTCCAAGGATCAGGGCTTGATCCATCACCGTTATTTATCTCACTGCCCCATCCCAGCTCAGAACCTGGCTATATGCAAATCAGTCTGTCCCTGGCCCAGTGCATCATGGGAACAGGGCAGACTAAACTACCAAGCCAATTCTTCACCAGAAAGGAGACAAGCTACCGGGGACCGGTTTCTGGCATTTCAGCCGTCTTCGGCCCGGCTTGCTTGAATCCTGATGGAGCAGTGAGAAAGGGACTCATGTCTGAGTATACCCTGCCACACCTATAGTGGCCAAAAACGATTCAGAAAAGGGGGTGGTGATGAACAGAGTGTCTGAATTAAGCAGACCACTCTTACCCAGTCCAAGGATCAGGGCTTGATCCATCACCGTTATTTATCTCACTGCCCCATCCCAGCTCAGAACCTGGCTATATGCAAATCAGTCTGTCCCTGGCCCAGTGCATCATGGGAACAGGGCAGACTAAACTACCAAGCCAATTCTTCACCAGAAAGGAGACAAGCTACCGGGGACCGGTTTCTGGCATTTCAGCCGTCTTCGGCCCGGCTTGCTTGAATCCTGATGGAGCAGTGAGAAAGGGACTCATGTCTGAGTATACCCTGCCACACCTATAGTGGCCAAAAACGATTCAGAAAAGGGGGTGGTGATGAACAGAGTGTCTGAATTAAGCAGACCACTCTTACCCAGTCCAAGGATCAGGGCTTGATCCATCACCGTTATTTATCTCACTGCCCCATCCCAGCTCAGAACCTGGCTATATGCAAATCAGTCTGTCCCTGGCCCAGTGCATCATGGGAACAGGGCAGACTAAACTACCAAGCCAATTCTTCACCAGAAAGGAGACAAGCTACCGGGGACCGGTTTCTGGCATTTCAGCCGTCTTCGGCCCAGCTTGCTTGAATCCTGATGGAGCAGTGAGAAAGGGACTCATGTCTGAGTATACCCTGCCACACCTATAGTGGCCAAAAACGATTCAGAAAAGGGGGTGGTGATGAACAGAGTGTCTGAATTAAGCAGACCACTCTTACCCAGTCCAAGGATCAGGGCTTGATCCATCACCGTTATTTATCTCACTGCCCCATCCCAGCTCAGAACCTGGCTATATGCAAATCAGTCTGTCCCTGGCCCAGTGCATCATGGGAACAGGGCAGACTAAACTACCAAGCCAATTCTTCACCAGAAAGGAGACAAGCTACCGGGGACCGGTTTCTGGCATTTCAGCCGTCTTCGGCCCGGCTTGCTTGAATCCTGATGGAGCAGTGAGAAAGGGACTCATGTCTGAGTATACCCTGCCACACCTATAGTGGCCAAAAACGATTCAGAAAAGGGGGTGGTGATGAACAGAGTGTCTGAATTAAGCAGACCACTCTTACCCAGTCCAAGGATCAGGGCTTGATCCATCACCGTTATTTATCTCACTGCCCCATCCCAGCTCAGAACCTGGCTATATGCAAATCAGTCTGTCCCTGGCCCAGTGCATCATGGGAACAGGGCAGACTAAACTACCAAGCCAATTCTTCACCAGAAAGGAGACAAGCTACCGGGGACCGGTTTCTGGCATTTCAGCCGTCTTCGGCCCGGCTTGCTTGAATCCTGATGGAGCAGTGAGAAAGGGACTCATGTCTGAGTATACCCTGCCACACCTATAGTGGCCAAAAACGATTCAGAAAAGGGGGTGGTGATGAACAGAGTGTCTGAATTAAGCAGACCACTCTTACCCAGTCCAAGGATCAGGGCTTGATCCATCACCGTTATTTATCTCACTGCCCCATCCCAGCTCAGAACCTGGCTATATGCAAATCAGTCTGTCCCTGGCCCAGTGCATCATGGGAACAGGGCAGACTAAACTACCAAGCCAATTCTTCACCAGAAAGGAGACAAGCTACCGGGGACCGGTTTCTGGCATTTCAGCCGTCTTCGGCCCGGCTTGCTTGAATCCTGATGGAGCAGTGAGAAAGGGACTCATGTCTGAGTATACCCTGCCACACCTATAGTGGCCAAAAACGATTCAGAAAAGGGGGTGGTGATGAACAGAGTGTCTGAATTAAGCAGACCACTCTTACCCAGTCCAAGGATCAGGGCTTGATCCATCACCGTTATTTATCTCACTGCCCCATCCCAGCTCAGAACCTGGCTATATGCAAATCAGTCTGTCCCTGGCCCAGTGCATCATGGGAACAGGGCAGACTAAACTACCAAGCCAATTCTTCACCAGAAAGGAGACAAGCTACCGGGGACCGGTTTCTGGCATTTCAGCCGTCTTCGGCCCGGCTTGCTTGAATCCTGATGGAGCAGTGAGAAAGGGACTCATGTCTGAGTATACCCTGCCACACCTATAGTGGCCAAAAACGATTCAGAAAAGGGGGTGGTGATGAACAGAGTGTCTGAATTAAGCAGACCACTCTTACCCAGTCCAAGGATCAGGGCTTGATCCATCACCGTTATTTATCTCACTGCCCCATCCCAGCTCAGAACCTGGCTATATGCAAATCAGTCTGTCCCTGGCCCAGTGCATCATGGGAACAGGGCAGACTAAACTACCAAGCCAATTCTTCACCAGAAAGGAGACAAGCTACCGGGGACCGGTTTCTGGCATTTCAGCCGTCTTCGGCCCGGCTTGCTTGAATCCTGATGGAGCAGTGAGAAAGGGACTCATGTCTGAGTATACCCTGCCACACCTATAGTGGCCAAAAACGATTCAGAAAAGGGGGTGGTGATGAACAGAGTGTCTGAATTAAGCAGACCACTCTTACCCAGTCCAAGGATCAGGGCTTGATCCATCACCGTTATTTATCTCACTGCCCCATCCCAGCTCAGAACCTGGCTATATGCAAATCAGTCTGTCCCTGGCCCAGTGCATCATGGGAACAGGGCAGACTAAACTACCAAGCCAATTCTTCACCAGAAAGGAGACAAGCTACCGGGGACCGGTTTCTGGCATTTCAGCCGTCTTCGGCCCGGCTTGCTTGAATCCTGATGGAGCAGTGAGAAAGGGACTCATGTCTGAGTATACCCTGCCACACCTATAGTGGCCAAAAACGATTCAGAAAAGGGGGTGGTGATGAACAGAGTGTCTGAATTAAGCAGACCACTCTTACCCAGTCCAAGGATCAGGGCTTGATCCATCACCGTTATTTATCTCACTGCCCCATCCCAGCTCAGAACCTGGCTATATGCAAATCAGTCTGTCCCTGGCCCAGTGCATCATGGGAACAGGGCAGACTAAACTACCAAGCCAATTCTTCACCAGAAAGGAGACAAGCTACCGGGGACCGGTTTCTGGCATTTCAGCCGTCTTCGGCCCGGCTTGCTTGAATCCTGATGGAGCAGTGAGAAAGGGACTCATGTCTGAGTATACCCTGCCACACCTATAGTGGCCAAAAACGATTCAGAAAAGGGGGTGGTGATGAACAGAGTGTCTGAATTAAGCAGACCACTCTTACCCAGTCCAAGGATCAGGGCTTGATCCATCACCGTTAGAGTGCACAGGCAAGGCGTACTCTACCATCAATTTTTTTAAATCAGCGATCTTGATGGGGTACTCCCTAATTGCCGGCAACCTAACTGGCTCTCATTCCCTCATTTGTAGGCTGTTGAGAGGCATCAAATTATCACTTCGTCCAACTCCTAGATATTCCAAGACTTGAGATGTCAGCCTGGTTTTTGTGACTTTTCAGAAACTGGCCTAACAATTCTGATCTTTTGTGTAACTATGCCTAATTACCTGCAAGGAGTTTCAGATATGAAGTCTTTGGACCTCTCAGGGAAATCCTTTACTGTAGATGGAGTGACCTTTACCATTGCCGAGCACACCAGAGCCAACACACGCACAGTGCATTAAGCTGCCTTTCCTGATAATCCTAAACTCTTCATAGTTAAGTGTCTAAGGGAATATGGGGATATGTCCAGAGCCTCAAACCAAAGCAGGGTCAATCAACTTCTCATTTCTGGTGGGTTTATTGCTTTATTTCTAGCCTTAAACCTCACAAGGTAGTATCCTACTCTACCCTATCTAGATGGGTGAAATGGCTGATGCAGGGATTGACACTTCTTCATTTGGTGACAACTTTACCAGGAGTGCAATGTCCACCAAAGCCAAGCTTTAAATTAGGGTAGCTGACTGGTCATTGGTTTCTACTTTCAAGAAGTTTTAGTTTCAAACCAATAGCTATGTTGGTGGTTAGTAAGCTTTAAACATGCATAATCTGAGCCTCTGGTCCTGTCATAGAATGAAAAATGTCCTAGCAAACATAAAGGAAAGTTTAAATTCTATTAAGGACACCTTGTGATCCTTTTGTTTGCCTTTCAGCTCTAGAGGAAAAAAGGGGTAGCTAATGGCCAGAACGATACATTCACAAGAGCTGATTACATTGGCACCAATCATTGCTGTAGCCTCGCGCAAATATAGAGGATGAAGTACTGTGAATTAAGCAATCATGTGGTTGATAGAGACTTGATTCGACATTTGGGTTATAGATACATGATTCAACATTAAGGTTCAAGTAGTTTACTGTAGTTTTGTTTCACATGCTTATTAGAATTTTGTAGTTTATGTTTAAGGGCTTCTGAGAGAGAAAGTAAACAAAGTTGATGCATAATCCTCGCCTCTGTGTCCCTAATAGAATCGAAACTTATTATATATGCTAGGAAAATTTGTAATCAGTGGCACACTGAACATTTGAAGAGATAGAAACATTCTCAGTTCTGTGAAATGCGTGCTGGTGGTGCCCACTAGCAACCTCTGGCACCAAAAAAGCACTGGGTTGACAGGGGTATTAAGGGGTGCAATAAAGGAGCCTATGTAAATACTGACCAAACCCTATTCTTGAAAACCAGCAATATCCTCAAATGAGGGACAGCTAAGCTGGATGTATGTCAGTTAAAGAAAATGGACATCACAGTTGAAATGATGCACTCTCAGAGTAAAGAGCTCTTGGATGAGTGAGTGAATGCAAGAGGGAATGTGTGAAACAGTGCATACGTGAGGGAGATGCATTTGAACTGAAATGAGTGAATGAGTGATTGTGCATGTGAACTGAACAAATACATGAGTACGTTAGTGAGCATGTTAATTGAGTCAGTGAGTGTGTGAGAGGACTCATTTAATCTGTACACAAGTTCACAGAATATGGACATCATCATAGGCAACATATGCCCTTTGGTCTAAGAAAAAAGAAAAGATCATAAACGTGTCATAGTAAAGACCCCTGAATGAGTGAATGAATTCATGAATGACAGAGTGAATGAATATGAGTTTGTGAAAATAAGTGCATGAGTCAAGATGCTTGCGAGCATGAGAAATGAGTGAATGAGTAAGTGTGCATATGAACTGAGTGAGTGCAAGAAATGAGTGAGGGATAGCATGAGTAAGTGAACATGTAAATTGAGTGAGTGTGCATATTTATTTATTTATTCATTCATTTATTTATTCATTTATGCGTTTTATATAGTGCATATTTATTTATTTATTTATTTATGCGTTTTTATATAGCGTGGACCTTTCTGTACACAAGGGAAGTGTACAGTTTTGGCTACATGAGACTGTGGTCTCATGTTCCGAGCTGACCTCAAGTTATATGCTTGAGCTGTGATGAAATGCTCCAGGATGCTTCTGTCAGCATGCTTGCTTTCGGTGGAAGTGAAAGGGTGTTAGATGTATTCTGGGAGCTCAGCCATACTTAGACTGGTTAAACATATCACAGATAGTCATTCAAATTATGGGCGTTAATCATTGACCAAGCTCCATGATGAAACATGCAAGGATGGCAGTATACCTGCAGATGCCTGATACTAACCGTTTTGTTACATCCCAGATGAGGACACGCCTAAGGGCGAATTGCCCTTTTGGCACTGCAGAAAAGTGCAGATGGATGCAACGATTTAGAGAACTCCAGGTAAAATTATATTTTCTGTAAGGGAGCACTTAAAATACACTGAAATAATGATTGACAAAGTTAGTGAGTTTGACTTTTTCATGATACAGGCACACAGACAAACAACGTCCATGAACTCATTGATTGAGATGGCACATGTTCAGCTATGAATTACCAACTTTTCCTGTAATGAGAGCTACTTCTGATCAGTGAAAACCATTGTGAGCTACTGAAGGCCAAGCCACTTGTGCAGAGTTACCAGGCTGCTCCATGCCCAGCTTCATTGATTTTAAGCCTAATGTCTATAGAGTCAGACACTATGTTTTCAACAAAATACTTTGACTGGGGCACTATGACAGGGCTGCCATGTGTCAGTGAAAGTGTGGTCTTTGAAGATGTATGAACATGTATGAATATAAATGGGAAATATGTGCATGGGTGAATATGAACATGTGTCATATGTACTTGGGGCATAGGACATACCTTTCGCAATACGTGGCACTGTTACATGGGAAAATTTAAAGTGCAGAAAAATGTATTGCAAAAATGTTCATATTATGGAACATGTTTCTGCACTTTAAATTTCTCATACCTAAAAAATGGCTGTATTTTTCAGTTAGAAATATGTCACCATGTCTACCAGCCACTGGGTGAAAGATGCCTGCTGTGTGTAAATGTGGCACCTTGAAATGGGAGAAAATTAAACTTAAGAATTAACTTTTGGTTTATTTGGAATCCATAAAACTCTTCATTTAAATTTTCTACCATTTCAAAGTGTTCCATTTACAAACAGCAGACATCTTGCAACCATTGGCCTATAGACACAATACCATATTTATAACAGAAAAGTACAGTCCTTTGCTTAAATGAGAGGAATTCAAGTGAAGAAACATGCTTCATAAAATATTAAGAAGACGTAATTGGCTTAATTGAAGGTGGAGGAAGACATTGACTTAATGTTTCATTTAAATATTGTTCTTCAGTTTAAATTTCTCCTGGTATTTTTCAATCATAAATATGGCACAGAATCTCAAGGCCACTGGGAGCAAAAAGCCTGCTTTTTGTAAAAGCTATACTTTTGAAAATATAAAAAATTAAAATCAAGAGTTAACTTAGTCATTAAGTTAATTGTTCATTTCTATTTTCTCCCATTTAAAAGCCTTCAAAAACATCTTTTGTTCTCACCCTCCAATATTGAGTTGAACATGTCTTTTATTTAAGATTTAAATATGTCAGTGCTTTAATTCTTTACCTTTGAGCCCTCGTCATAAATCTAACACCAGCACTCCTCATTATTAGGCCCTGCTATCTACAGCCTGTAGAAAATAATATAAAATTATAACAGTCTTCCCTTTACTTTAAAAGGAAAATGGGACACTCTGCTTCTTTAGAAATGAGCAAAAGGCTGTGAGCTACTCTGAAGGTAGCTTTAAACTACTGACAACTCACGAGCAACAGGTTGGAGAAACCTCAGCTCAGTAGGTTGCCCCTCATCTGCTATAAGTGGACCTCTTTGAGTATTGCTCAGTCTCATGTATGACATGCAACTAGTAGTATGTATGGCAATAATGATGATGATGGTATATGTGGTACCCATTTTTGTCATACACTGATGGGGAGATGTATAATGAACTGATTGTGAGTATTGAGCTTGGTTTCGTGAATGACCTAATGGCTAGACCTTTTCCGATGCCTTATACATTCAATGGAAGAGGCTTATCCTCATCAATAGACTATATATTTGTTTCACTCAATCATACATATAGGTTGCTCTCTTTTACAGTGGGCGACAATCCCATCAGTGACCATTTCCCCTATGTCTAGATGTCAACTCGCCCTTACATAAGGGAACTAGGCCCGATAACGCCATACAGTTGACGGGCAAGGTAATACTCAATAGAACCAATGGGTATACCCTGCGCTGGACAAAGTTTGATCCTGATGCTGTCCTTAAGCAGCTAGTAACAAAATGTAAAACAGCCTTTAATAATTGTTTGAGCCCACAGGATGATATTTTATTGTCTTTCCAGCAAATAGCAGCTGGGATCAGGGAGCTATTATTTGTACAATAATGCAACAAGGCTTAAAAACAAGGGTGGTTTACCACAAAATGTACACAAGCACTTACCAATTTAAAGCACGAGCTGGGCAGACAACTGAGAAACCTTATGAAGGTTAGATGGGCAAGATTAGATTACAGACTGGCTCTCAAGGAAAGGAGATGTGCTCAGAGAAGGGAAGAGTGGGAATCCCTCCACAGTGCAGCACAAATAAAAGATACCGCTGCCTTTTGGAGAGCGGTGAAAACCCCGTTTTTACAATCCACAGGTGGCCCCACAATAGAAATCTCTATACCTGAGGAGTCATGGACCACATACTTCTCAAAGGTGTATAATGGGAAAACAAATTCTTGCCTTCCAGTTAGCGATATGCCAGTGGAGACCATTGATTATGCAGACTTACGGTTCACCTTGGGGGAAGAGGAAAAATACCCTGTTAGCGAGCCAGGGTGGCAAGGTGCATGGCTCTGATGGTGTACCTGAGGACTTTTTTAAGTCAAATATCGTCATCTGGGGGCCCATCATAACATGTTATTAATGCTATCTGCATGTCCCCTGTGCCAAAGACTTGGGTGGAATCCATCATTATCTCAATTTTAAAAAAAGGGGACCAAGATGATCCCGGGTGTTACAGGCCTATTTCCTTAATAGATTCAATGGTCAAGGTAGCGGGACGTGTTATTTTAGAACACCTGCAAGCCTGGGCAGAAGAGAACTCGGTCCTATCTGATATACAATATGGTTTTAAAGAATGTTATGTTATGTTATGTTTGGGTCTCTTTTATAGCGCATGGCTACCCCAGGTGGTGTCCCGGCGCTTTGGCAAAGATAACTGTAGAGGAGAACACAACGCAGCAGCTCACAGAGGCCCCACAAGAGGCTTAGAAACGATTGAGCAGAGCCTAAATTTGGCCTTACTGACAGGAGAATAAATAGGAGCCAAAAAAGGCAATTTTTACCTGGTTTTCGTTGACCTTACAGCAGCATTTGATTCTGTAAAACACAATAGACTGAGGAAGGCTCTCTGGGTTCTTGGGGTTGATCCTCATATTATGCTTTTTTGAAGGCGCTTGTATGGGGATGCAATGGCGAGAGTGCAAGCTCACATCTGTCTTTCCCGTTAAAAGGAGGGGCCAGAAAGGTTGGAAAGGTTCTGTGCTAGTCCACTTCCATTTTAATTTATATATTAACGGATTTTCCCCAGCAGTCTTTAGTAATAATCAAGACTTTCCCTCTGTGAATCGATGCCCTATACCTGCTCTCCTCTATGCTAATGATGCTAATGACGCAGTATTAATGTCAAGAACTCAATTAATTTTAGATAGTTTTAATGCGTTTATGAAGGATCTTGGTCTTAAGATTAATATTTTTTAAGACATATACAATGAGCTGTGGAGGTGGACCCCAGAGATGAAGAGTTTGTGGACAGGCAAAAATTTGAACAGACTAAGAGTTTTTCTTACCTTAGCATTTTATTCAATCAAGGCGACTCGTGGGCTCAAGCCATTCTTGCAAAAAAACTGGCACTTGTTAAGACAACAGCCGCCCTGGCATCTTTCTCTAGAAAATTTGGAAGGAAGCCGCCAGGGGAGCTCATCCAAATTTAGAAGGCTAAATGCATCGCTATTGCAACATATGGGGCACATGTATGGGGTTTTGTTAATGCCTACCCCATACAAACCGTGGAAAACTCGTTTTTGAGATTTATTTTATCGCTACCTGCCAGCTCACCATCTTATGCCTGCCACGATAATCTGGGTCTTTCTTTCATTTCTGATCTTATTCAGTTAGAACCAATTCTCCTGTGACACAGGATCTGGACAAAGGATCACCAGAAGCTAAATAGGGAGATCCCACGGGACTGCCTAAAACTAGAAGGGGCTTTAAATATCCCCTGGGTAAAGTAAGTGCGTGACTTTATGCATGATATTGATCACCCAGAACACTTTACTGATCCTAGGTCCATACAGGCAATTTCTAGAAAGGCCCTAAGAAAGGAGAGTCTTCAGCTACTACCCACAACAAGAATGACAGGAGAAATCGTTAATCCTAGTGTAAGGCAACATCAGTTAATTGTAACCACCTTTAAAATGGAACCTTACCTTACCTTTGCACCTGGCACTTGGGACAGGCAGTTATTAACTTGGTTCAGGCAGGCTGGGCATTATTTACAGACTTATGACCTACCTTGCCTAAAATTAATGATTAGTCACAATGATTAGTCACAGATATTGCCTTTATGTCCATGCGACAATCACTCTACTCAGTCCACTATTCATCTGGTTTTATTTTGTAATTTGTATGTAGTTTCGAGGAAAGCGTGGATTCTACCAATTTTAAAACTAAAGGGACTGCAGCAATGCCGCCCAGCATTGATTAGGCTACAGTTTTTAGAGAATGAAATAACTGCCTGGTGCTTAACTATATTCTTCAAGATGGTATGTGCACAAAGGAATATCATAACGATAAATGAACTATAGTAGAATTAACTTTTGACATTTTTATGGTTTTTCTTACTGCAGTTTTAACATTAATTGATATTTTGATGTCAATATTTGGATTGCTGTTTTTATGCAACTTTGTGATAATATGCAATTTTGTTTTTATTTGTGTGCTTTTATGATTGTAATAACAGCAGTGGAATAAAGCTTTCCTTCAACCTTGACATGCAACTCATCTCACTATGGCCAGATTACAAGTGGCCAATTGAATTCTGATTCACATTTATAATTGCTGAGATGTTTATCGCAACTCGGATGCGATAAAGATTGCATTCTCTTAAATTTCAACACATCAAACCATCCAGAATTAAATAGGTTAAAAAGACCTGACTCCTTATTTCCTGAGAAGTGTGGATTTTGGTTAGGTAAGCACCAAAATCTACATTTTAATCCCAAAACTGAGAATCGGCCATAAATATTGTGTTAGTAAAATTCCAAAAAGCTCACTGGCTGATTTTATTGGGTGCAATAAATGTTGCATCTGACACAGGCCACCTGTAATCAGGCTGTAAGTGCAAATAATAATATTACAGCCCTACTAAAAAAATACGAAATCGTGATTGCTTATACCTAATCACAGGAAGATGGTAAGCACAGTAAGCATGCATAGACAGTAATCTATTTTACATGCATCACACTTCTTCAATTCTTGCTTAGTAGCAGCTGCAGTCTCATCCTGACATGATTCGAACACCCCTACTACCCTCACAAACAGCACCCAAATGCTTCCCACATTGACTACTCAATAAATATACACTGTACGACCAATGAAAAACAGAGAAGAGAGAGTGTGTTGTACCAGTGATGGCATGAAAATGTGGCTGGTTAACAAGCAGTTAACGCAGACTCAGTAGCGCACAACTGGATAAAATCTATTGATCAAACCTTTTAAACCTTTTCTTTACAAAAACATATTTTTAATCATATGTTTTACTCATCAGTTGAACTTGTTTCAGCACAACATTTTGTATTTATACATAAACACTTTTTAAATCAAAATCATACAACTTTATACAAAAAATACATTGAATTTTCTTGTATGCATCATAATTCGCCCGCCCAATGCATTTCGGGACAAATGTAGAGTCCCTTCGTCAGGGGCAATGATTTGTATACTAATGAATATGCTTATTGCGAGTTTCAATCTGCCTCGATCCAAATAAACTGTTTTTACTTTCAAAATCCTGCGTTCTGAAAACCCTTTTCCTCTTAATGCATTACCAGGAATTCGATATCCCTCGAATCAAACTGCACCTTAAACTCGTCAAACAATCTCCGCGTACACCTTCCGACGTCCGGATTCTCCCGCGTACCAGTGATGGCAACACACTCTATCTACTACACGTCCCCGCTTCATTCTGTGCTTTAATGCAGCACCTAGTTCAGACCAACACGTTTAGAGCATCCCTCCAAAGCTTATGAACAAGATGAAACACTTAATAAATTGGTTGATTCGAGCACTGCGTATTGGTGTCTGGATTTATTGTCGGTTGACTGTGCTCCAAGGACACCCCCAACTCAGGGGTGAGGAATACTGACAATGGATACAAACAAGTTCCTAATCAACTTGTACCCCTGGGCACGAGTATGTGCTGAGTAACCAGCAAGAATTTTGAAACAGTTTATCAGTTCTCCATGAGGATAATTGAATTTAGTGATAATCCAAAGTGTATAACGATATCCATAATGTTAATTCACATCAAGCATCATAACAATATGATTCTCAATCTGATATTCATAGCTTAATAAGCATTTCACTGGCCTCCCATGGCCTCCCAATGCATTGCGGCGCAAGCCGGCGCCTTTATCGAAGGGATCTGTGGGTTGAAACGACGGTAATTAGTACTACGTTTTGAACACCAACCAAACATATATATTAAACAATAGATATTAACATAATCGAATTCAAACGCTATGTACCTGAAATAACCAAGTTCAGCTGAATGTATCACATATAGGTAATTATGGTAATGCTACAATTTTTAAAAAAACTCGCTTTCCCAACAAATTGAACAACACTCTATAGTACTGGTTGCTAGGATGTCAAAGTGGCGCGAAGGATAATGAGATAAGTATATCAGAGTTCGTAACTGACATGAGGTTTAAACAACGCTGTTTCTTATATGCGTTAAAGGGAAACCCTGCCAAACTAGTGCGGGAAACAAAGCGGTATTATGTATGTATTCATGAATGCTCTTGCAGGTAGACACTATGGGTCTACATGGTGGATTTTTCAAATCTTTGTGGACTTTCGGCATTCTTGAAGTTGTGGAAAAATATGAAGGCATCAACAACAAAACACAACTTCTGAAGAGAGAAAATCACTGGATATATCGTTTAAAGACTTTGAGACCGGGGGGCCTCAATGGAAGGGTGGAATTTCTTTGTTATTTGTAATTGCACTGTTACCTGTCTACTTTCTCCTAGCATGAAGACATCTGGTTATTTGCACCTTTACTTGAGCTACACTGCATTGCAGCACACAAGTTCCACAATCCTTAGCGCATCGCGTAAGTACAGACTCCACCCACCCATTTCCCTTTATTCCTCTTCCGCCACTCCGTGTAAGTTCAAACGGAGCGTAGCGGATCTCACAGAGAGCGGCACACTACTTCTTTCACTGGTAAGCCCATACAGCTAGTAGCGCGTCACATTATTTTATGCCACATTGTTTCGGTTTAAACAGCCACTATGTAACTACTTTAGCGGTTTATTTAACTCAAACTTAATACCGCTTTGTTTCCCGCACTAGTTTGGCAGAGTTTCCCTTTAAAGCATATAAGAAACAGCGTTGTTTAAACCTCATGTCAGTTACGAACTCTGATATACTTATCTCATTATCCTTCGCGCCACTTTGACATCTTAGCAACCAGTACTATAGAGTGTTGTTCAATTTGTTGGGAAAGCGAGTTTTTTTAAAAATTGTAGCATTACCATAATTACCTATATGTGATACATTCAGCTGAACTTGGTTATTTCAGGTACATAGCTTTTGAATTCGATTATGTTAATATCTATTGTTTAATATACATGTTTGGTTGGTGTTCAAAACGTAGTACTAATTACCGTCGTTTCAACCCACAGATCCCTTGATAAAGGCGCCGGCTTGCGCCGAAATGCATTGGGAGGCCATGGGAGGCCAGTGAAATGCTTATTAAGCTATGAATATCAGATTGAGAATCATATTGTTACGATGCTTGATGTGAATTAACATTATGGATATCGTTATACACTTTGGATTATCAATAAATTCAATTATCCTCATGGAGAACTGATAAACTGTTTCAAAATTCTTGCTGGTTACTCAGCACATACTCGTGCCCAGGGGTACAAGTTGATTAGGAACTTGTTTGTATCCATTGTCAAGATGAAACTCTTCCCATGTAGGCCACTTTACAAATCGAGACTGTACCAACCATGGACTTCCGATGGAGAAGCCTTTTACACAAGCACACCGAAGTGAGGGAGTTGAGGCTCAAACAAAAGGCTACAATAAAATACGATAAGAATCAATACATGCAAGTATGCAGGCAGAGCAAGGTTACTAAAAGCATTTAGTACATTTTGTTGCTCCAAGGCCTTCTTAATATTGTATATGTGGCAGCAAAGCCAAAGGGAAGAAGCAACCGAGAGAGGAAATGTTCTTTTCATAAACAGAGTGATAATCTGTTTGCCTCATAGGCATCTGAATACCAAGGAGGAAGCAGAAGAAGGAAATAGGCTGGAGGAAAGGTAAGAGGGTACAGGTAAGAAGGATATCTAAATCATGGGCAAACTTTGTAGATAATGGGACCTGATGAACATTAATGAATAGCAAATTATTATGATAGTCAGATACCCAAGTCCACAAACACAGTGAGGCTGACACACACACACACACACACACACAACAACATAGAGGCCCACATCAAACACAAATACAACCAGGATGAAAATACGCAGGCACACATAAATTGACGGGGACAAACAGAGAAAGAAGATAATAGGTTGTATGCATGAATACTGGTTTGACATACACTAAGGGCCTGATTTCGAGTTTGTCGGCCAGTGTTAGTACCATCGCCATGGAGCGGGTACTCCACCTGCCAAATTTAGGGATGTCAACCTGTCCAGCGGACATCTCTTGCATTTACAGCAATGTCTGTGTTACACCTGGCATCATTGGCGTGAGTCTCCCTTCCATTTTGTCGGATTGCCTCCTCTGTTTTTTATATATTTTTCCTGGTTATATTCTTTGGGCACTGTGCCACTGCTAATCAGTGCCACACTGCTCCCTATGTTAAAATGATGTACTGATTAGTAACTCCATGATTTAGTTCTTAGATTTACTTGCCAGACCCTAGTACAGTGCACCATGTGTGCCCAGGACGTTTTAAGTCAAATGCTGCTGGTGGGCCTGCAGCACTGGTTGTGCCACCAACAGAAGCAGCTTGTAAAGTGTGTCTCAGGCTTGCCATTGCAAGGCCGGTATGCAGTCTGTGACTGCCATGTCAACTTGGCAAGTGCACACACTTGCCAGTCGCTAAAACTTCCCTTTACTTCATATCAGACACCCCTATGGTAGGATTCATAATCCTCATCAGCCAGGCTATTGTGAATCGAGTGGTAGAGTGAACAAGGGACCCACGTCTGGACATACCCTGCCAATTTAGGGCGAACAAAGCGATTCCAAATTTTGGAAAAAGACAGACGAAAATGGTGCATTTTACAGCACATTTTCCATCACATATTTATTTTTAACATCATAACTTTACAGCATAAAAACTACATTCGGATATTCTTTTATTGTATTTTCAATAAATTGTCACTCACATTGTCACACATTAAGCACCGACATGTGATGTCACACATGAGCACACAGGCCACTGAGGCCAGAAACTGTGGAAATGTTACATATAAGCATCTGATAAGTAGCACCTAGGGCAAAGAGGCCAGAAACTATGGAAAAGTCATACCCAGGTCTGGTCACACCAGGCCAGAAAGCATGAAGAAGTCACACATAAGCACCCAGGCCAGTAAGCATGGACATGTCACACATGAGCATCCAGGTCACTGAGACCAGAAACTGTGGAAATATTACACATAAGCACCCAGGCCAGAAGTCATGGAAATATCACATATCAGCACCCAGGCAGCCAGAAAGTATGGAAAAGTCACACATGGCACACTGGCCAGAAAGCATGAAAATTTCACACAAAGACACACATGCCAGTGGCACTGGAACACTTTTCAGAGTGTGGGTGTAGCCATCAATGTTACATCACTGAAGTGATGGGATTGTGAAAAATTCAAGAATCACACAAAGAACAAGGGTAGCAATTCAGCCTCGCCTATTCCAGGACATATAAGACTTAAAAGTATATGCCAAACGATTTAAATACACTGCACTCTGAATACTGCACCCTGCCTTATGGACAGGGCTTGCACTAGTGGTGACATACTAGTGACATGTGTATTAAAAGGGCATATTTTTAGGCCTGGCAAAAGGTTCCTTTTGCCAGGTCATAATGGCAGCTTTACAGCTGCACAGGCAGACTGAAATGGCAGGTCCTGGCCTTGACACATGTTTAAATTGGCTACTTAAGTGGGTGGCACAATAAGTGTTGCACGCCCACTAAGTGTTGCAGGCCCACTAGCAGCATTTAATTTACAGTCTCTGGGTACATGTAGAACCACAGTACTAGGGACTTACAAGTAAATTCAACTTTCCAATTAGCGATGGTAAAGTGCACTGAGCCCTAAGAGCCAACAAAAATGGCCTTTGGTTGTAAGAAAGCAGATCAAACCTGAATTTAAGTCGGAGGAATCTGAGGCCAACAAGGACTTATCTAACCATGTCTCAGCAGTTAGCATGAACAATATGTATCTAAGAAACACTTCACAAGGGTGGCCTGTGGAAGACTAGTGCTACAGCTCATCATCCTTGGAGGGCATCTCCCCATGAAGTCCCAGTATCATTTTGAATGTTTAACACAGGAGAGAGTTTACGGATGCATATTCTTTAAAGCGCTGCAAATGCAACTACTTTTGTAAGTGTATGGATAGTATATCACTATTCATTGTCACACTTTTCTGAGCATAGCTATTTCCACTGGGATTAAGAGAGCTAGCCCCGCTGGCACAGGCCACATTGCTCCACACCCTATTGGGGTGATTTAATATTGCCTGTTATAGCATATGGTAACTCCATCTAGCGGTTTTCTGCTAAAACCTGTGTTTAGATCTTGACAAGCCTTCAAATGCCTAGATGTGCCCTCTGGTAGCGCTAAGAAGCTCCCCGCTTTAGCCCTTTCTGGCCCTGCAAGTCTCACCCTAGCAGGGGTGGGATGTAACCCATGTTGCATCGCTCCCCAGACTCAATATCCGGACTGATTGATCTGCGACCATCTCCCGTAAGGACATGGGATGCCTGCAACACCAATACAATAATAAAGTTGACCGTCCATTTGAAATAGCCCATGTGGAGTTCCATTAGTTGTCAGATGTTGGCAAGGGACTGAACCAGTAAACCCCAAAATAAGACCACCTTGACTGGAGGTGGCATGCGCATGGCCCTCCGCAACTACTTCTCATGACCATTGAAGGCCTCAAACCCTGTGTTGAGAGCGCATGCATTTTGTGACTGTGTTGCCCCCCCCCCTTCCATGGCTACCTCAAATACTGTCCCATTCCTAAGCAAGTGAGAAGGTTGTGTGTGCAAACTGTCTTGGGCTGTGACTACAAGCCTGACCAGTACAAACAAATGAATGACCTCTGTGGGTGTATTTTAAAAATACAGTTGATAGAGCCAAATGAACATGATTATGCCTGCTGATCATTCTAAGGTACGATGCACCAGGCCGTGGTACCACCCCAACAAGCACTATCTCATAAATAGATACAAGGATTAACTGCTGTGAGGGACCAGAGAGGAAAAAAACTAACCTTCAACACAATGTGCAGGGCAATCTTAAATGGGACCAAAGGCGCAGGGCCTATGGAAGGGAATTATAAGGACCAACTGAGATAATGAGCTGAAAGAATCATAACCTGCAGTGAGAACTGCCAGCTGAGGTTGGGGATGACGTCATGTGAAAGTGCCCAACAACAAATGCGGCAAGAACAATGAATTCATATCGAAACGTAAAGCGGTCACTAATTTGATAGCCTGCATAAAAAGAGCAGAAGGGTGCTGCCTGACCCGTCCTGCCCACGGTGCCCCTGCCCAAAATAAATGGCTGTCATCTGGGTAGCAAAGATCGCAAATGAAATGAGTTGATCATTCGTTTTTTTTTTAACCTTGAATTGATTTGCCTGCATCTGGGAGAGGCAACTAGCATTGAATCTGCATTAATACTGTGTTCTATCTATAGAACAAGGTGAGATATCACAGCATATATTTACCACCCCGTCTGCACTGCTTTTGTGCGCTTACTTATATTGGTCAGTTTCAGTTCACTGTGTTATGGTACTCCCTCTTATTAGTTCATTTATGCCTCCCATGCACGCACTGCTTGCCAGATGCAGGCGCATCTGTGCTCCATTCCCGTTTATTTCTTCCCCTGATTCCTGTTGAAGGGAGAGAGCAGTACCTGTCTTGGGAGACCACTAAACTCCCATGGGAGATGAGCATAGGTCGCATATTGACTGTGGCATAGCGATGCAACTGATGTGCACCGCAGGAACGCCGGATACACACCAAGGGCAAGAGCATCTGCGCATATCCAAAACACTGATGGGCCCAGGTTCAATCAAACCTCCGGCCGGGCCTTAGACCCTTTGTCCCCTGCGTACACTCTTGCGCAACCTGTGTACCGGGTTGATCTCTTCTGGCCAGAGACTGAGCCTTTCACTAGAAAGTGATGTAGACGATTCCTTCAACCACAATCATGCCTTCCCCACCCCAGTCAGTTTATCTACAGCTACATTTAAAAAAGCTTGCAAATTCCTGTAAGAGCCGGATGCAGCTTCTGTTAATAAAATAGTTATGAAGCTTTGATGTTTGTTAAATCCGGTTTCTACACTTCAAGTAAAAAGTAAAAGAACGGCAGCTTCATAACTTCGAAAAAACTTGCCGATCGTGTGGCAAACCCCTCCCATCCCCTTTCTCTCTGCTCACTCATTGGAGAACATACCTGGTCTGATTTAAGCAACCTCAGCAGATTTGTAACAACAATGTCAGTAGGTGAGGTCACCTCCTCAATGGATCACCTGAGGGAAACAGTCTGTAGGCGGTGTGCAGTTTCAATGAAAGGTGAGGACAGGTCCTGTCTACATGCAGACAAATTGCTCTCTGCAAAAGCTGACAGGAAACCCTGGGCTGTGTGGCGTGTTTGATATCTGTTCAACCAGCAAGCACGTCCTAAACAAGAAAACCATAAAACGGCAACCAATAAGTGAGTGTGCTAGCAAAGTCATTGCAAACGCATCAAAGAGCACACACTGCCTCCAGTACTACACCCTTTTCCCCTGCTTCCTGCTTTTTTTTAATTGTTTATGCTACTGCTAGTTCATTGACCAAGCCGCCTGTTTTTGTCTCCGAAGAGCTACCTGACCTTACATGTACACAGCTTGCTTGACACTAGTTACAACACTGAAGAAGAATACAGTGGTAAAACTGCACTATAAAATAAATTACTACCATGCATATATTAACCACCAAGCATATAATAAACTTGACTGCCTACTGGGACGTGATTTATTAATACAGATTCGCTTGTAAATGATAACACAATGTATTCATTTATTTGGGAACATGTGGACATTTCCTGAGGCCCTGGCATCTGCTACTGAATTTGCTGTAATGCTTGTAGAGCTAGTGAAGTAAGTTATGATTTACTTATTTCTCTGAGTGTAACTGTCTGGTCTTAAGGCAGGCGATATTTACTAAAGTATCATGTCAGACAATTAAAATAGCTTCAGTATTATACATTTATAATGTGCCAGAATCCGTGGGCAGGAGCTGAAAACATTTTTGGCTGGCCCTATTTTATGTAAAGTGAAGGCAGAGTGTGAAGCATCTTTTATCAACAAATTATGAAAGTAGGATTCTAAAGATACTAATCTGTGAAAAAATATTTTCATATATTAGTTCTGTCTTTTTTTTGTTTGGTGCTGTGGTGAGGTGTTCTGCTTTGTTTGTATTGCTCTGTTTTTCTGCTAAATTTTTGCAATACGATGTGTTGTACTGCGGTTATTATTATGCATTCTGTTTTGACTTGTGCTGCATTGTGCCCTATTATGTTTTTATTGTGTTGCCATGTTTGTGTATGTTGTTGTGGTGTGCTCTGTTTTTTACTTTATTTATGTCAACAAATGCTGATCCATTTTAAGGCATAAGCAGTACATGCCTTTTAACCCCTTTGGTGCTGCGGACGGCCCCCGGCCATCCCACGTGATGGTGGGCGTGTGCGAAGGACAACCAGGGGCCGCCTGAACCCTGCCCACTGATTAGAATGCCAGCACCGCAGCGGAATTCGCGCCACGGTCAACGTGTTAAACTCCTTTAACAAACCACCCTTTGCCAGTGTCTGGTAAAATAGCACTGGTCGAGCTCTATAACTAGGTAAGATATCAGTCACCCCCAAACTGTAGCGCAGACTGCCTTAAAGTAATGTTTTTTGTGATTCCATTCTGTGATATATGTCCCATGTCTTAAATTAGCATTTACAGTGCTAATTTTCAATAATATTGCCCAGTTTGTTAGTTCTTTTAACCAGATGCCTGCATGTTGCAGTGCATTTTAGTGTTTCTTCAGAATGGGTGCTAAACACAAGGCTTCTCAAGTCAGCCATTTGCAAACGTCAGGGCTTGTGGCTTGTGCCTAAGTGTAAACATGTAATGTTCAACACACCAGGGTTGTATTATATTAATATTGTGCATTGTCCCAGTCTATGCCAAGTACATTGGGAAAGTCTAGTGAAGTCACCGATTGATGCTTGCACAGTTCAGGAGCACATCAGTAAAAGATGGACCACAGCTCCACAGGAAGGGGTGTTGGTCATCCTTTTCAGGTGGGTGCATTGTGTGACTTACATCCATCTGCCTGAAAGGTCCCGGGAACCACTGGCCATTCGCAAAATGTACATTCAGGGGGCACTAACTGTGGGTGTGACTTCCTATGTGGCACACTCTCAGTAGGCCTCAAGAGCACCTGTGTCTGCATCAGCAATAAAAAGAAGGGAGATAGGGCGAAAGTGTTCCCTCATTTGCATGGGGTCACAATGTGAGGCAAAAGAGGGAACATCCCTTTGAGATTGCGCAAATGAAAAATATGCACCCATGTGTGTACAGTATGGGCTGTAGAAAACATATATGAGCTCTTTCTTCTGTAATAAGCAAGTATTTCAGAAGCATTACAAGTGATGTAAATGCTCATTGGGCCTGAGGGACACTTCTGTAACATGATAGGACCCTATGATTATTGCCACCAACCATTTTTAGGTCGAGCCTGGGCAGCGCATGCGCTGCTCTGCGAGGCATGCTGTAATCAGGTACGGACTTGAAGCTCCTCCCACTAACCTTTCATATTTTTCATTGGCTTGTGTTGTTGTCCTTTGTACATGCTGGCTTCTGATCCGTTTCGGCTTGTTAGTCCCTCCTGAGTACCGCCTTGTCTTCATTTGTAACCTTCCATGCGGACTGGTCCTTTTACTTCTGTTGTTACACGGTATGTCTTATTTAGTCTGCAGCACTATTTTCTTTAATGAGTTTCTCATACAGCAGGCACAACATGCTTTCTTGCAAAATTCAAAAAACACAAAGGGTCTTGACTCACAACTCAGCAAGGCTGAGCCAAACTAGAATGATTAAACAAAACAAACGCCAGTGCTGAGAACTTCAATTGCAAAATTCAGCGCGCACGGGACAATGGCGACGCTTCTGTGAAATAAAATAGGTCTCGCATTTACGAGAGTTTGAGCTATTGGCATTATAACTGACAATGCCTTTTATTTATGTGTTAATTATCAAAACACATAGATAAAAGGCATTCTCCTTTACAATGCCAATAGCTTAAACTCTCAAAAATACGAGACCTATTGCATTGCAAATGCTTGTTTAAATGATGCCTGTGCAGCAGCTTTTTAGTACCCTCATTTCTTTTTTTACATTTTCAATGCTAATATATGACAACCTTAATTTGCAAGAACAAGTCATCTATCGAAAACAATGTGGAATGGAGCAGCACATCACATATGGACCGGGTAATCGTGGTAGCTATGAAACAATTCTGTTCTTAGAATTCAGGAACCGTGCGACAAGAGTACGGTTGGAGTTGGTCGGTGCCTGAACAAGAAAGGGGAAGGTAGTCACCATACCACTACCATACTGCAACCCACCATAATTGATGCAGGGGAGTGGGGGAATTTCCAGTTCCAAAGGGAGGGTGACCACGTGAGTGGCTGGTGCTAGTGGGAGGAGAAGGAGAAGGAGCAGGCCCAGCGCAGGAGAAATGTGTATGAGTGGTGGGCAGAGCGCTGATGTTGGTTGGTGATGGGGGCCCTCACCACTCCAAGTGCATCAGCGATGTAGGTCAAGCTCTGGGAGCAGAGATCCAGGCCCATTGCTCCTCATATACCTGTAATTGTGCTTGGTGTTTGTGCCATTGCTAAAAACCCGTTTGAGGTCAGTCTTGCCACTGAGGCAGTGTTAGCCCCCATATCTATTGACAGTGACACCACTGACACCATTGCTGAGGCTATTTTCTCCTTACTGAGACTGATACATCTGAACCATGTCTGACACAGAGGTAGGACACAAGCAGACTGGCTGGGTCAAAGAAAAAGAGTTTGCTGTCCTTAAATCTCATACCCTGCCCTAAGACGCTGTTTATAATTGCAAGTGTTCTTGGAAATTGACAACTGTTACCTGGCATGTCTTAAAGCATCAGGAGCCTATTCATAAGATAATCACCCACAAGACAAAGTTCCCCGTCTCCAGTTAAAGGCCTTAAAACATGGCAATTTGGTGCTACTGAGGAAAGCAGATAAGATCTGCTATGCCACATTTGCACTTTAGTTTTTCTGGATCTTTTTTTCTTTCTAAAATTGTGCCCGATAATGTGTCCAGAATCCAGTCATTAAATGATAATTAATGGTTTAAAAAGATTGGTGTGGCGGTCCAATATTGTGCTTACTGTGGATTCGCAACAAGCCTTTAGAAATTGCCCTAGAAACTGAACTGGATTTTAACTTTGCAACAAAAGCAATTTTGCGTACTCGTGCTCCTAACTAGTGGTAGGCCATCATCCTGCTACTTCTGACCCAGCCTACCCTCACATGTGGTCTCCCAAAAAGTTGAGCTGGCAGACAGAGAAAGGAGAGGCCTGAAGCGGGGTTGTGACATGGTTGGGTTTTTCATAAAATCACCACACCACTGACGGCAGCTCTGGTGTAACTTGTGATTCAGGAGATTTTTCTTTTTAAATTCTAGACTTCAGACTTTTGACAAGTTGTTAAACGATCATCACGTGTTTGGCCACTGACTCACCATACAAAACACACTATCCTGAACTACTTTTCCACTCTAGGAGGGGATAGTTGGAACAATGGAAAAACCTGCACTTCACAGTAACTTTCTTTCTCATCCAGAAGTGAGTACTGTTACAACTGATGCGCTAAAGTCACAATTCTTAGACAGACAAGAATTATACATGAATAGTTTACAAAAGAGCCTAAGAGTGCAGAGTACATCTCGACAGACAATCCCTATTACAGGATGAATGCCTTCTTTAAGGGTTCATAATCTTTTAATGACTCATTAGCTCAAACCATAAATGGAGAGTCATCTAATTTATTTTGGTACGGTTCTCTGACTACAGGCCCGTTACTAATGAGGTATGCATCTGTAATGGACCATAGAGCCTCGCTTTCGCAATTAAGGGAAAATATCCCTGATCCTCAAATAGTTGATCCCCAATATCCTCAATGGTGTCTTCAAGTGATTCAATTGCGTTGTCAATATTAAAATTATTCAATAAGCAACTAATGATTAGGCTAGCAAGTACCACCACCTTAAACTTAATCTTCCAAAGAAGCAGATGACATTCAACAAAATCCCCACACTCCCCTGAGAATGGACGAAAAAATCCACTGCCAGTAGAGAGGGGGAAAGGGGGATGGGATGAAAGAGAGACTCCACTGCAATACCTCTTCCGCTCAAGTTAATCAATCAATCAATCAATCACAGCATTTCTAAAGCGCGCTACACACCCGTGAGGGTCTCAAGGCGCTGGGGGGTGGGGGCGCTACTGATCGAAGAGCCAAGTCTTGGGAAGTCTTCTGATGGCCGGCAGGTCCTGGGTCTGTCGTAGGCTGTTGGGGAGGTTGTTCCAGGTCTTGGCGGCGAGGTAGGAGAAGGATCTACCTCCGGCGGTTGTTTTCTGGATGCGAGGAACTGTGATGAGGGCGAGGTTGGCCGAGCGGAGGCTTCGGGTGGGGGTGTGGAAGCTGAGTCGGTTGTTGAGATAAGTAGGTGTGGTGTTGTGTAGTGCCTTGTGTTCGTGGATGAGGAGCTTGAAGGTGATTCTTTTGTTGACCGGGAGCCAGTGCAGGTCTCTCAGGTGGGGTGTGATGTGGCTGCATCGGGGGATGTCGAGGATCAGTCGTGCCGAGGCGTTCTGGATTCGGTGTAGTCGTCTCAGGAGCTTGGTTGTTGTTCCTGAGTATAGGGCGTTCCAATAGTCGAGTTTGCTGGTGACGAGGGCGTGGGTGGTGGTTTTCCTCGTATCAGGGGGTATCCATTTGAAGATCCTGTGGAGCATTCGGAGGGTGTTAAAGCAGGACGCAGAGACGGCATTGACTTGCCTGGTCATGGAGAGGGTGGAGTCAAGGATGACCCCCAGGATGCGTGATTGGTCTGTGGGTTCCGGGGCTGCGCCTAGCGATGTGGGCCACCAGGAGTCGTCCCAGGTTGAACGGGTGGATCCGAGAATGAGGACCTCCGTCTTGTCTGAGTTCAGCTTCAATCTGCTGTCCTTCATCCAGTCGGCTACGGCCTTCATTTGTCTGTGGAGGTTGGCTTTGGCGGTGTGGGGGTCTTCGGTGAGGGATATGATCAGCTAGGTGTCGTCGGAGTGGGAGATGATGTTGAGGTTGTGTTGTCGTGCGACGTGGGCGAGTGGAGCCATTTAGATATTGAACAGCGTCGGGCTGAGGGAGGATCCCTGTGGGACCCCGCAGGTGATCTTGGTTGGTTTTTGAGCTGAAGGGTGGGAGGCGGACACTCTGGGTTCTGCTGGAGCGGAAGGATGTGGTCCAGGCCAGGGCCTTCTCTTGAATTTTGGCGTTGTAGAGGCGTGCTGATAGGGTTCGATGGCGGTTAGGATTTCTCTATGCTCCCTTCTACCCTGTTGTGTCTCCTACCTTATACTCTGCAGTGGTTAGCTTCTCTATGGTGATTACATTGAATTTGATAGAAGCAGTATGTAAACAAATTGCCCTTGTGAATCACCGACTCTCTTACTTGGTGGCAGAAGTCAGTAATGATGGTAATTAAAATATATATATATTGTTACATACGCTGCTGTGAAGAAACTATAGACTACTGCCAATAAATACTCCAATAGAAACGTCTTGGAGATGAGTCTTTTCTCTGTGCAAAGAAACACTGCGCTAGTATCTTGTATTCAAGGACTCTCTTGTTCAGTTCTAATTTAGGACTAGAGCTTGAAGATGAGACAAAGAAAAAACTACTGCTGGTACAGCCTGTTAAGAAGTACTGAATCTGGAAGGCTGCCAATTATTGCTATGTCCCAAGAACTAAGAGAAAAATATGCTCATAAAGAATCTGAGCCAAAACTAGAAGCACGCTCAACAAGTCTTCTAAAAAATCCAAGGCAGGTTTAATACGAGATGTGCTGAAAACAAGGCAAGATCACTTACTTGCGAGGACTGGAACAATACTCTCTCATTAAAGGACTCCCAAGATAGCGCAGCGTTCTAAGAAAGTCTCACAATGAAGTTGAACCACTGCTCTTGCTTCAAATGACGATACTGCTGAAGATATCAGGCAGAGACACAAATTCTAGCCTCCCCTGACAGAATTTCTGTGATAAGTTGAAGCGTGGACCAAGGAACGTCCGAACGCTTCAAAATGACAGTTGAAGTGCTCTGTGCTTACTGTGCTCTCACTACCAGCTGTCCAAATACTAGAACGCTAACTCCCAGGGAACTTTTTAGGGTTTTTTCATATTAAAGGACAGTCAACAGAATATCTCCCGTCTTCTCTTTGTCCAGGGACCGACGTCGTGGGGTCTCTTGTTGGACCGCAGCTTGGGTGGTACCTCAGAAATGAAACACAGAAACAGGGGGATCAGAGTCAGTGGCCTATTTTCGGCGTATGAAGCAAAACACGGAAGGGAGGTGTTGGCATGATTTCACCTTATAGAAACAACCGGCAGCAGTGACCGTGTATCTATAGACTGGTTGACTAGTGTTCAGGGGGGAACCCACTACTCCGTGACACAGGGGCATAAAAGACTTGTAACCATCTTGCTTCTGCATCTGGCCATCAGTTAGTCTGCCCTGCCAAGCGGTGCCTCCGCAGTCCCTTGGAAGTGGGCCTAAGATGTTTGCACCAGCGAACCAACACATCTTCTGCTGAACCAATGCACCGCCGCTGCTGCACAGATCAGAACCAGCAATGGCCGCTGCTGGGTGGTTGGGAATCAACGCATTGCCTTCGGAACCACCAGTGTGCAATGCTTTTTCCACCACAAAGTCCTTGCTTCTTAGTGCTTTTTTTACCTAAAAAACGTTAAAAATAAATCAATATTTCATGTTCTGCTTATTGTTTTTTTTTATCATTGTTGTCTTGGTTTATTAATTAAAGTCAGAACAATTTTCCTAACTTGGTGTGGTACCTTTTTTTGGTGGTGTTTTCGCTGTGTTACTATTTGAAGTGTTGCCCAAATACTTTACACTCTGCCTACAAGTTAAGCCTGACAGCTCTGTGCCAAGCTATGAGAGGGTTAGCAAAGATGAATTTAGGGTTTGCCTAACACTTACCCTGCTTGGGATTATGCTTGCTGTTTAACTAAGGTTTATACCCTAGTCAACCAACAATCCAATTTCTAACACCATTCGCATGCACAGATGTTCATACATCACCAAAGGCCACACTCTGATTAACAAACCGCTTTACTCCAGTGTAGCGTGAGCTCGGATCACGCAAAGGTGACATGCTTCACTTCACCTGCCTTCTTCGTACCTGTGTACCGACAGTGGTGTCATACAGTCTAGCAGTAGACTGCTCCCTGCTCTGGGGCCTGTTTTTCTATGCTCTGCCCTTATCATCCCGTCCCCCGGGAAACCAGCCTCACGGTAGCCGAAGGAATTTGTGCAACCTCCCTGCGCTTTCCGTGGCTGAGGACTTACGGTGACATGCATCAACAAAACGTTTTGCGATTCCTTATTAGCGATTTTTAAGGAATCGCAAATAAGGAATCGCAAAACGGAATGCATCAATTTATTCACATAATTTTTGCGATTCGGTAAAAATCTAAATTTTTACCGAATTGCAAATATTATGCGAATTCTAATTTGCGATTTCGCAATTCTCATTGATTCCTATGGGCCAAAATGCCCATAGGAATCAATGAGAAGGCATTGACATTTTGCGAATTGCAATTAGCTATTCACAAAATGTTAATGCATTCCATGGGTGTAGGGGGAGTCCAAAGGACCCCCTCCTGCACCCCTGAAATGTATTTTAAAGTGCATGTTTCACACACACACGTCCTAAGGACATGTGTGTCTGTAACATGACAGTGTTTAAAATGCTAATTTGAGCATTTTAATAATTTTTCGCAAATTACCACGAGGTTCACCCTCGTGGTAATTTGTAACCCCTAATTGCAAATTTGCAATTTTAAAAGGTTTCTTGCATTGCATTTAAGGAATCGCATAATGCGATTCCTTAAATGCAATCGCAATTTGAGAATTCGCAAATATTTGCGAATTCTTCAATTGCGAGGGCCTTGAACCTTCATGCATTCCAAAAGAGGATTTTGCGATCGCAAACGGCCGATTTTTGTGATTCGCACCGTTTGCGATCGCAAAATCCTTTGATGCATGTACCTGTATATACCTTCCCGCTCCTCCCATGGCTGAGGACCTTGTTCCTTTCTCACTTGGCATGCTCCAAGATAGCGATATCTCTGCACTCCTTCTTTCATTATGTCCTGAAGAGGCCGATAAGTGAAGGGCCTAAAGACATCGACACCGCACTATCGAAGTCTCTGGAAGGCCTGGACTATTGAATGTATTAAATAAACTGTATGTTGCGTTAAGATCTATTACTTTCTGCTTTGCAAATACACAAGGACCCCAGAGACTAATGTTCAGAGTGATTGTGCAGGAATCAGATGCACCGCATCATACAAGTCGATGTGAGGTAGATAGGAGTCTTCCTTATAGGGACCATATTTTGCGTTGTAATGAGTTTTTAAATACTTTGTATTATTTTGCTTAGTTTCTGTATATAGGAAAATGTGTATGTTGATTGTACTAGAATTTGCAACAACTCTATTTCAATTTGGATAAAATATGAATACTTGGAGAGATTCAATAAAAGAAAGATCTCGCAATGTTCAAGCTGTGTCTATGATGAATTGATGTAATCAATAGATGTAATCAATAGAATTAATAATAGCTGCGCTGCATCTTTCCCTGCTTCTCAGTCTTTTTCCGTTCTTCGTATATAACTAGCCCATGATAAGTAGGGTTATTAGGGTTATCCCCATTTCCTTGTTACATATACTAACTAACAAACATGATAGCCCTTTTGTAGTGCCTCTAGTATTTTGTTCAAACCATAGTATCTGACTCTGTGGACATTAGGATGAAAGTCAAGGAAGCTGGGCATGGAGGTTTCTGGTAACACTGTGTGAGTGCATTAGCATTAAGTATCTCACAATGATTTTCACTGATAAGAAATAGCTTTCTCTACAGAAAAGGCTGGAGAACCCTGTCCTAGCTGAACATGATCCATCTCCATCAATGCGTGTATGAATGTTGTGCATCTGTGTGCCTGTATCATACAAAAGTCAAACCTACTGACTTTGTCAATCATTATTTCAGTCTATTTTAAGTGCTCCCTTAACAAAAAATGATTTTACTAGGAGTTCTCTAAATCCTTGCATAGGTTTGAGCTTTCCTGCGCTGCCTAAAGGAAATCCATCCTCAGGGTTGCCTTCATCTGGGCTGGATCGAAAGGGTTAGTATCGGGCAGCTGCAAGTACACCACCATCCTTGGGTGTGTCAGCATGGAGCTTGGTCAATGATTAACCGTTCACAGTGTGAATGAATATCTGTGATGCTGCTGTTTAACCACACACTTAACACCCTTTCCCTCCCACCGAAAGCAAGCAGGCTGACAGATTCGTCCTGGAACATTTCATCACAACTCAAGCATATCTCTAGAAGTCAGCCCAGAACACGAGACCACGCACAGTCTCATGTAGCCAAAACTGTCCACCTCACTTGCATACAGAATAAATGATTCCGCTCATTTGCTATCTAACTCAATTCACATGCTCACTAACGTACTCATGCACTCCCTCATTCATTTCTTGCACTTACTCAGTTCACATGCCCACTTACTCATTCGCTCAAATCTCATGCTCGTTAACTCCTCATGCACTTAGTTAATGCACTCACTAATTTCAAACAAAAGCACCCTCACTCATGCACTTATTCTTACACACTCACTCATTCATTCACTCACTCACTCATCCCGAACTCTTTACTTTCACAAGGTTGTGATATTTTCTCTTTTCTTAGACCATATGGTGTATGTTTCCTATGGGGATGTCCATTTTCTTTGAACTTGTGTACATGTTACATGAGCTCAATCACTCACTTCCTAACTGAATCTGAATGTTCTCTAACTTACTCACCTGCTCACTCAGTTCACATGCACACTCACACATTCACTCATTTCTCATGCTCGCTAACTCACTCATGCACTCAAATGCAAGTTCCCTAGTTTATGCACTCACTCTTTCACACACTCACTCACGTATTAAGTCACTCACTCATCCAAGAGCTCTTTATGCTGTTGAGAGTGGATATTTTCAATGGTGGTGTCTCTATTCTATCACTGACATGCATTAAGCTTAGCTGGCCCTTATTTGGGGATATTGCTGTTTTAAAAGACTAGGGATTAGCCACTATTTTCATAGGTTCCTTTTTGCACCTCCTAATACCCTTCTCAACCCAGAGCCCTTTTTTTCCAGAGGTAGCCAGTGGACTCCACCAGCACTTATTTCAGGGGACTGAGACTTTTTCTACATCTTGTACTGTCCCAGTACCAGTCTGCCACTGATTGAAAAATGTCCTAGCAAACATAAAGGAAAGTTTTATATTTTATGAAGCATGTTTCTTCACTTTAAATTCATCTCATTTAAACAAATGTCTGCGTTTTTCTATTATAACCATGGCACAGTATTTACAGGCCATTGGGTACCAGAGGCTTTCACACTTAGAAATGGAAGAACATTTAAATTATACGTTTTATGGAATCTATACACACATAAACTTAACTCGTAAGTTTAATTTTCTCCAATTTCTAAGTGCCACATTTTCTCCCTATGGCTGGTAGACATGATGTTATATTGCTAACTGAAAAATATAGCCATTTGTTTTAAAGTGGGCGAAATTTAAAGGGCAGAACAAAGTTCCATATAATGAACATTTTTGTGAAACATTTTACCACACTTTAAATTTCTCTTATTTAAAAAAATTGTTCTATGTTTGTGTTATCCATGTAACAGTGCCACATAAGGTGAAAGGTATGTCCTGTGCCACAAGTACATACAACAGAGGCTTTCATTCACCCATACACATATATCCCACTTATACACACACACACATGCTCATACATACCCAAAGACCACCCTCTCACTGACACACATGGCAGTCTTGTCATAGTGTCCCTAGTCAAAGTATTTTGTTCAAACCATATCTGGCTCTATAGACATTAGGGTTAAAGTCAATGAAGCTGGGCGAAAGGGTGTCTGGTAACACCGTGGAAGTGCCTTGGCTATCAATAGCTCACAATGATTTTCACTGATCTGCAATAACACTCACTACAGAAAAGGTTGGAGACACCTGTGTTATGTTATCCTATGTTGCTTGTGTGTATAGTACTTTTTGTTTGTCCAAGGCCACCTCAATAGTCTAGATGTGACAGCAGAGTCAAAAGGCAGGAACAAGAGATTTAGCATGATCTTTTTTAAAACAGAGTGGTAATCTGTAGCTACTTTAGGCATCTGAATACCATGAAGGAAGCAGGAGAAGCGAACAAGCAGCTGGGAAGGGAAGGAGGAAACAGGAGAGAGAAGGAGGTATAAATCAAGTGTGAAAACTGTGTTAAATAAACGGATCTGATGGTGACTTATCACTTGCATTAGATTGTGAAAGCCAGGTGCCCATGTCCACAAACACAGAGAGGCTGATACACTCACACACAGTAAACATACAGGCACAGCTGCAGTCCCATCTTGAACACCGACTCAACCGGGAAACAAACATGCAGGTACACATCGATGGGCAGTCGGACAAACAGAGACAAAGAAAGGCCAGAAGCATGTATGTATGAATATTGGTTTGATGTTCACTGAATCTTTTTTTTTAATAAATGATTTTTAATTAATTTTGACATAATGATGTCATTAACCACTGCATGACAACATTATCCACCAATGACATTACAGTGGCAATAATTAAGGTGGCTTAAGCGGGAGGCCATGAGAATCCAATTCAATAATAAATAAAGTTTACTTTGTCGACTGTGCTGTGTTACAATTCCGTGGCATGGTGCATTTATGAATCGTAATATCAGAAAAGAAAACCCGTCATTATTACACAGATCAAGTCTATCTTTGAGTCATATATGGTCAACTTAGTGAAATAACATTAAGAAAAAGAAATAGAACTAAAACTTTAGATCGATCTCTATATGTAGGCAAAAGCCAATGCGTGCATATCGGTGGAGCATATCAATGGACATCTCGTGTGCAGCTAAATGAGCGAGGGGGCATGTCCGGCAGCTAAGAAGGCCTATGTGTTTGTAGGGATATAGGAATGCGGGTCCCTAAAGGGGGGCATCGAGGTCAGCCTGGTCTCGTTTGGTGTTAAATAATCCTGCCATTGAGTGGGAGTCAGCCGCGGGGCCACTGTCACGCGTGCTGCCGTCGCCAGCTGATTCGTATGTTCCAAAACCAGTGTCTTGCGAAGGTCAAGCAACCATGAATGTATGTTGGGGCCTAGAGGTGCCTTCCAGGTCATAGCTATTGCAAGTTTGGCGAGGGTCAAGGCTAGGTCTAGGAACTTGTTTAGACCCTTACGAGAAGCGGTGTGCCTCGTAATGCCCAATAAGAAGTGGGAGCGTTGTGCCTCTACCTGAGCGTTAACTCCCTCTGTGAGGATAGTGGCTACCTCAGCCCAGAACCCCTTAATAACCACACAGGACCAAACTATATGTTTGAATGTGCCCCCCGGGTCAGGACACCTGGAGCAACTGTCTACTGCTGTTGGGTACATGTGTGTTAGCCGATGCGGTGTGAGGTATTTATGATGCAGGTAAATAAATTGGGTGTACTTCAATCTAGCATTAATCAAGATTATTTTTGGGTGGCGGTGCATTGTTTCCTTTGTTTGCCAGTAAAATTTGTGACCAACTCAGTGTCACAGTACACTCGCAGTGCTGTCAGCACGGGTGGATCATCTAGTCTGAAGGATATGTAGATGGTTGTTACAGCGTGTCCACCCTGTCCATGGGTCAACAACCTTTACATGAGATGCGAGGCTCAATGCGGTTGTTATCCCAAGTTTGTAGGAAATAGTGTGTAAGCAGTGCATGTAGCAGGAATGAGCCCTGTGGCACCCCGTAAGCATCCACTAACTCCTCAAATGTTTGCAGTTGTGAGTTTGTGAACATGTTCTGCCATGAGTCCAAGCCCCTCTCCCGCCAAGACCCAAGCTTCATGCATCCGTGACAAGCGAAAGTGCCAGAGAGTATCTCTAACTGTAGGCCAGGGGCAAATAGAGTGGTCCGACCCTTAGGTAGCATGTATCTGAGCCAGTTCAGTCTGGCCTACACCATTAGGACATTGCCACTTTGTTTCTGGGTCCACGTGGTGGTGCCCGACATACATTCCAGTTGTACCAGTTGGTCCCAGGATATGGCCGCCGTGATCAGTTTAGTGAGGTTACTTTTAGCTAATGACCGCATTGGCCATTGCAGTTGTGCTGCGGCATAGTAGTGCTCATAATTCAGGGCACCAAGGCCACCATCCGACAGTAGCAGGTATAACTTACGGAGAGCCACCATGGCCCTGGACTTCTCCCATATTATGGAGACCAAAAAGGATTCCAGAACCCTAAAGAGTGTCCGCAGGAGGCGATAAGGGAGTGTGTAGAAGAAGTACAGGAGGCGCAGGAGGACCGACATCTTGCAGCTGGGCACCCGTCCCATGGGGGACAAGGGGAGGCCCAGCCAGAATGGTAGAGTCGACCGAATTCTGGCAATAGCCCGCCCCAGGTTGCCATCAATGAAGTCCGTCCCTTATTGGTAGATCTGGACCCCCAGGTATTTGAAGGTGTTGAATGCCCATTCCAGCTGTGTGGTCGGTGCAGCTTGCCTCTGGACTGGCGACATAGGCGTCATTGGAAACACCACCAATTTAGACTAGTTGACCCGTAATCAAGAGACCCATGCATGGTAATCTAAGAGGTCCATTATCAACTGCAGTACCTCAGTCCGGCCGCGCAGGTAAATTAATGCTTCGTCCTTGTACAGCGACCCTATGTGCTACCGGCCCTCAGCATGCAGGCCCCACTCATTACCCGTTGACTCAATCTACATGCCAGTGGCTCCATTGCCAAGGCAAAAAGCATCGTAAAGAGCGAGGAAAAGGTACGGCCCATCTTTACCATGGCCTGCAGTTTATTGTACGGCAATCGTATCCACTGCAGGAAGTTGCGGCCGATGCCAAACCCCGTTAACACCGCCGCTAGATAATCCCAGGACAGTGTATTGAACGCCTTCTCAATGTCTAGAGTGGCTGTCCAGGGCATCTCCACTTCCCCCTTTGTCCATTCCACTAGCGCAAACAAATAACGCAGGTTCAAGCCGGTATTTCTCCCTGGTATAAAAATGTTCTCGTCCTCATGAACCAGCAGGGAGACAGCCGCAACAAACTGATTCACTAGTAATTTCCCAAGGATCTTGTAGTCGAAGCTTAACATTGACAAGTGGCCATATAAGGCCATTAGAAGTGGGTCTCGACCTGGTTTTGGTAGAACTACTAGTGTCGCTTGTCTCAGGGTGAGCAGGAGTTCGCCCTTCTCAAAGGCGTCGGCATACATACTGGCTAAATGAGGTATTAACTGTTCAGAGTAGGTGGAGTAAAACTCCACCGGCCAACCGTCTGTTTCCGGCATTTTACCAGTTGCCTGATTGCCTCCATAATGTCATCTACTGCGAAGGGGTCTTTTAGGGCTGTAGAGTTGTCAACTTGCCATGGGCCCTAGTGACCTGCAGTATGTGGTCTTGGTCGAAATAATTGGACAGTCTCACTACCACCAGTCTGAGAAAGGTGCCCGGACATGGGGGGCCCCCGGTACCCTGTGCGCACGTTCAATAGAAAAGATCTTTAAGATCTTGTCTTGCAGGATGTCCAGCAAGAACCATTCCTCAGGTAGAGTCCCATATTGGGGCCCTCCGCTCTTTCAGAAAGACCCATAATGCGCACGTTATTCCGTCATGAATGCCCCTCCTGGTCCTCCACGTGAGCTCACAGGTCGTCTACCTCCTGTTGGAGGGAATGCAGTTTGGTGGCCGATGCGGATACCGTGGGGCGAATAACACCATTGTGGATTCGGATGCCTCCACTCTACACTTTAGCTTCTTGTGGTCCTTGCGGAAAAATCCCATCTTGGTACTCAGGGAGTCAAACTTCATGCCTAGGATGGTTTGAGAGACTGTGAGAGTGGTTGTTGTGGTTCATAAGAATGGAGGGCTCTGAGCGTGCCACATTTTCCGCGCACGGAGGTACCGGCTCTACCTCGGGGGTTGCGCCTGGGGCTTCTCTGTTCTAGGTTTACCCATTGCGGTGTCAGCAGGAGGCGGGGATCCAGAAAGGGGGCCCACAATGATGAAGGGTGACAGGGCAAGTACCTATGCGGTGAGTCCGTAGGCCCCCAACGGTACTTCTGTAGTCACTGGGATACTATGCAAGACCGTGTGGGAGTGGTGCAGCCCACCTGTTACTATGAAGGTGAGTAGGTGCAGTGGCAGAGTGTCACAAAGATCAAGGTTGTGGGTGGGCTTGTGGTGCCGGAGGCTCGCCAGGAGTCAAATTCCACAGTCTGCGCCAGGGGTAGGCCCTAGGCCGCGAGGTGATATGAATGGACCGACGTGCGAGTACGATTCTCCAACAGCATTCCACCTCTATCACAGGGGGTCCCAAATTAGTCCCAGGGGCACGCCGTACCAGCACCCCTGATATCTTCAAGTGGGTGAGTGGACAGTCTCTAGTAGCTGAAGGGAGCAAGAAAGGCGCATGTGCGTAGCTGCCTTTCACTGGAAGCCCAGGCTCAGGTCGGTCGGCCTAGTACAAAGGGGGGGATGGACCCAGGGGACTGAATCAAGGTTTATACTCTGCCTCCATTATCACCGGTACGGGTCCCCCAAAGCCCCTCCACTAATGCGCCGCTTCAGCAGTTCCTGCGCTTTAAGGGCATCTTATAAGGTTACAGGTCGCACAGCCCTGCCTATATGCGAGATTGCATTGTCCTGAAATAGGCAGTGCTCCCAAGTGCATGTTCGCAGCTGCTATTGGCTGAGGGCCCAGGCTCAGGTCGGTAAGTGTGATACAAAGAGAGGGGGGATCGAGGGGGTTGAATAAGGGTCTTCCCCCTCCCCCCACTGCCGCTGCAGGGGATCCAGTGCCCCCTCACACGTATGTCACTGCGGTGGCTCCTCCATAGCAAGGCCGTCAATTAATGGAGTAGATCATGCAGCCCAGTGCACCGGCAGGGCCACGGCGCTCTGTCCCAGGCAGTGCTCCACAATGGCAGGATCTGTGTTGTCTGAGCCTGGATCCTCAGCGGGACCCGAGCAGGGTCGGGAGTTGTCAACACCGCCAGCCAACAGCGCAAATCGTGGCGTGTGACTAGATTATTCAGGCGTCGGCCTGCTTCGAGTCCCCTCACCTCTGGCCGGAGTCCCAGGACCTGCAGGCTTGGTGCTTGTGCACTTGGCAATTGGGACGTCAGCTGCCCCGCTGGTCGCCCAGAAGCACCGGGAGTGCTTTGAGGAAACCTCCGCTGCCAAAGTTGCAGGGCTTGCTAGGTCGAGGCATGGAGAAATCAGGTTGTTTCTGACAGGCACAGAGTGGATCTTAACCCAATCCGACCGCTCTCGCCGCCATCTTGGCCACACCCCCTCGATGTTCACTTAATCTTAAAATGCTTTACTGACAAACTTTAAATTGAGCTAGAGTAGATTGGAGTCAATGCCTAACCGATTTTTAACCTGTCTTTAGATAAATCCTTTTTATTTCTGATGATGGAAATATTTAGTGTATATTCCTTTTTGGAATTAACACTAGTCAGTAGCAATCCAGTGCTCTCTGCTAGACCATTTCATTGTTACCACTGGTACAATAATGCATGTTCAGCACAGAATTTCAGTAATTTAGGTATTTAATCTATGTCAGTCTTAAGTCTGACAAGATCATTTCATCTACAAAAGCACAGAGGGGCATATTTATAAGAAAGTGGTGGAGCGCAAGTTAGCTCCAAAATTGCTAATGCCGCACTCCGTCACTTTACAAACACAAGGATGTGCCGTATTTACAATAATATGGTGCACCCTTACGTTTCTCTCTGCGCTAGTGCTAATTTCAGCTACCTAGCACCAATGCAGGTACCCTTGCACTATAGTGCAAGGGTGCCTGCGTTGAGGCAAGCTGTCCCTTCTTGAACATAAACAATCCAGAATGGCGGTTTGTAACTACTATGTGTACTGCTTTGTACAGCACACATAGAAGATGCAAACTGTAATTTTTAAATGCTTTTTTATGTGCAGTAAGGGACACCTTCTGCCATATAAACAATAATTCATGGTAATTTGCTGTTTCTATGTTGCTGCACAGTGGAGCACACATAGAAACAGCAAAAACGAGGAGAAATAAAGCATTTCTCTTCGTTTCTCTATGTTAAGACCAGGTTTTCCCTAGTCTCAATTTTAGTGCTGCCTCCTACTTACGCCAGCCTTTAAAAAAAAGGTTGCATGTTTGTGTTAGACATCTAACGATACCACATATGATGAAAGGTATGTCCTGTGCCACAAGTATATATGACACAGGCTCTCATTCACCTATACACATATATCCCCTTTGTTTGACCTGACAGTTTTAGAGTAGTCTTCCGACCAACTTTCTGCTTATCTCCTCCACTTTTCTGACCTATTTTTTGCTGACTTTAGGACTTTGTGCACTTTACCACTGCTAACCAGTTCTAAAGTGCTTGTGCTCTCTCCCCTAAACATGGTAATATTGGCTCATCCCCTCTTGGCATGTTTAATTTAATTATAAGTCTTTAGTAAAGTGCACTACATGTGCCCTGCGTCTGTAAATGAAATGCTTCTAGTGGGCTTGCAGCACCTATTGTGCCACCCAATTAAGTGGCATTCTAACCATGGCTCAGGCCTGCCATTGCAGAGTCTTTGTATGCAGTTTAAAATGCCATGCCTACCTTGCAAGATAAACCTTTGCCAAGTCTATATCTTCCCTTTTTCTACATAGATGTCACCCCTAAGTTAACACCCTGGAAAACTCAGAGGACATTCTGCAGTGTATTTAAAAGGTAGGACATGTACTTTGACATGCCCTGGCAAAGAAAATCTTTCAAAGTCTTTTTTCACTACTAAAAGCTTATCTCTACCCATAGAATAACATTTGAATTACCTTATTACATTTTATAAGTGTAATTTGCAATCCAGAAGAGATAAGCACTTTCAAGTTGGATGTCTCTGGAATCACAATTTAAAATCACAACTTATTACGGAGTTATATTTTAAATTGCAATTCTGAAAATGCCACTTTTTGAAAGTTTCATAAACATATATGGGTTGGGCTCTTGAAGCAACCCCCATGGACCTCTATAAACATTCAAACAATAATACAATTAGTGGCTGTATGATTTTCACACATTTTACTTTTTGAGCATTTCATTATACTTAATAAACATGACCGTGAGTTGTATTTCAAGACTTAATTACATACATTTTTCTGCTTTTCCTAACACCTTAAGCAGGGAGAATGATACCTGAATCCAAATATCTAGATCTCATTGTTCAAAACATTTTGCTAAACAAAAAACATCACATTGCTAAGAAATGTGTTTAACCATGTACCAACTAAACTCATGTGTAACAATCTAGTGTTCAACCAGTCCTAAATTAAAAAGGCCAGAGGAAAAAATGTTGTAGGCGCTCTTGGCATACACAGTGGGGTTCCAACACCAACTAAAATGGCACTGCAAGAATTGCTTTATCAAAATTCCTAATCATCTTCCATATTGATGTGAATTATGTACAGAATCCCTAATATTCCAATCCTCAACACTTTTCAAACCCCAGATTATTTTGGGTTCACCTCAGGACCAGGGATGGAAGATTTCTAAATCTTAAGCAATCAAATGACATTTCATAAAGCAGAGTCTCCCCAGAGCCAGTCTGTTCAAACGGTAAAAGTTCAATGTCCTTCTATTTTCCTGCCATGGTTTCTTCTGATGTGTTATTCTGTTACATATTGGTACCTTGTCTCGCCTTCAAATGTTCTGGAACTGAATGCCGGCTGGACCCAGTGTCACATACGCCTGATAGGCTATATCTTGTCCCCTGACAAAGGGCTACATACTCCCTTCAGTGACTCTGGAGCTAGGGCAGGCAGGGAGAGCCTCTGTGCATTTCAAAGGACTGTCTTTGAAGTCACCACTTAAAAGGATAAACTGGGTATAAGTACTGGACCTCTGACACCACCACTTCAGAATATTTCTGGACATGTGACTACTCTGCCAGGAAGAAGGACTGCCTCTCCTCTGGACTGCTGCTTTGCTTAACCACTTCGTTGTTGAGTTGCCCTGGTGACAATTTCCCCCTATCGTGCGCGAGAAGGATGGGATCTGCATCATTTGAACCCAATTTAAACCCAGAGTGACCCCATGGGTTCGCTGGCTTGCCTCCCGATCTGAACTATCAGGGATATAAAAGACTTCCAACCACCTTGCTTCTACACCTGGCCATCTGTGATTCTGCCCTGTCTAGTAGTGCCATTCCATTCCTGAAATATTGGAAGTGAGCCTAAGATGTTTGCACCAATGGAACAGACACATCGTCTGACAAACCAATGCCTCGCTGGTGTGCATAGATCACAACTAGCAATGGCTGCTGAAGGGTGGTTTGGAATAGACAAATCGCCTTCAAAACCACACCTGCGTGTATAGTCCTTGTATCCCCGCCGACAGCAGCCTCAACTATGACACTCACTCACTCCATTACCCAGAACTCTTCACTGTGCCAAGGTTATGATCTTTTCTCTTTTCTTAGACCAAAGGGTGTATGTTCCCTGTGGTGATGCCCATTTTCTTTGAACTTGTGTACAGGTTAAATTAACCCAATTGCTCACTCAATTCCCACGTTCACTAACTTATTTGTGTGCTCGCTCAGTTCACATGCACACTCACTCATTCACTAATTTCAAAAGCTTGCTAACTCACTCATGCACTCACTCAGCTCAAATGCAAGCTCCCTCACGTATGCATTCACTAATTCACACACTCATTCATGAATTCAGTCACTCACTCATCCAAGAGCTCTTTACGCTATTGAGAGTGGATATTTTCAATGGTGGTGTTCATATTTTTAGACTGACATGCATCCAGCTTAGCTGTCCCTCATTTGGGGATATTGCTGATTTTAAAGACTAGGGTTTGGCACTATTTACATAGGTTCCTTTTGGCACCTCTTAATGCCCCTGTCAACCCAGAGCCCTTTTTGTGCAAGAGGTTGCCAGTGGGCTCCACCAGCACTTATGTCAGGGGACTGAGACTTTTTCTGTCTCTTGTACCAGTCTGCTATTGATTGAAAAATTTCCTGGGAAACATAAAGGAAAGTTTAATATTTTATGAAGCATGTTTCATCACTTTTAATTCCTCCCATGTAAATAAATGGCTGTGTTTTTCTTTTATAACCATGACAGCGTGTCTACAGGTCATTGGGTGCCAGATGCTTCCACACTTTGAAATAGGAGAAAATGTTAATGATATGTCTTATGGAATGTATATAAACATAAACTTAACTCTTAAGTTAAAATTTTTCTCATTCCAAACTGTCACATTTACACACTGCAGAAATCTTGCTCCAGTGGCTGGTTAGACATGATGTCATAATTATAACTGAAAAATACAGCTCTTTTCAAGTGGGAGAATTTTAAAATGCAGAGAAACGTTATATATTATGAACATTTTTGCTGAACATTTTCCTGCAAATTAAATTTCTCACATTAAAAAAAAATGGTTGTATGTTTGTTGTATCCATGTAAGGGTGCAATGTATGGTGAAAGGTATATTTGGAAAAGTTAACCTTTTTTACATGGGACATTTTGGACAGGGCATTACTGGTAATTGATTGAAACCAGCGGTTGGGGGAACACATTAGAAGAATACCCTTCGGTCTCCTAAGAATGTCTATGGGGCACATTAGGATGGCGGGCAGACAAGGTCCACCCGCCATCCCGTTGTACAAAGGGAACGCCCGCCATAAGGGTGAGGGTCTGGTGGCTGTCATTAGGATGCGCCCGCCACAGTGCATCCAACATTCCTGACACTGTGGCAGGCGGTGCACACAGCACCGCCCTCAACAATGCCAGGAAGGCATGTTGTGCACTTCCATGCACAACATGGGAGGCCCCGCTCGGTGCCTGCCATGTTGTGCATGGAACTGCTGGGGGGTACCATAGGTACCCCCTGTGGCATCCTGCCAATGCAGCCTGTTGCCAGGTTGCCACATGCATTGGAATGCTCTGTACAGATTCTGTGATTGTTGAGTTTAGAGTATCCAGGCAGTTGAGCTTGGACCTTGCTACTGGTGACTGTTTATCCTGTGGATGGGATCCTATTCTACAATAAATACTTATTTCACTTACAACCCACCTTTGAACTTCTTTACATTGGCGACGAGGATGGGATTTGTGAAGAAAAGAAGAAAGGATCTCAACAAGGATACCTCCTATTACCTCATTTTGAAATTTATGAAAGGTACTGTCATTTTAAACTTTCAAATTATTACCTTCAAGCTTTTTGAAACTTTCAACCCTTCATGGATTAAGGAACTTTTATTTCCTTTGAACCATTTTTTTTAAGAGATATTGTGTCCAATTTCCTGGACAAGTTTTTTTTTTATATATACAAAGAGCAGTTTTGGGCTGATTGTGTGTTGGTCGAGTTTTGGGAAAAGCGATTTGCTTCTCATGACAATTTCTTCAGTCTTTCCCTGCGCATCACCATTTGGCAGTGTGCACAGCGCTGTTTGACTCCAAGGATCTGACTGCGTTTGTAACACCATTTGGCACTTTTCGCTTTGTGAGACTTCCGTTTGGGCTGGTGTCAGCTGCTTCAGTTTTTCAAAGAGCCTTGGAAGGTGTCTTAAAGGGTTTAAAAGGTGTGAGAGTGTATCAGGATGATATCCTGATTTTTGGAAGTTGTGATGAGGAGCATGATCTAAGACTGGTTGGTGTTTTGCAACGTTTGTGTGAATCTGGTCTAACAGTAAAATTGGAAAAATGCAAATTAAAAAAAAACTCCATAGATTATCTTGGCCACACGATCTCGAAAGATGGTATTTCACCGAAAGCTGGCTTGATTAATACTATGATGAAGATGTCTTCTCCAAAGAACAAGGAAGAATTGATTAGCTTTCTAGGTATGATGGAGTACTATAACAAGTTTATTTGTGGTTTTGCTTCTTTGTGTGTTAGCATGAGATCATTGTTGAAGAAAGGATCTGAGTTTGTATGGAGTGACGAATGTGAAAAAGAATTCATCGTCCTAAAAGGAAAATTGAACAATGCCCCCAGATTGAATAGTTTTGACCCTGAGAGGAGATCTATTCTAATAACAGATGCAAGCTTAAAAGGGTTAGGGGCAGTTTTAACACAGAAGATTGAAGGGAGTGAGGTAGTCATTTTGTTTTTGTCGAGAAGTTTGAGGGGTCCAGAACTAAGGTATTCTGTGGTAGAACGTGAAGCGTTAGCGGTCTATTGGGCTGTTAAGAAATTAAAAAACTTCTTGTGGGGAAGTACTTTTGAAGTGAGAACTGATCACAAACCGTTATGTGAGATCTTAAAAACCAAAGGCATTGATGCTGTTTCCAGTAGAATTACAAAATTACAAGATGGGTTGTAGGATTACAGGATTATAACTTCGAGGTCAAGTATCTACCAGGTGTTAAGAATAAGGTAGCTGATGCTTTATCTCGTCTTGTCTCTCAGGAAGATTTAGATCTGGAGGATGACTTGGAAGGTGAAGATGAAATGGTTTGTGCAGTTGGTGAGAGTGTCATTGATAAGTGTAAATGGTTGGAAGCTTCACAGGAAGACTTGGCTTTTATGGATGGAAATTTTGAAATTGATCAAGGTTGGATGGAAGGTCAAGCCAAAAGATGGTGACATTTTGGAGAAACTTTGCATGTTAAAGACCAATTATCTGAACATGACGGTTTACTTGTCAGAGGTACTAGGTTGGTTCCTCCGATATTTATTAGGAGTGAGCTCATTTCACTGGCCCATAGTGGGCATATGGGCATTTCAAAGACAAAGGAGAATTTGAGGATGTCGTACTGGTGGCCCAGCATGGATTTGGAAGTTGAGAGGAAAGTTAGGGACTGCATGGAGTGTGCTTTGAGTGAGAAGGTAGCGAAACCCAAAATTCAGCCCATGATTATCAGAACACTTCCAAACAGGCCTTGAGAAGAAGTTGGCCTGGATATTCTTGGGCCTATATACTCAGCGGGGTCTGAATGGTATGTTCTAGTTTTGATAGATTTCTTTTCTAGATGGCCAGAGATTGCCATCACTCGTGGCATAGAATCCAAGCATGTAATAGTTTTTTTGGAAAAACTTTTTGCTAGGGAGGGTATTCCCAACATCATTTTGACGGACAATGGGAGTCAACTTGTCTCTAGGGAGATGGAATTATTCTTGTCTAAACATGGTATAAAACATAAAAAATCTTCTCTGTACCACCCAGAGACGAATGGCACCGTGGAGAGATTTAACCGTGTGCTCAAGGAGACAATTAGAATGTCTAAATCTGCAGGTTCAGATTGGAGATCAGATATTTTTAAAAAGGTTAAGCTTTACAGGTTATCACCACATGCCACTACAGGCAAAACACCCTTTGAGCTCTTCAGGTGTAGGTGTCCCAACACTTTAGTTACTCCGCCATGGGTAAATGATTTACATCTGAAAGTTTCAACTGGAAATGAGGAGTGGAAGGTAGGTCTGGAAAGAAAGCTACAAGCTAGGAAAAGGATTCATGATTTGAGAAATTATGTAAAACACACGGTGGTGCATGTGGGTGATTGGGTTCTCATAAAAATTCCATGTAAGAAGAACAAGACGTTATCTGCTTAATTTTTTAAACCTATTCAAGTTATCAAGGTTTTAGGTAATGCTATCAAAACAACTGATCATCGCATTTGGAACTTGAACAGGGTTGTGGTGATCAAGAAAGACTGTGTTGACAATTCTAAGTCTCCTGTGTCAAGTTCTTCACCTACAGGTACCTCATCTCAACGGGCTGTGGTTGGTCCTGTCATCGCGAGGAAATCTTCAAGGATTACACGTGTACCTACTCGTTTTATTGACTTTGTAAAATAATGTTTTTCTGTTTATTGTTATCTGTTATAAGAAGGGAGATGTGTGGCATCCTGCCAATGCAGCCTGTTGCCAGGTTGCCACATGCATTGGAATGCTCTGTACAGATTCTGTGATTGTTGAGTTTAGAGTATCCAGGCAGTTGAGCTTGGAACCTGCTACTGGTGACTGTTTACCTGTGGATGGAATCCTATTCTACAATAAATACTTATTTCACTTACAACCCACCTTTGAACTTCTTTACACCCCCATGTGCACCCCACACCCCCCAGAGTCCCCGGGGGCCCGCAACAGGCCCCCAATGGCAGAACCCACCTGCCTTTTTTGTGGCGGCGTTGCCACCACGGATAGGCACATCCTAGCACACATGCTAATATGGATGGTTGTGTCTCCCAGACACCGCAACCATGTTAGCTGCTTTTCCGCCCGATCGACTCTGCTACTGGGTGTAAAACCGGCGGACGGTCTTTACGACTGCCGTGGTCCCCCCCGCCATGGTAATCTGGCGGGGGAGTTAGGGATCGGACGGTGGTTTTTAGCAGGCGGATCACCACCGCCATACGGGCGATGGCGATCCGCCTGTTATCATAATGGGCCCCTATGTGTCCTAAAATGGTCAGGTTCTTTTTTGGATTGATTCTTTGTGTGGAGGGCGACCTGAATGGTTTATTGTCTCTGATGCTCTGTGTTGTGAATGATTAGATCATGATAGCCAGGTACCCATGTTCACAAACACAGAGTCTCTGATATACGCACACACATTAAACATACAGACATAGTTGCAGTCCCATCCTGAACACCAACTCAACCCGGAAGCAAACAAGCGGGTACACATCAATGGTAAGGAGGTCAAACAGAGGCAAAGAAAGGCCAGAAAGATGCATGCATGAATATTGTTTTGATGTTCACTTAATCTCAAAATGCTTTACTGACAAAATTTTAATTGAGCTAGAGTAAAGATTGCACCTTTGTGGTGTGGAGGGATTCCTAGAGACCAGTGTACATGTCCATATACTTGCACATATTCATTTGCGGTGTTTAAAAGTGCAGCGTTCTTTAATGGTGCATTAGATGAGCTTGTTTTTATTTTTTTCCTGCTCGCGTTCAGCTTTGGTGCCATATTTCATTGTCTCTTCCCACCCGCCGCCTCCACCTTCGGCTGACCCCTTACAGCAGATGAGCAACCTTGCAGCTCTAAGGACGTTCAGGGAATATCATTTGAGAGTTTCTCTTTAAATTTGCCATGTGAACATAGTTACTCTGCAGGGTGCGGTGCATAAATAAGCTGGACTGCCTTCTACAGTAATGGGGTAAACATTTTCATGTTTACTTTGGCAGCTTCGCGTTGCATGTTGGGCCTGTGTAGTGCTTCTTTCGGTGGGAGGCGGTATGGCCAGATACTACCGAACATCCCCCTCGCCTGCCTTGTGTACACCAACATTTATTAAAAATGGACTTGAGGGAGGATTTCTTTGGAGGCGGGGGTGGGTCGTACTACCCCCCCAGCCGTATTTATTAAAAACATAAAAATCAAAATGAAATGGAAATAAACAATATTTACACAATTATGTACGCAGAAAACGTACTTGACATTAGATTATAATTCATGTACACAGATATCAGATGGCTAACCTTAACAAGTTTCTAATACAAAGTATTTCCTATCCGAAACTAATATCTGAATCATAACCACACATTAATGTTTTTCTGCGTATCCTATTGGGCCTACGGCAAGGCCGCTATCTGGTGTCAGATCCTTATCAATCAGTCACGCCCTCCCGTAGGAGTGTGCATGCGCAGAGGGCCCATTTACCGAGAGGGTCCTCCCCCCCCCCCGGTTACCCCCGTACTCTCCATGAACCCCATTAACAAAATGGGGGCCCTTGTACTCTGCGCCGTTTAGTGACATCATTGTGCCCGTGCGGGGTGGCTAACCAGCCTAAGGTAAGTGTGACTCGCCCCTCCCCCGCACCCATCCAGCAAACTGGATGTACCGCCCCTCGAGTTCTAGGAGAGACCACTTGTCCCTCCCCCTGTGCGAACTCATTCAAGAATAGGGCCGCACGCTAAGGACTTTAAATTGACTGTTCACCAATCATGACCTTACCGCCACAGGCCTGCGTAGTTGCCTGACTATCTGGACCCCCCCTATCCTCCTCACTGAAAAGTAATGCCCGGCCCTAACACCCCCTAGCCAAGCAATAATGTTCTCCAATAATATCGCATTGCCTAGTCCAATCAGATGGACCGGTCTTTTAAGAAGCACGGTTCCCCCCTGATTCACCCATGCGCTATGTTTTGCAGTTGAGGTGACCTGAATAATTTCTCAATGTTATTGTTGATTTTCTTTACCGAGTGATTCAACGCCTTTACAGAATCTCCTCCCCTCCATTTGAATCTGGGTATCATCTGGGATCAAACTATGGTGCAGCCCTGGCATGTCTTAGTTAACCAGCCTACCTCCGATATTATCTCCTCCAACAAGACCCTTCTCTCTAAATTCACCAGATCGTTCCCGCCCAAATGCAAGATCACAACTGTGGGAGGCGGGCTGTGTCTGCTCAACAGATCTGTCACAAACCCCCTAAACGGACTGAGGCAGAGACCCCCTTTCCCATGGAAAGATAACTTGAAACCATCCTGCTTAGCCCTCTGCCTGTAGTTACCAGCAAGAAAAACAGATTTCATGCGCAGTACATATGAAAGACCAATAACCCATACAACTTGTGGTCCTTTGTCCTGAAGATGTGGCCTCCTTTGCGAAGAATCTTGCTGTTGATGTGTTGACAGCAGTTTCCCTCCTGCGTTCGAGAAACTGAAATACAAGCAAACATAGAGGACAAGCACCAGTCTACAGTTGTCTTGACACTCTCACAATATGTGCAGACGCACATAGTGCTTGTAACAATTAGAAGACCATCTTCCAATTCTTTTTACACTGTTGCTGTGCAAACCTCTAGCTGTTGCCTCAGTGGTAGCCCCTATCCGAAATTAATGTGTTCCAAAGTCTTTTGGATCCAAACCAGTCTTGTCAGTAGCCATGGCCAATACTCTTTTAAATTGGAACCTGGTGAGCGGGGTACCATCAGCATGTATAAATAGTGTCTCTCTTGTTGCACTATTCCTCTGTTGGAGGAAGGCCTCTAAATGCATCACTGGGCAGCATGAGTTGCCTTGTGCCCGATGAAGTACGAATCCCTCACCTCGGGCTTTTTGGTCAATCTTAGATTTTGTAATGGTTATTAGCAGTGTGCTACCCTGCATCTTTATGTGTTTCATCTGAAGCCCCCCTAGCACATCCTGTTTGTTGGGCGCCACTAGTTCACCTATTCTAAATGCCCCATAGAAAGCTAGTGTAAAGGCAGCCCTGAACAATAATGCCTCTCTTGTTGAGCTGCAAATGCCACCTAGAGCAGTTAACAGTGATGCCAGCAGCTCTAAACCTATTGGTTGCCTTGTGTCTGGGGCTGCTCCCTGGAGGCGCCGCCATCTCTTTAGAGCCTTCCTCACAATCAAACTATTCGTGGGATCCCTAGTGTCCCTGCTCTGTGAAAAGAAAGAAACTGCTGTCGCCGCAGAGCGCCCCTCTTTATTCAAGGTATATGACTTATGCCAGCTATCCACCCAACCCTGCCCCAAAAAAGTGCAGTAAGAACAGAACGCCCCTTCGTAAGCTTTCCTGGTCCTGGGCGCTAGACCAGCTGTCATGAGGTTCTGTAGTTGGGGGCACCAATCTGCCAGAGTGCTTCCGGGAAGTGTGTTGGTGTCTCAAGAGTTCTCTGAAAATCTGCATCTTGAAACGAGAGAGTGCCTCAGCTGCATTATTTAGCACACTTGGGACATGTTTAGCCTTAAACTGTATGTTGAGTTTCATGCACAACAGCACTATTTCCTTCAACAAGCGGAGGATCATTTTACACCTGGCAGCTTGTTGATTGATACATTCTACCACAGTCAAATTGTCTGACCAGAAAATCACAGATTGGTTACGCACCTGATGAGGCCAAATAGACAGAGCCACCCAGATTGGAAAGAGTTTCAAGAAACCTATATTGGCTGTCAGACCCCTCTCGCTCCACCAATTCGGCCAATGCTGATCCACCCATGCACTCCCGAGTATGACGCCAAAACCCACACTGCCTGTGGCGTCAGTCCATAAACCTAACTCCACTGACGTAGTGGGTGGACCGGGCCACACTACCCTGACATTGAAACCCTCCATGAATGTGATCCAAATCCGCATGTCCTGAGGAAGTTCAGACGACAGTGTGGTGCGATGGTGCTTCTGCTTTAGGCCGGTCATGGCCTACAAGATAGAACGGGAGAATGGACGAGCCATAAGCATTACCCTTAGTGCAAAGTTCAACTGGCCAACAATCTGTTGTAACTGGTGTAAGGTTACCTTATTTTTTGCCAAGCCTTGCTGTAGTGTTGCCCTAAATTTCTGTATTTTTTCTTCAGGTAACCTAAAACATCCCTGTCCAATTCAATGCCTAAGAATTCTATTGTAGGTGCTGGACTGACCGTCTTCCCTGGTGCCAGAGGGACCCCAAAAGACCGCATGAACACGCAAAATTCCTGCAACGCCCAAGCGCATTCTCGGGAGCCCGCCAACCCCAGAAAGACTCATCCAGATAATGCATGATATACTGGTGTCCTGTCGCCTGTCTCAGAGCCCATTCCATGAATGAACTGAATTTCTCAAAGTAAGCACATGAGACCAAACAACCCATGGGCATGCACATATCCATATAGAATTTGCCCTAAAATGAAAAACCCAAAAGATGGTCATCTAAAGGATGGGCAGGCAGGAACCGGAAGGCAGATTCAACATCTGACTTAGCCATCAAAGCCCCTGGTCCCAGCATATCCACCGCTTGGTCAAAGGAGGAATATTTCATGCTACATATGTCTTCATTAATGGCGTTATTTAATGAATTGCCTCTAGAGGCTGATAGATTATGAATTAACCTGAATTCCCCTTTCTCCTTCTTTGGGACCACTCCCAGGGGTGAGCAAACAAAATTGGGCATGGGGATGTGACCAAAAGGACCAGCTATTCTACCCAGGCGCAGTTCTTTTGCAATTTTTACAGCTGCCACCTCTGGGTTGATCCTGACTGAAAGTTGATTTCTACATTCTGGAGTCCCTGCATAGTCCCCTGCTGGAATCCATAAGCCATACAAAAAACCTTCCTGTAACATCCTAGCAGTGGCATGGTCTGGATACCTGTTTAACCAAGGAGTCATTGCCAGAACGTCAATGGGGGAATGTGTTACCGGTCTTTCCTTATCTTTATCCCTGTTTCTTCCTCCCTCTATTTCCTGCAAATGATTTCCCTTTCTCGAGACATTTTGTTTCTGGGTGAGATGGGCGATTATAAATTGAACATGCATGTCTGAATTTACACGTGCCTTGGGCCCTGGTGCATGTCCGCCTATTAAAGTCCCAACACATTCCTTTTCGTCCCCTCCCCGTTCCCTGCACCCGGGGTCGCGCCCCCTGCTTGTGGTGGCCGAAAGGGCTGAGGTGCTTGTGAAGTGTGACCCTTGTTCCAATTTTGGACTGCATTGCCCAGCTGCCCTGGGCCAAACTGATCAAACCATGAAATTGAGTCCACCCGATCCCAGGTGAGTGAGGGGTCAAATTCCTTGGCCTTCCTGAAATTCATATCATAATCCTTCCAACCTTTCCCCCATATTTATCATGCGTCATAGTGACCCTGCTCTTATAACACGCCATTTCTGCTTGCAAATTAGGTGAACGTTCAGCTACTATTGCCATAAATACTGAAAATGCCCTAATCCAATTGTTCAGGGTCTCTTCGACCCTGAATCTGGAAATTTTTACCCGCAATTCGCTAGGAAGCATCCAATCCTTTTGCTTCCTGGCATACTCCCTTTCCCTATTGTCTACTAGCAGAGAAAACATATTGACTTAAGCCCCTGATCATATCACTTCTTTCACTTCTTGTGTTACATGCCTTGCAAAATGCTCCCTTCTAGAGGGTAAAACCCTTGCTCCAAGCAATGGTAGTGGTACCTTCTTACCTATTTCTCCAGCTCCGCCACCTTGTCTTTGTCAGCTCCACTCTCCTGGTGCCCTGATTGGGGTACAATAGGAGTACTTGGCCTTGGGCCTGGTACCGTGCTTGGGGCAGCTATAATCTTTGCCACCATCCTCTGCGCCCCTGCTAATGGGTCCTCTCCTACCTCCTTTGGGCCCACTGAAGATCGTAACATTCCACCTTTCCTAACTAAGGGATAACTGCCGCTATCTGCGCTGCTAATTCCGGTGGAACCTGATTAATTGGTTATGGTACTAACCCCGGAGTGGGTACCACTGTGTTCGGGAGAGGAACCCCGGGGGATGGTGTGGGGCTAGGTGGGGGCACCACTGGAGCTATGATTGGTACCAGTGGGATTGACGCCGGTACAGGCACAGGCGGGGGAAGGGCCGGGGTCAGAGGGATATTCGCTGGTGCCCTTGTAACCCCTGAGGGGCCTTCCCCTGAAGGGATGTCCCCTACCGGCAGCCTTGGAGTGGGGTCTTGGTTCTTCCCCTCCCTTTTTCTAACTCGCTTAGGGACTGGGTCCAATTCCCCTCTGGGGTTTGGGGGCACTATTGTACGCTTGGGCCTGCCCGCTGGGCCACTCTGGCCATCAACCTTCTGTCTAAGCGCTGCCAAACTATGCCCCATTTTCTCCACCTTCCCCCATCTCCTATCCATTGTCGCCATCCTACGCATCATGGATTCAAATATATGTTCCATGCGGGAACGCTTCGCACCCCGTTTGCTAGCCATAATTTGTGAGTCAACAATTTGTAAATAACTGACACCTGACCTGTATTAACACCACAGGCACAATGCTATTTCTTGTTGCCTAACTGAGGACCTATCCAGGTCCTTACCTGCACATGATGGGGGTGCAGAGACTGGCCGTAAGCACCACGCATCTGGGACCGCGCTACACCAGCTAGCCTGGGTGTTGGGTGAACGCACTCTAGCCCAGCGGCCCTCAAAAGCAGTGAAGTGCAGGTTTGCCTGCATCCCCTTTCAGTGATGTCCCCAGCCGCGCTCCTTGTCATCGAGTATGCAGAGCACTCCCTATGTACTCGTACGATGCAAAAACAAAATTGGCATATGTTTGTGGATTCAAACCTACGATTGTGGCATTCACTGATTCAACTCAGTTCCAACAAATAACTTATGTCGATTTATATTGGGCCCAAAAAACGACGACCCCAGGTATAAGAGCACTTTACATGAGCACCCGTAACCTTACTCAAGTATTCAAGGCACAGTGAGTTTAAGTGATTTGCCCAGAATCACAGTATTTGAGGGAGCCCTTCTTTTGTATGCCCTAATTAATTTACTTATCGAGCTGCTGCTCTGATCTGCCCCAAGAGTCCCTCCCAGACTGTGTGCCCTCTTGCTCCTAGCTTGAGCAAAATCAGTACAATCGCCCCGTGCCAGCTCCACCAGTTTAACACCCCGATGGCTCCCCGAGAACTTTTACGCGTATCCGTTCCTGAATAAATTCCTCCTTATATTGCATATGTACATTTTTCTGAATATTGTTTGTTTTTCAAATGTTGACAGATTCCCCTGATGAAGAAGGGCTATCCTGTAACGCCCAAAATGCACTGGGATTTTTAAAGACCCTGTATGCTGACTTGAAGCATTGCTCATCTTATTTTTGTAAATATCTCCCTGAAGACAGTGAATAAATTTCACTTGGAAAACGTCGTCATCTTGATACTTTTGAGCTCCTTGTTTCTTTTGAAGCATTATGATTACATGATTTACTTTTGTCAATGATGTATAAGTATGATCATTTAAGCTGAAGTTACATTTAATTACTGTTGAAACGCAATATTGCGACACCACTTGTAGTGCATCGGGTTTTCCCAGATAGATTTCTGGGTTCTGATTTTCTTGTTTTCCTCAGATGGCTTGCAGGGCCTCTCACCCGTTGCACACATATTTGTAAATGACACGATTAATTTGTTACTTAAAGTGTATTGTGCCTAAATGTGTTCCTGAGTGCATTAAGGCTGCTATTTGATTATTGTTTTACCAAAACAAAGCATGCGGACGCAATCCAGAGGATTGAACTTGTCGTGGATCAACATTAAATTCAGTCGGCCTCTCCGACCGGAAGATCACAACCTGTTGTCGCGAGCATTGCCACTCGCTCAGGCCACGCTCCGCTGCTCACTCCCCTCCCCCCGGTACCTGCAGCACCTGCGAGCGCTCAAAACACCACAATGACCACAACCTTGCCAGCTGTCCAGATAGTGCGCAGGCTCCCCTCTCAGCGATCGATGCTCTCTAGCACACTTGATTGCCGCTCCACAGTTACGGCTACCTGCAAGGGGAAACAGAACAAAAAAGATCGTCTCTCCTGTTAACCGACGCCAAACTTTGATAACGTCGCGTCGGCTCTCCAGATAGCACGCCGGCTCCCCTCTCAGCGATCGATGCTCTGTGGCACACTTGAACCCCACTCCAAGGCTACAGCTACCTGCAAGGGAAACAGAACAAAAAAGATCGTCTCTCCCGCCAACCGACGCCGATCTTTGATAACGTCAAGTCGGCTCTCCAGATAGCGCGCCGGCTTCCCTCTCCGCGATCGATGTCTTCGACAGCTACCTACAAAGGGAAAAAACACAAGAAAAGATAACAGCCTTCTACAAGGCTGAGGTAGGGCAGGCCTGGGAGCGCTGGAACAAGAGAACGCCTCCGCGCTCCCCAGCCTTTTTAAACCTCTAGGGAGGCCAGACCAGGTCTAACTGGTCTGACCCCCAGCTCCCCCTTGACCCGGAAGCGATCCCATCGCTTCCGGGTCACCTGGGAGCCTTATCACCAATCGATGGTGAGGCGCTCTCACCACATCACAATGACGTGGAGGGGCGCGCCCCACCATGGACTGTAGGGGGAGGGGGGCCGGTGCCCCACCATACCAGCGGTAGGGCCAATACCGGCCCCTGCCTTTCTCGTCTAGCTGCTCGACAGGGCCTGGCTTCTTCTGGGTAGCACCTTGCCCCCATCATATCCCTTGTGCTGCTGCTGCTCGCTGCAGAGATTCTGGGAGACAATGCTGCTGGATTTCTTCATGCATTCCAAGACGGAAAAACAATAACAGGCAAAAATTAAGCGTCGGCCAAGCAAGTTTGGTGGGAAGTTTGGGAAAAAGTTCTGGGTTTGTGTAATGTTGCGCGTGAATGGACCACCGAAAGGAGAATGCGCCTACTAGGATTTGGGAGTGAGTACCAGGATCCCCCACAGCAGGCCCCACAGCTGGTATCATTTAACTAACATCACCCAGGTCACAGGACTTTATATGGGCTGAACCAGGGAGTGTTGTACTTCTTGACATCTCTTTCTACTAAATGACAGCCCTTCACACATTCCCACCTCTAGTTGAAAGAGTTGGAAGAACTTTAGATAAACAAATCTAAGCATCATCAATGTATGGTCTGCAAAGCTCATGTGATCTGTCTTCCAATTAAATGCATCATGCATTAGAACAAAATAATTGTGTAAAGCCAGCAACCATGTAGTCTCTGGGATTTTAGAATTCAAATTGTGTTCTTTTTTGTTGATTGCGTAACACTTTCAACAGAGGGATTTGCAACTTTTCCATTGGTTGATACATTTATTGCCATATTTTTCAGTCTGCGTTCACAATTATATTATTATATTTTGAATGTTGTTTAAGAGATCTGAAATGTTCTAAATCTCCACAAATTCCCCCGTGCAGAGTGTTGTCTCCGAAAGAAAACGATTATCCTTATTATTTTTGGTAGAAATCTAACATAACCCCAAGCCCATATCCCTCCCAACCCTCCTCAGAATTGTCCATGTTGTGCTATTCCTTCCACCCCTTATTGAAGAAAATTATACCTTTTTCATTCCCCCTCTTAAATGTGTGATTTTATGCAACTCCCAACCTTGGGAAGAATTGGGAATAATGTTTACAGTAAGATTAATGAGTACATGACAGGCAATGATCACTTTCAACTTGCCGCCTTCCATCTTGGTAAAGGGTAAATTAATTTGTATAAGATTGGATTCAGTCCCATTGTCCCTACTGCACTCATTGGAAACTTCATTCACTGCCTGTCACCTTTATAGAGAAAGAGCACTGTGTTTCCCTCACCTCCTAATGTCTTTAGAATTATTGGGCAAGTTTTGATATCAAGGAATAGAAGTAAAATAAAGCACACTGGTTTGTTTTCCATCCCGCTCTTGCGGCGGCAGGCCTTGACCCCTCTTTCACGGTTGTGTATGTTGTCCTTTGTTTTTAGGTCAAGAGACTGAAGAATATATATTAAAATAAAAAAACAAACCATAATCTAATAAAATGTTAGGCTAGATGGCTGAAAGACCTATATCAACCTATAAGCAGTGTGATAATGTACCTACTAGTGTCAAAGCTTCCATTTTAAAGAACAGTACATGTTGCAGCACTCAGGATAATGTGCTGCTTGGCTAAATACTTATAAGGTTATAAGGTCCCAAAGGTGAGACGGATTGATCTGCAAATGGTTGTTTATGAATGGTGTAACGCCATTGAGTAATTTTAATCCTTTTTTCAGTAATTTTGCACCACCTATAGTTAGCACCCTACGGCTGTTGTCTAAAATGGAAGCCTGCCCCTTTTTTTCGAGTATCAATGTATTAGAGTACACAAGCCAGTCAGTTCTCCATCCTAAGCTCTTTCACCGATGTCCATGAGTGAGAGTGAGTGCCAAGGAGACCACATCCCCCAAACCCACCCTCTGTTGAAGCAGTACTAATGGATATAGTTACATTGTCAGTGGTCACTGAGTTGTGTGCCACAATGCTATATGAGAGCTTTAAAAGGTGTTGATGGAAATAAGGGGTACATTAGATGCAAATATGTCTTAAGAATATAGGACAAAAGGACAGAACCTTCCTATGTTGAGGCTTATGTTATGGACTGTATTTTTCAATCAAAGCTATCTGTGGCAACACTGAAAGGTGTGTCCTGCCACAGTTTCAATAAGGATTAGTCCATAAAAAAGAGGTTGTCTTTCCCACCAAAGACATAGTGTAAGACAAAATATCTAGGTGCTAACCTCTTCAATCTACAAAATGACATCAGTAGTATAATAGGGACTGTCATTGTGATGATTAATTTTGAAAACAAAACAATTGACATTATATTTGTTTCCCTTCCACATACATGAGGTAACAGGTGGATGCACCGACCAATGGCACAGGAGAAAGTAATAAAGTAATATTTGCTTGATAGTGTAAGTGGATTCTTCGGTGGGATGGGTGTGAGTGCATATGTGTGATCAACAGAACCTTTATAGCATCCTTAGACACTGTACAGCTTCACCCTGGCAGAGCAGTAATATGCCCTGTACTTCTCTTTGTTTTCTAGATCAAAGGAAATCAAAGGAAATTATGTTATGTTATGTTATGTTATGTTATATGGTTTTTGTATAGCGCACGGATGCCGCAGCAAAGTGGCGTCCCGGCGCTTTGGAGAATAATAACACAACACGGCAGAAAAAAAGGTAAGGATAAACAGTGGAGAAAAAATGGGCCTAAATTGTGGCAAAGAGGAAGGTTTTAAGTGCCTTCCTAAAAGGAAGCAACTCAGGAATGGAGCGCAATGAAGCAGGCAGAGAGTTCCAAAGGGATGCTGCCAACACTGAAAAGGAGCGACCGCCCATCCTAGATTTTTTAAAACGTGGCACAATAGCCAAATTAGATCCGGCAGAGCGAAGAGCTCTGGCAGGGACATAGTGCTGGATAGTCTGTGCAAGGATAGGAGGGGAGGCTGCTTTGAGAATTTTAAAAGTTAAGCACAGTGCTTTAAACTTAATTCTCTGCCCCACTGGCAGCCAATGGAGATCCTGAATGGTCCGACGGGCCGAGACAAACTTTGGAAGGCCAACAAGCATCCTAGCCGCCGCATTCTGAACCCTCTGAAGGCGAGATAGCTCAGCCTGGTTTAGGCCCAGAAACAGGGAGTTAGCATAATCCAGTCTGGTAAGAACCAGGGCTTGAACAATAATCTGTCTGGTCTCCGCATCGAAGAACTTAAAGATTGGTCGGAGACACTGCAGAGTACCAAAACAAGTGCCGGCCACACGTTTTGTGTGGGAAGTGAAAGAAAGCTTATTGTCAAACCACACCCCGAGGTTTCTAACCTCTGTCACAGGGGAGGGGACAGGGCCAAGATCAGAAGGCCACCACTGATCTCCCCATAATTCACTTTCCCTACCAAAAATAATGACCTCGGTCTTAGAGGCATTAAGTTGGAGCCGATTGTTCGCCATCCAGCCTGCCACAGCTTTTAGAGCTGACTGAAAGGTGGGGGCATCCATGTTGGAGTCGCCATTAAGTGCCACCGCCAGCTGCGTGTCATCGGCGTATGACACTAAGGAGAGACCAAAACTGTGGGCTACCTCCGCTAATGGCTGAACATATAAATCAAACAAGGTAGGGCTTAGGGCCGACCCTTGGGGGACACCCTGGAGTATGGGGCGAGAAGCAGAAACAAAAGGGGGAGTGGAAACCTTAAAGGCACGGTCCTTAAGAAAGGAGCGAAACCACTCGAGTGCCACCTCTCCGACTCCCGCTTCCATCAGGCGATGTAGCAGAATCTGGTGAGACACAGTATCGAATGCGGCACTAAGATCCAGAAGGATCAGTGCCGCCGTCTGACCCAGATCTAACAAATGCCTGATGTGTTCCACCACAGCCAGAAGGGCAGTTTCTGTGCTGTGGCCTGCACGAAACCCATTTTGGGAATTATCCAATATATTTGCTTCCTGCAGATGAGAAGATAAAATAGCATTAGCATGAGCTTCTGCCAGTTTAGCTGGCCAAGGAAGAAGAGATATAGGTCGGTAGTGTTCAGGCTTGGTAGGGTCGAGGGCGGGTTTTTTAAGAATTGGAATAACCGTCGCCTGTTTCCAAGCTTTAGGAACACTACCCGTGCTGAAGGACAAATTAATAAGGCCATGCAAAGCAGGATAGCAGCCTTCAGCAAATTCTCGAAATTGATTGGGTCTCATGGGGTCGTCCGGGGAGCCGGATTTAACTTTAGTCGTCAGGGCAATGAATTCATCCAAGGTCGGGCTAGGAATAATCAATAATGGTTTATGAACCAGTGACGTAGGGCTAGTCTCCGCAATAGGAAGCTGAGCGAATGACTTGTAGATAGCCTCCACCTTTTCGACAAAAAATGAGGCTAAGTCCTCACAGTGTGTCATAGAAGGTTGAAGAGCAGCAGTATCAGTCCTTTTACTAGTAAGGTCCTTACACACCCTGAAGATGACCTTGGTGGGGTTGGTGCTATTCTTTATCTCCAGGGAGTAAAACGCAGCCCTTGCCGTGCATATAGCCCGATGATACACTCTAGTGCAAGCCCTATAGGCTGCCTTGAGGTCAGTATCGAGGTCAGATTTTGAGTGTTTTAAGGGAATCGTTGTACCAGGGGTTGGAAGGACTAGATCTAGTCTTGCTCCACTTAGCCGGAATAAGTAAATCTAATGAGTGATTTAGCCACTCACAGAAACTGTCGTAGCCGCTGGAAACTTCAGTAGGGGGTGAGGGATGAAATTTCAACAGGAGCTGATGGAAATGCTCTAAATTTAAGTTTCTCCAGGGGCGTCTAAGACTAGCAGAAGAATTATTCTTTGGAAGGGAAAAGGAGGTTGTGATACGAAATTCAATGAGATGGTGGTCAGTCCATGCCATGGGTCTGGGATTGAGCACTGAAATATTCGTAGAAAGATTCGACAAAACGGGATCTAGTAGATGGCCGCCTGTGTGAGTTGAAAATTGTACCATTTGGGTCAGTTGGAACGCCTCTAAATCAGCCAGCAAGCTATGGATCGAGTTTGAAAGAGGAGCGTCCATATGCAGGTTGAGGTCGCCGATAATCGTGAAGTTGGCAGTTTTTAAAGCCAAGGAGGAGATCACCTCCGGAAGGCTTTGACGAAAAGCGGCGTCAGGCCCAGGTGGTCTATAGATTAGAAGTCCCGTGAAGGTGAAATGGGGATTCACTGAGATGTTAAAAAGAGCACTCTCGCAACCAGCTATGGTGACAGGTTTCCAGATGCAGGGATAACAAGTTTTTACCGCAACTGCAATACCTCCACCTCTGGCCTTGCGAGGGAGGGAGTGCATAATGTAGCCCGCAGGAAGTGCTAGATTAATGACCGCCATGGATTGGTCATGTAACCAAGTTTCCGTAAAGAAGAAGATGTCCGGATTATCATCAGAAATCAAAGAAAAGACTTCTTGGGAGTGACAAGACAATGATCTAACATTCAAATGCATAACTTTAAGGGTGGATTGATTAACTGTGCCTATAATATCGGTAGGTAGATTAACAGCCGAGGGATTCGACTGGAGACTATTGACGCACAATGGCATAGGAAGTTTAAAAGGACAAGTGGGGCATTGAAATGGACCACTAAGAGGATCCAAGGAGCCAACGCAGGATTCACATACCAGATGCCGTAAAAGACGCAGGTTCTCTGCAGATATCATGCTAAAAGGTCCAGAGTCCCCTGTCCTAGCCCTGCCTTAGCGCTGACGGGCGCAGACGGGCAGGACTCTGGCGAGACTCAGGCGTAGCGAAGGCGCGACCGCTGCGCTAGACCGCTACGTCCGAAGCGAGCATTAAGTAGGCGAGTGGCGGAACAAGCGCTAGCGCGCTAACTCCCAGCAGGAAGGAACCAGCCTTCCCAAGATGGCGTCGTCACGAAGTAGTCACGTGACTCGAGGAACCCGGGAGCCCGGACCCGCTAAGTAGCGGTGCTTTAATTTGTTTTATAGTGCTGTGAGGGCCAGGGGGGGTCGCAGCAATGGCGCAGATAAAAACAGGGCAAGAAGAACACAGGTAAACAGAAATACAAAAAAGGTTTTTTTAAAAGTGCGAGCGCGAGCCACAGCGCAGCGCAGTTCGATAAATCGCTCTGAGCGCTATAGAAACGCGGTGGTCACCTTCTCCAGGCTGACCCCGAGTAGAAGCTCACCTTAAGTAGGCGAGTGGCGGAACAAGCGCTAGCGCGCTAACCCCCAGCAGGAAGGAACCAGCCTTCCCAAGATGGGACTCCTAAAGGGGGTGCTCACTGTCCTTCACTGCACATGGCATACCCTGAGGATCAGCAGAGGAATACAATCTCAATCCCCAAATTCTCCTAAACTCTTAACCTGAACAATAGAAGTACGGAGATAGACCTCAACGGAATAGGGAGGAAGGAATGGAGGTAAAAAGAAAAACATTGGGCAAGGTTATTCGTCATCCTCCAGGAAGCCCCAGTCACATAATATATGTGTGCCATATCCTGAAGGTCCTGAAACAGAAGGTGTTTGATACCTACATTTCCTATTTTAATATTATATTAACATATATATATTCATTGTTACTTTTTTAAATCTGTAAACAACTTTTTTCATCTGTAACCAACTTAGCTTTATTTTGACCTGGTTACCTAGTGTCTAGTTAATATAACAACTTAATTGTTGCACTTACCTTCATATATACTTTTGTACATTTGTATATGCACTTACTTTCAAATACATGACAAAATGTTCTTCACTCCATCACAAGATGGCCACCACCCTCCCATTGCCTTGAGTCCCTCTTTAGGTGTTGTCTCAAATAGTACATGCGCTGTTGCTTTCAAGACATTTCGTTTACTTACAGGGGGCTTAGAGCCTACCAATGGCTTACCACTGGTTGTCTTCATCATCGCTCTCATTTGATGGGCAAGGGAGTGTCAGCTTCACTTCCTCTTTGTGTGTTTGTTCCTCCCCTGAATCATAGTTGAAGTACTGCTTCCTTGCCCAGTGTGTGTCTTTCCACTGTTCGCGCTTTCAGAGGTACTTCACATTTGTTTTACTTTTGCTTTTACTTGCACCCCACCCCACTCCTGCATTGTTGCTTTCCCCTACGCTCTGTCCCCCTCTACCATTCTTACTTGCTATGTCCCACCGGCACCCACACATATTGTTGTTGCTTGCCCGTCCCTCTGGCTGCACCAGAAAAAGGATCACTGACAAAATATCGATGGTCAAAAAATCGACCTACAAAAATATGGGGGCAAGAATATCGATGTCAAGAATATCGACATCCTATCTACAACATGGTAAGTACAAAAATATGCCCCCAAAAATATTGATGTAAAAAATATCGTTATTAAAAATATCGTTTTTTTTGTTCAAAGATGTGTAAAATAAACTAAATAAGGCATATAAATACAATGAACCTAGTTAAAATATGTTATAATATTTTAAATTAATAAGTAATATATATAATTTAATAAAAAAGGAATTAAACATATACATATAATATATACTTACCTAATAATCAGTTTCAATAATTATTTTAATAACTTATGAATTATTAAAAATAGTATAAATTACTAATACAACTATACACATAAAACAATAACATAAATAAAAAAATAATAATTATGTATAACAAATTAAAGAATAATAATTTACTTTCAATATTTTTAAAATTAATTATATACTACATTAGCTAAAATAATACAAAAAATATTAAATATCAGAGAGGATAAAACTACTATTACAAATCCAAAAAGAACAACAGTAGGTAAAGTGTTGGATAGCGTAGGGGTAAAAATTACTATTTCTACTCCAGTAAGTACAACAGTAGGGAAAGTGTTGGATAGCGTAGGGGTAAAAATTACTATTCCAACTCCAGAGAGTGGAACAGTAGGGAAAGTGTTGGATAGTGTAGAAGTTAAAAATAACCTATTATAAATATTTTTTTTAAATAATTCATGAATTAATTATTAAATAACTCTAAACAATTAACAAATACCAATACATAATTATTAAAAAAACATAATTACCAATTGATAACTAATTACCAATACATTAATGATAAATACCAATAAATAATAATTAATAAATATTAATTACCAAATAATAAATATTGAACAATAACATATTTTATTGCAAAAACATATTAATTATTTAAAAAAACAAATACTGAACAATTAGATAATTTTTTTATACCAAAAATAATAATTAAACATTAATTACCAATTAAAAATTACTGAATAATATATTAATTAAACATATCAATAAATAATATTTAATAATATTTAATTATCAATTAATTCTAAAACAATGATAAATTAATTTTCATAATCAAAAAATTATAATTCAAAATAATGACCAATTAACAATTAATATCCAATAAATTAATTATCAATACCCAACAATAAATGGATTATTCACTTAATTATAATTCAATTACTTCCAACTCTATTCCCCTATAAAAGCACAACACAGTCCAATAATAAAATAATACAATTAACATAATTATTAATTAATCAATTAATACAAATTGATTACCAAATAATAAAAATTAATTACTAAATAATAATGAATTATTAATATAATTATCAATACCAACTAGTAAACATAAATTATTACTTAAATACAATTAAATTACTTTCCACCCTATTCCCCTATAAACCCAGAACCCGCTACAGAACTTAAATGCAAAAATTAATTAAAATTAATTTATAATTCTTAAAAATGTATAATTAATTTAGTATAATTAAATTACTTCCCACCCCATTCCCCTATAAACCCAAAACTCGCTACGGTACTAAAATACAAAATTAACCGAAAAAAACATTATTTACATATAAAAATTGTGTATATATATTTTTAAACCAGTAGAACACTTAACAAAACACATATAACACATACATATTAAATACATAATAAAATACATAACAATAATATAAATATTGATATTAGTAACATCGATATTAGTAACATCGATATATTTGATATCGATATTACTAACTTCGATATTACTTACATCGATATATAAAAATTGATATTACTTACCTTAGGGTCGATATTCTGTCCGTCAATATTCTTAACATCGATATTCTGTCCCTTCGATATTGTCACCTCGATATTAGTGTAGGTTGATATTTTATTTTCAATATTTTGACAGCTCACCCCAGAAAAATAAGGGATATGACACTTGCTCCTGCTCATCTCCATTTTAAGGCTTCTCAAGCCAACCCATGTAATGATTGCTATCCTCCAAGCGGCCTCATCAGTGAAGGACTCTTCGTGCCTTTGGCTTTAGGAGTATATCCATTGACTACCTGCTCATGTTCATAGTATATTTATTGACTACCTGCTGATAAACAAGGCAGTTCGATCTTTTCATATGAATCATACCTTGCTTCCCCACCTGTCTTAGTTTTCTGAAGTAGCAGCTTTGTCAAATGCAGTGTTATGCAGAACTCTCTGAAATAAATGTTGTGGTGTACGCAAGTGGGATAAATGTTATGGATTTTCATAGCAAGTGTGTAACTCAAATAAAGCAGCATTTCTAAAGCCTTTCCACTGCTCCCGTAAACAGAGCTAATCAATTCACCTATATTTATAACTTGATTATGTCAGCATTGTGAATATGCTTACACAAAAGGCTGCACCGGTACCGTGTGCTTTTATTTTGTTAACAGGAACAGAACTGTACCAGGCAATGGAATAGAGAGTGTCTCATCACGGCGTGAAACATGAACCTCTGGGTCGTCCCAGCAGCTCCAGTAACAGAGCTGAGCTTCCATCTCAGATGTGTCTGCTAATCCCTGCATGCACTTTCTTTTCTGCTTCAGCAAAGTGCACTCTAACAAAGTGGCTGTGTGCATTGGCAAAGCCAATAACTCTCGCGTCAATGTTTTTTTTTTTACTCGTGTTGTACAGCAGCACTGCTGTAGAACATGGCTGAAGAAAAAAAAAAGGAACTATGACGAAGGCTGTTTCTCCCCCCCAAAATTGAAAAAGCCAATAGTTCTAGAAGGCGAGATTTATTGGCTTCGCCAATAATTGTTTATTCATATCTGGGTAAATACAAACTTCCTTCACGCGATTTATGCGGAATCCAGACAATTAGCCTATCATTTCTACTATTTATCCTGTGTGAATGAATGAATGAATGAAAATGGATTTTTATAGCGCGATTGCTGCCCTGGGGCGTCCAAGCGCTAGAGGAACCAGATGGAGTTGTAATGAGGATAGCAGACTGGGAGGAGGGGGGAGGGATTGAGTTGTTACGGGGATTTGAACAGATGTGTTTTTAGTTGTTTGCGGACGGAGGCGAGGTTGGGATTAGATATCAGATGAAAAGGAAGGGAGTTCCAGATCGTTGAGGCGTTGAGGGTGAACATTCTTCCGCCTGATCTAGTCCTTTTAATTCTGGGGACTGTGTGGTTTCAGATATTTAGCAAGCAGCTGGATAAATAGTGTTTGTACTATTTTGATGTGCGATGGTTAAATAGCAGACATTATGTACTATTTGGCCCACCGGCCAGAGAAATAGATAGTTCCGTAAAACAGTATCCACGGAAAATAAGTTGAAAGTGGAAAAAGACAGCTATGGAAGCTCGCTAATTAATTGTTGTAATGTCACACATGCTAATTACATTCCAGACTATCTCAGCTGTTACTTTATCTCATATCCAGTGCAGCTGGGGTGCAAAAATTAAATAATTCTTCATATTTTTCCATGACATACCCAACTTTCAGTATTCCACTCTGCAATAAATATTTACAATGTTTTCTGAGAAGGTGTGTCTAGTCCAGAGAGTCTCTTTGTGATCAAAGGCTACAAAGAGCGACAGATAAGGTAAAAGACGTCTCTTTGCTGATTACAGATCACTGAAACCTTTGTAAAACCAATGGAATAATATTGTGAGTGAAAGCGTCCTTCTTGGCAACCTGCACTGGCTGCGGATATCCTGCAATTGAGAGACTACTGAGGAACCCGGAAGTCCAATTCAGTCTCGTCGACTCGTGGAACGTGTTAAACTGCAAGGTGGCTCAGTGGGTTGAACACTGCTAACATGCAGTGATTTTCACCTCACACTTGCAAAGAGAAAATATTGGCAGTTCTTAGGGCTTTAAGTGAGCCTCAGACCCGGTGGTAAATAATAGACATCGAATCGGGTCTTCATTGGGCCCTATGTTCATCTCCTAAATTTTTACTGTAAATAAAAAACGGATCCATTTCTGAACAATGAATGTAAAAAATGTTGACCTAATCCATGTCAGGGATTTAGTTCATGTTTATATTTCATGTTTTCCTTAATCATACACTCCCAAAGTGTGTTAGCTATTTCCAGGAAGTTGCGATCCTGTATTTTATTCGTGTATAGTGCATATTTTGAACTGGCTCGCTCCCATGTGTTTATAACTGGCCATACTTGAGAGCTCTTGAATTGAGGCTGAAGGCCGTGCGAGTTTCTCACAGTGCCTGTCTGTGGTTAATAAAAGGGTTCAGAATACATGGCCAGCCAATCATTGCCCTCTCTACAGGGCATACAGAGGACTGGTTGTGTGTGCCTATCACAATTCTGATTCTATGCAAATGTCTGTGAAGGAGGTACACAGTTGTCAAAATATTTGCACGGCAAAGGGGAAGTAAAATGTAGGCTTACAGGGGAGTGGGTGCACCGTGTGTTTATGGGTGGTGACGTGAAGGAGATGTGAGGAATTGCATTCACTAGAGAGTGAAAAAAGTGTGTGGAAGAGGAAAGGGATCTCGTGTAAGCTATGTAGATGGACGAGATGTGGAGTGACAAAAGGCGTACATGTCTAACAGGGTGAACATTAGTGATCGAGACACTGAAGACTGCATCCTTCCCACAGACCTCATTAACAGTCTGAGGATTGAAACATTTTCAATATTGATTACTTACAGCAAAATCATTGTTGTTACTCATTTATATTAAACAGCTAACAAAATTAATGGTCCTGGCTGCTTTTAGGTGTATGTCAATTGTCCAATATTTCTGGATCAAATAATAGCAGGTTCAATGAGGAACCAAAACACTGGTCGGGTAGCACACAATGAGAATCACAGAAAATTAGTTTATGTGTTTAAACCATGCCCTCAATTACATATGGCACGGCTCTTTCAGAAACCACCCAATTTTATTTTAACCAATGCACGGCGCCACCCCCCTTCGGGGAGTGGCGCCGTTAGTGGTAAACAAAGTGCCACGTTAGTTCTTCCACTTCCGGGTCCGCCGACCCGGAAGGGGAATCGTGGTAGCCCAATAAGACCGGGGCTTACTGTTGAACCGGAAGTTCTCTCAGGGCGCGAGGCTTAAAAGCCATCGTCCATTTTAGGAACCCCTCTTTGTTTGCTGGCCAGCCGAGGAGTCGGACCTCCGTGAAGTGGACACTGCTTCACGTGACCATCGCGAAGCGAGAGGCGATCGAGGGTCGTGACGGCTTTTGGGCAGGTCGGTAAGCCGTGCAGTGCGTAAGGGGATGGGGGCGGCACGTTGGCGTGTCACTAGGTATGCGGGGATTGTTATTATTTCAATGCGGAGGCGCGCGTTTATGAGCGCGCGAGGTAGCGGAAGTACGGGTGTCCGGAGCGAGATGAGGCGCGTGTCTAATGTTGGTAATGGGAGCGCGTTAGCAAAGGAGACTGGATACGCGCGCACGCGAATGCAATGGAGGGGGGCGCTTTGTACTCGAACCTCGAGGCGCGCTTCAGGCTTAGCGCGAGGCGTCCCTGGGGTGCTCTGGGGCAAATGCTTATCCCGCCAGCGGTGCCGATAAGTGGATGAGGCACGCTGCAAAGAGCTGAGGGCGTTTGTGCTCGAGCTCCTTACCACAGGGTTTAATCCTGAATAACTTCCGGGGTGTACATCTGATTTCGGACCAGTTAATGCATTGGTTGAGGTTTTTATGGTGAATCTTCAGTTAATAAGGTATCCAACAGTTATGTCACTATAATCTCCCCTCCTCCATGGTTGATTAAGGGCTAAAACAGTAGGATTACAAGTTAATTGGTGGGCAGTTCCTTTTCAATTTCAAATAGTGTGCCACCCCCTTCTATAAACCTATCCTAAACTTGGTAAGGACTGATGTTTGATTAGTGGGACATGTTAACCTTAAATACTTCTAATTTAGATGGGGTTATAGTGCTATGGACATAGTGCAAAGGTTGGGCATGTAACTGACAGATCAAAAGGCCACTGGAAATCGGGGTGTCACCTTTGACTATAAAGGGTATGGTGAATGGACACCGGGTGAGCAGTACGAGTTGGGTCGTAACCTAAGGATGTGCGCAGGCACAGTGAGCTTAACCGTAGTTGTTTGGGAGCAAGTTCATCCACGTTGGACTGCAATGGAATGGGCAGGGCCCCTGGAAAGGAGAGCGCGGTTGTATTGACGCTTGCAATGTGTTAAAGAAAGTAATGCTTGTTCTTTTTAAGTGCAGGATGCCGCCAAAAAAAATCGCAGAAGGGTAAAGAGCCCTCTACAAAAAGTGATGAATACCTTGGTTTTACGGAGTTGCTGGAGTATACGAGAGAGAAAGGCATGGATTGGGTGCTAAAGAACATGCGAGAGGGGGCTAGAGCAGACGCGAACCCTCGGGAAGAAAGAGGGAGAGGCAAGAGAGCGAGGCGCACTCCGGAGAGGTTTAAAGAGTCAACAAAGGGCAAGTGGCCCAGGGCGACACAGCCCCAACCAGCTTCATCAGGTGAGGAGGAGGTGCTAGAGACAATAGACTCACCTGCAGAGAAAGATAAGGATGGCATGGAAGGACAGAATAATACTGCTAGGCATACGCAAATAGGAGGGTGCCCCGTCACTCCTGTGGGGGCCCCAGGTCTACAAGGTTTGTTACCGCCAGTGGTGGCGCAGCCAGGTAGTGGAGTGTCGCAAGTGTGGATACAACCTGGGGGGGTCGCACAGTTACCAGGGATGCAATTGTACGGTTCCCATGGGCAAACAATTGGTAATGGCCCCTTAAACTCGTTAATTCCCGCAATGACGTATCCAACGGGGGCAGGGCAGGTAATGTTGAATGCTTACACAAACTTAGGGTGTCCTTCAAAGACATCTATAGATAGCAGTACTGCTGATCATTCTGTGCCCCATAATAGTCAAGCGCAGGGAGGGGCTGGAGGGCAACCGTCTGGGCATCCACTGTTGGCATTCAGTCCACTCATGTTTGGCTCATCCTCCATGACCCTATCGCCATCCACGGGGATCACTTGGCATGTGCCCATAGATGTAAAGGAAAGGATACTTAGAGGTGAATATATTGACGTGTTTGACCTTATCAATGCAGGAGTGGCGGCAGGGAAGTCAAAAGGTGGGAAAGAGGGCGAGTATAGCCAAAAGAAGTCGTGGACGGAGTGGTCCATGAAAAACTGGATCACAGGTTTCGCCATCTATGCGGCAGTAATACTGGAGAAATACCCTATGTTAGGTCCGCAGATGATGAGTTATATATCCCTTATTCATGGTGCCGCTTCGGAGTTTCCAGGATTGGGGTGGTTAAAGTATGACAAAATGTTCAGGCAAATGAAAGCAGTTCACCCAGGTATTTCGTGGGACCAACGAGAGATCAATTTATGGCACACAGTTTTTTACTCCTCTCCCTCAACGCTTAAAGCTAGTGCCCCTGCTCAGAGTCAGTCCTTTCGGAGTGACAAAGGAGTCGGTGATAAAAAACAGGCCTGCTGGCAGTTCAATAGAAATGAGTGTACGAGGGGGGCTTTGTGCAGGTACAAACACTGCTGCTCCTACTGTGGTGGCACATCGCATCCTGAACTCAGATGTTTCAAAAAAAATGGAAACCCTAAAGAGCAGCCCGCCCATACCACTCCAAAGGGAAAGCCACCCAAGGCATCCGACAAAGCTCCCAACTCCCATTAAACGTCATGTCTTGACACACCTACTCAGTAAATATGACAATTCTGAGGAGGCCCAATTCCTGCTCCATGGCTTCACATCTGGTTTTCGGATTCCTTCTTCAGCATCCCCTACTAAAGTCCCGCCTCGCAATCAAAGCTCGGTGCTCCAGAATATGGAGGCGACACGAAGTAAGATTATGAAAGAAGTTTCCTTAGGGCGTGTCGCTGGACCTTTCAAGAATCCCCCGAACCCTGAGCTTGTTTGTTCACCATTAGGTTTAGTGCCAAAGAAAGAGGCGGGCAAATTCCGACTCATACACAATCTCTCAAGTCCTCCGGGGTTATCGGTCAATGATAAATTAGATCCCGAGCTGTGCACAGTGCGCTATACATCTTTTGACACAGCCATTGAAAAATTGCAGGGTCTGGGTGAAGGTGCCTTAATGGCCAAGGCTGATATCGAGTCGGCATTTAGGTTAATCCCAGTTCATCCGGATGATACTAGGCTGTTGGGTTTCACTTTTGAAGACAATTACTTTGTTGATTTGTGCATGCCTATGGGTTGCTCTATTGCCTGTGCAGTTTTCGAGACCTTCGCAAGGTTCTTGGAATGGGCAGTGGAACAATTCTTGGCATCGGACAAATCCCACGCTGTAGTGCACTACCTTGATGATTTTTTATTTTTGGGCCCCAAGGGTTCACAGTCCTGCAGGAAGGCCCTGCTGGGCTTCCAACAGGTTGCTGGAGCTCTGGGGGTACCTCTAGCGACGGAGAAAACAGAAGGCCCAACAACATGCTTGACATATTTAGGCATCGAAATTGACACCAGAGCAGGTGTGTGCAGGTTACCAAAATCAAAAGTAGATGCCTTCAGAGGGGCAATTGATAGCTGTATTGGAGCAGGAAAAGTAACATTACACCAGTTGCAGGTACTCTTGGGCCAACTGAACTTTGCCTTGCGGGTCATACCAATGGGCAGGGCTTTTTCCAGGAGTATAGCAAGGGCAATGTCTGGCCTGCGGGCCAAACACCACAGAGTTCGGTTATCATCTGAAGTGAGGGAAGACTTGCGTATTTGGAAGTGTTTCTTGCAGGAATTCAATGGCACGGTGTTGTGGCGGTCTGCCAGCACCACTAATGCTGATCTGGAACTGTTCACTGATGCTGCTGGAAGCATTGGTTTTGGAGCAATTTTGGGAGCCAAGTGGTGCATGCAACACTGGCCTGATGATTGGATAGAACGAGGGCTGACCCGTAACATTTCCTTTCTAGAGTTGTTCCCCATAGTAGTGGCATTGCATTTGTGGGGGGATATGCTCTCTAGTAGGCGCATTGTATTTTGGTCAGACAGCATGTCAGTAGTCTTGGTGATTAATAACCAGAGCGCAACCTGCACATGGGTCCTCCGTCTCTTGAAGAATTTGATTTTGAAATGCCTGAGATTCAATGTCCATTTCACTGCTAGGCATGTTCCCGGTGTTGAGAATAAAGCGGCTGACGCATTGTCTCGTTTTAAGTTAACAGAGTTCCGGGCACTTTGGCCGCAAGCAGAGTCGACAATGTCAGCTTTCCCAGCGGAGCTATGGAAGCTTGGTGCCCCACAGCCTCCGACTTGATAGCAGCATCCGTGGCCCCCAAGACTAAGTGTATGTATCAAAAGTCTTGGGAATGTTATATGTCATTCTTGAAAGGGGCGGGACTGGTAGAAGTCTTTATGCCACAGAGTGTTTTGGGATTCATAGTGCATCAGAAAGAGAAAGGAAATTCGGTTGCATGTATGAAGAGGCAACTTTCGGCACTGGCATTCTATGCAGGATTGCAGGGAGTCGCTGACCCAACAAAGGACCAGAGAGTGAGAAGGGCGGTGAAGGGTTGGGAGCGCTTGGCGCCTGGGGTGAAAGACTCTAGAAGGCCTATAGATGTGGGAAAACTGGTGAAAATTTTGGACACTTTACCATTGGTTTGCTTCACATCATACGAGACCCAATTATTTAGGGTGGCCTATGTGCTAGCCTTTTGCGGAGCTCTCCGAATCTCTGAATTACTCCCGGCATCGAAAACAGATAGAGAGGGTGGCCTAAGGTGCTCAGATGTGATAGAATCAACAGATGTCCTGAGACTTAGGGTGCGAAGATCGAAAACTGACCCGTTAGGCAGAGGGTCTTGGATACAGTTGGGAAGAGCGGAGGGCCAGTCATTCTGTCCAGTTAGCCTGATGAGGGAATTCATGCTAATTAGGCCGCAAGGGGCTGATGATAGAGTACTTCTTCACTTGAATGGTCTGCCCCTCACTAGGTTCCAGTTCACAAGGGTGGTTAAGATGACTTTAGCGAAGATTGGGGTGGACCCGTCCAATTTTACTTCTCATTCTTTTCGCATCGGGGCTGCAACAACAGCTGCGGGCTTGGGGTTACCCGAGCAGACCATCAAGAAGTTAGGTCGTTGGAAATCTGCATGCTACGAACGTTATGTTAGACCGCAATTACTTTAACAGCTGTACGATTATTTTCCTCCCATCGTTCTCATCGTGTCTCTTCATGTTTACCGTAGGTAACTCACCTAAGAGGGTCCAAATATGTTGGTGCGGTCATTCCTTCATTCGCAGGGCTGGAGCGATCTTCAAGGAGACGCTCGAACAAAGGGTGCACATGGTGCAAGGATGTGATCATCATTGGGTGGGAGTAGGTGGGCAACTCCTTGCTGATGTCCCTAAGGATCTAAAGGCGGCTTTGGCCAGAGGCATGCCTTTCCCAGATATATTCGTGTTGCACTGTGGGGGCAACGACATGATCCCGGCAGGAAGGAGAGGTGTTAAGGAATTCTTGTTTTCGACCCTAGCAGCTGTAAAAAATATCTTGCCCGAGGCTAGGCTGCTGTGGTCCGAAGTTATCCCAAGGTTAGTATGGCCGCGGAACGCACCCAGGAAAGCGGTGAATAAATCGGTGAGGAGGCTAAATCAATCGGTGGCGGAGATCTTGCAGAAGTCTAGTATCAGAACGATCCGTCACAAATTGATACAAATATCCAGGCTAGAACTGTATGCGGAGGATGGTGTACACCTTTCAGAGGCGGGCAACATGATATTTTTAGAAACAATCCTAGGAGCTATCTCCGAAATTCTTGAGCGCGGGGGGAGGTCGAGTCCGCCAGTAAGCGCCTCGCCCTGTGGCGGGGTTTCCGGACAAGAATAACACGGGAACTTCTTGTCCAGTGACAGTTTCCACCTTGGAACAGGTTTTTAGAAATCATCATGGACTCCGGGGCTGGCGGGAGAGTTGAGGCGGACCTGCTGGTGGCCTTAGCTTCTCCAGCCCTACCCTGGAAGCCGCTGGTTGCCCAAGTGGGGGCTTATAATTCACCTGCGGCTCTGTTGACCAAAAGGGGGTTAACGAAAAGAGAGCAGGCTATCTGGGTGTGGCCTGCTGGCGCAGCCCTGAAGTTAAACCAAATGCCCATTGGAGAATGGGCGGTAAAAGAGTAATTTGTAGATAAGAGTGAATTTTTAATGATGTGATATGAAAAGTAATTTGGACTTTAATTAAAGAATGCGGTCAATGAGGTAATTGACCTGTGATGTTAATTTTTAATAAACATACGCACTGCGGAAAATCAAGCGAGACTCCGGCGTTTAATTGGTAAGGGGGGCCTCTTGTTGAAGCATGCTTTGGGGCGGGGAGTGAGTGCACTTGGTTTGCCATCTATGCACGGCGCCACCCCCCTTCGGGGAGTGGCGCTGTTAGTGGTAAACAAAGTGCCACGTTAGTTCTTCCCCTTCCGGGTCCGCCGACCCGGAAGGGGAATCGTGGTAGCCCAATAAGACCGGGGCTTACTGTTGAACCGGAAGTTCTCTCAGGGCGCGAGGCTTAAAAGCCATCGTCCATTTTAGGAACCCCTCTTTGTTTGCTGGCCAGCCGAGGAGTCGGACCTCCGTGAAGTGGACACCCACCCACCCAACCCCAAAAGTTAGGTATTTCGGCAGGTCAAGAGCGGGGTTTCCGGACAAGAATAACCCGGGAACTTCTTGTCCAGTGACACTTTCCACCTTGGAACAGGTTTTTAGAAATCATCATGGACTCCGGGGCTGGCGGGAGAGTTGAGGCTGACCTGCTGGTGGCCTTAGCTTCTCCAGCCCTACCCTGGAAGCAGCTGGTTGCCCAAGTGGGGGCTTATAATTCACCTGCGGCTCTGTTGACCAAAAGGGGGTTAACGAAAAGAGAGCAGGCTATCTGGGTGTGGCCTGCTGGCGCAGCCCTGAAGTTAAACCAAATGCCCATTGGAGAATGGGCGGTAAAAGAGTAATTTGTAGATAAGAGTGAATTTTTAATGATGTGATATGAAAAGTAATTTGGACTTTAATTAAAGAATGCGGTCAATGAGGTAATTGACCTGTGATGTTAATTTTTAATAAACATACGCACTGCGGAAAATCAAGCGAGACTCCGGCGTTTAATTGGTAAGGGGGGCCTCTTGTTGAAGCATGCTTTGGGGCGGGGAGTGAGTGCACTTGGTTTGCCATCTATTTAAAGCGCTGTAGCACTGTCATTGTTGGGAGGGCCCCACCTAGCTCGAGCTGGAAAGAAGCCTCAGCATATTAAAGGCGGAGATCACTGCACTTGAGGCTCGAGTTGCATTGTGGAGATCATCAAGCTGAGCCACGGCTGCCAAGAAGCAGAAGACTAGGCCAAATCACCACAACCAGAAACACTACCAGCTAGGTGATGGTTGTTCACTGTCGTTCGCAAGGTCCAGGTGGTCATTTGGAAACTCATCAAGTGTGTTCCTTTCTCCTCTATTTATACACCTTCCAAATCACAGGATGCTCCTGGTGTCACATGATATTTACTTGCTTTACCAAGTGACCTAGCGGCGAGCCAATATGACATTGTGTGCACACAATAAACTGGAAACCCCTACAGAGAACCCCTACAGAGAGTAGGATCCCAGCTAATCGCTTGGAGACTCTGCACCTCCAAAGTTCATTCCAGAATGTGAAACCCCCAGGACATCGGCCAGCTGCCTCAAAACCTTCGGGGTATTTTGTTTGGTTTTGGTATGGGAGGGGGATGTGCTGATTTAAAGTTCCCTCCCCTGGGTTCCGCACAAAGTCCCACCCCCTCTAAAACCCCAACCTCTCATCAAAGTGTGAAAACAAGTGTGAAAACATTTCCGAAGTTGGCAGGTCAATACATATTGTGAGAGCACTGAAGATGGACAGGCTGTGTTGCTGTAGGGAATCTCTACCACAGCTACTCAAGTCAGTATGGAGTTCCAACTTTTTTGTCACAAGCTGAAAAATGAGTCTGACGATAAAGGGTCAAGCCTCAACCTTCTGCATCTTCTCAGCATCTGTGCAAAGCAGTGGATCTGATGCTTTTTCATGTGGATTGATTTGTAAGTGGTCTCCCCAAAGAGTTGTCTTGTTTTCTCTTTTCAGTAACAAGGTCAAAACATGAATACTGTTTTTATAAAAGCTGCATCGCATACTCCCATAAATGTTCACTTCCAATTGTTATTCGCTTGCCGTATTTTAATCGCCATGACTTAAATAATAAAAGTAGAAAAAAATTAATTATAAGCCTGGTACTATGTGATTGAATTATCTGGACTTATTTTTTCTGACCCAGAGTTTTTTTATAATACATTTGAATCTGCAGTGATTGATTGTTAGACCTTGCATCTTTAGGCATGTTTCCCCTGTCTTTTTCCTTCTGACCTCCAGTTTTTAATGATATGATGGACTTCATTTTTGCTGTTTTAGTGTCTCTGTTCACTTTAGCAGTGCTATTCATTGCTAAAGTGCAAGTGCTCCTAATGTAAATTATGTTATGATTGTTTTTCCATGATTGGTTTATTTGATTTACTAGTAAGTCCCTAGAATAGTGCAAGGTGGGGGCACAGTGCCTGTAAAACAAATGATACTAGTGGGCCTGAAGCACTGGTTGTGCCACAGACACAAGTAGCTATGAAAGGGGTCTCAGATTTGCCACTGCACTGTCTCTGCACAGTTCTGACTGCCATGTCCCCCTAACGTTCCCTTGCCCTACATGTAAGGCCCCCTAAGGTAGACCCAAGGTAGCCCCCTGAGCAGAGTGCAGTGTATGTGAAATGAAGGACAATTAGTGGTGTGTTTTACATGTCCTGATAGTGAAATACTGTGCAGTGTGGTTTTCACTATTGAAAGATTGTCGGTCCCATAGGTTAACATTGGAGCTGCCTTGTAACGTCTTACAAGTGTAACTTTCCATTGGGACAAGATAGAGAAATTGAGTTTATGCTCTCTGAACCCAGAATTTAATAACACATCTTATAGTAAAGGTGGTTTTTAAATTGTGGGCTTTTTCTTACTTAACCATCCTGTGTGCCTCTGCATGTTTGGGTGTTCACCGTCTGGTTTTGGAGTGACAGGAGCTATGGGTGTGCATTCACACTAGTCTGTCACAAGAGGGATTCAGGTATGTCCTGCCTTTGGTGACTTATACCCAAGCTGAATAGCTCTTTCTGCATTTAGAGTAGTGGGAAGAGTTTTCACTAGCACCTAAATAGGATGTGCTTTCTCTGCACAATGTTGTCTCCATCTCCTGTATTGAAGAAGGACCAGGGAGGGAAGAACTGTTTTTTTTGAGCTCAGAGACTTTTCGCCTACAATTTCAAAGGGAAAAGTAGTATAAATATGGGGGCCTGACCCCAGGACTTTAGAACTCGTTTGGCTAAGGAACCTGGCAAGAAGAAGAGCTGGAGAAGCTGTGAGGAGTAACCTCCCGCTTTGCAGAGTGCTTTGCTGTGTTGTCTTGCAGTGGCTGCTTCTGTCCTGGGCAGTGGAAGGACTGGGCTGGACTTTCTGCAACTTATTTTCCTGAGTTTCTCTAAGGGCTTGAGGTAGATCTTGCCCCCTTATTCAAGAAGTCTCAGGAACAGCAAATACTTCAAGATCATTTGCTACCAGCACTGCAAACTGAGTTTTTTGTGCTGCAACAGAAAATAAAGCAACCCAATGCCATCAACAACGCCACTGCCAGATCTGTGACCTGTTGGCACTGCAGAGAGCACTGCCCTGCTTCACACCTCAACCCTAGTATCACCAATGACGCTGTCTGATGCCACCACCGCGACACTGCTTGCACTGAGGGCACCGCACTTCGCACCACCTCGCTTTACATCACCGCCCTAGTATCCCCGATTCTGCCGCTCCACACCAACATCGAAAACTATTGGATTTGGTTTTTCAAGACGCCGTGATATCTCTGGACAGAGCTATCGTCTTCAAGGAACTATGGGACATAATTACAAGGGCTTTATCTCTGCTTTTTTGGCTTTTTAAGCCAAAAAAGCAGAGATAAAAATATTGCCCTATTTACAAGAGGGTGCTAACATGCATAATTGCCTGTAAGCACCCTATTGCACTACGCCTACCTTTGCATCTCTAATGAGATGCAAAGTGGGCGTTCCTGACATACACTACATGTCAGGATATCAATAGCGCGGCTTCGCTCTATCAGCAAGGATGCCCTAGCATTTTAGCAGATGTTAGTTTTTGGGGAAAACTGCTGTTTTCTCCAAAAACTAACATCTGCTAAATTCTTGACTTAGCCACCCCTAACATAGGGAGTGGATTGTTCTGATACGACCCTGTGGGTCGTATCAGCAAGGTTATCGCCCTTTTGCAGGGAACATTGCTGAAAACCAACGATGTTCCCTGCAAAAGGGCGATAACCTCACTGTCTCTGGAATTTTTATCACCCTGGAGTAATGCGTTGTCAATTACGCGCTACCAGGGGGATAAATACCAGAGATAGCCTGCGATAATCTAATTATCGCTAAGCACGGCCAGCGATAATTATCGCTGGCCGTTGCTAATATACCCCGATATTTTAAGTTTATTCTTGGAATATTTATATTTTGATTACTGTATGTTGGATTCCATCGTTTTGGTCTTGTTTTCCACAGATTAAGATTAGCTATTTTTCTAAAACTGGTGCAGTGTAATTTTGTAGTGTTTTTACTGTATTACAGTTTGTTATGTGCAAATGCTTTACACATTGTCTCTGAGATAAGTCTGACTGCTACCAAGGGGGTGAGCAGGGCTTATTTTAGAAATTTAATCATCCTTATGCTGACTAGAAGGAAGGGCCACTACTTGGACAAGGTGCATACCTCTGCCAACTGGAGACTCTCATTTCAAACATTCTGCCATAAACAAACTGTACACATTAGTGCAGAATCCAATGGCACAAGTATGTAGGGGAAACACACAGTGTCCGCTTCTTCAACAGTTCCTGTGAACAGCTGGGCACATGTTATGTTATGTAAATTGGTTTGTTAAGCGCTCAACTCACCCTGGGGCATCTTGGCGCTGCCTAGAAGGATAGTGTCCTGCGGGTTAGGGGTCAAAAGAAACAGGGATGTCAGCTTAAAACAGAAAGCCTTTCAACTGTTTTCTAAAATACAGTAACTGGAGATTGTTCGCAAAGCTGGGGGGAGCTGATTCCAGAATCTTGGTGCAAGATATGAGAAAGCTCTAACCTCGGTCTGGGTCAGACGAATTTAAGGAACCTGAAGGAGACCCAATTGCTGGATCTGAGTCTCCTAGAGGGAGAATATTTTACAAGTTTTTTTGTAAGTAAAGAGGACCACTGTCATTCAGAGCATTGTGTGTTAAACAACAGATTTTGAAAAAGGATCTTTTTTTCACGGAAAACCAGTGTAGTTCTCTAAGCAGCGGAATCGAAGGAGATCCGGCAGGACGATTGAGGATCATTCTCGCTGCCGTGTTCTATACCACTTGTAGTTTAGCCAGGAGAGTCTCTCCCACCTCCACCAGCAAAGCGTTACCATAGTCCAAGCGACTAGTCACTAGGGTCCTGCGATGGTAGGTAGGCATGAATGGGAGTAATTTTCGAAGTAGTCGTAGACTATAATAGCATGAACTGGTAGTGGCTGCGATATGGTCCTTCATGGTCAGAGCCCGGTCCAATTTTATACCCAGATTTTTTTACTGAGTATTTAGGTGTAGGAGCTGTGCCTAATTGTGCGGGCCACCAGTCGTCTGACCAGATGTTCGAGGCTTTTCCCATTAGCATGACCTCCATTTTTTCTGGATTTAATTGAAGACAGTTTCCTGTCATCTAACGAGAGATCACCTGCATGCCGATTGCAAAACTGATTTTCTCTAGCTCTGGGTTTGGACCGACGGTAAACATAAGCTGCTTATCATCAGCGTAAGAGATGATCACAAAACCCAGCAGCTCGGCTATCCATGCCATGGGGGCCATGTATGTATTAAAGAGAGTAGGACTCAAGCAAGAGCCCTGAGGAACGCCCTTCTCAAGATGCATTTTTGCAGAAGTATATGACAGTTTGAGTTCTCTCTGATAGAAAATGCTGTAGCCACTGCAGGGCTGTCCCTTGGATGCTTCATGAGAATAGTCTCTCCGCCAACTTTGCATGAGAAATGGTATCAAAAGCTGTGGAAAGATCTAGGAGAATCAGTGCTACTGAGCCCCCTGAATCTTCTGTCTGTCTAAGAGAATCTGTCACGGCCAGAATGGCGGTTTCAGTACTGAAACCCGTCCGGAAACCCAACTGTGATGGATCCAGAATATGATTAAGTTCCAAATAGGAGCTTAATTGTCTGGTAATAATGCTTTCCAGCTGTTTATCCAAGAGTGTTAGTAGGGAGATAGAACGATAATTACTGAGGATTGTGGGGTCCGCTGTAGGTTTCTTTAATATTGGGCGAACAAACGCCCATCAGTGCAGTACCAGTAAACAGCTGTGCACATCAACTTAACCACATGCGTGCGGTGCATTTTCCCGCTGTGTGCTAAGGAATGCAGGATGCCATTGTTCATGACGAGCTCAACTCGTCATGAGCACACGACCAGTGTACTGCATGACGAGCTGAGCTCGTCATGAGCATCGAAGGGGTTAAAGACACAATGTATGCTCGTTCAACAGTACCTGTGAAAAGCTGTGCACATCATCGCGGTACCTGAGGACAGCTGTGTGCATCAACTTAGGGGAAACTTCTGCTTGCAAACTTCAAATAGAGAAACCCGAATGCAGGCACTCTGTTGTTACACTTCGGCAGAAAGCATATCCAGTGTCAGCATCATTGCACTGACTGCTCAAATGAAAATAAATTTTAACTGCCCAAAATCGCAACGAAGCCGAACATTGTATGCATCTCTGCGCTGACTTCCCAATTCAAGATGGCCATAGCAGCATGTAACGTCACTCACTACAGGGCAGCTGGTATCCGATGCTGGAACTCTCGTGAAGTGACACTGCCCTCCACGCTGTGGTGACGCTGACCTGCTCAAGCTTTTCCCCGCATGAAGACTCCTCCAATGAAGAAGCTACTTGTGTGAAGGCCCCTTCAATGATACTGTTCTCCTCACGTGATGGTGCTGATGAAGACAGACAGACAGACAGACAGATAGATAGATAGATAGATAGATAGATAGATAGATAGATAGATAGATAGATAGATAGATAGATAGATAGATAGATAGATAGATTGATTGATTGATTGATAGATAGATAGATAGATTGATTGATTGATAGATAGATAGATAGATAGATAGATAGATAGATAGATAGATAGATAGATAGATAGATAGATAGATAGATAGATAGATAGATAGATAGATAGATAGATAGATAGATAGATAGATAGATAGATAGATAGATAGATAGATAGATAGATAGATAGATAGATAGATAGATAGATAGATAGATAGATAGATAGATAGATAGATAGATAGATAGATAGATAGATAGATAGATAGATAGATAGATAGATAGATAGATAGATAGATAGATAGATAGATAGATAGATAGATAGATAGATAGATAGATAGATGGTAAGAAGACAAAATATCGAATTCAAAATATAGATTTACCAAAATATCAAAGTCAAAATATAGAATGGACAAAATATCGAATGGACAGAATATAGTGGTGAAAAATATCGAATTGAAGGTAAGTAAATTAATATCTAATAGTAATTTTTACCCCTACGCTATCCAACGCTTTCCCTACTGTTGCACTCTCTGGAGTGGGAATAGTGATTTTTACCACTATGCTTTCCAGCGCTTTCCCTACTGTTGCACTCTCTGGAGTGGTAATAGTAATTTTTACCCCTACGCTATCCAACGCTTTCCCTACTGTTGCACTCTCTGGAGTGGGAATAGTAATTTTTACCCCTACGCTATCCAATGCTTTCCCTACTGTTGCAGTCACTGGAGTGGTAATAGTAAATGTTATATTTATTATTTCATTAATTTTAAATTACTTTTGAGACATTTAAAAAAATTCGATATTTTGACTAACTATATTTTTTAAAACTATTTTTGATTCGATATTTTTGTACTTACCTGTTTGTAGATAGGAATTCAATATTTTTGCATTCTATATTTTTTCTTCGATATTTTGGTAATTCTATATTTGTGAATTCGATATTATGTCAGTGATCCCTGCACTTAACTATATACTTTTCTTCATGACTTAGTGGCAGTTCATATTTTTGCCACAATAGTTTGACAAATTGGCATTTTTATCCTCAATATTCTGAAATACAACCATTTCAGGGGCATTTTCAAGAATGATGAGACCACTGTTTATAAACGTAGTTTATATAAGGGAGCCCAACAGAGATGAGACCCTGACCATCTTTCAGGAGCTTTGTGCCGCACTTGGCTCTGAAACAATCTATGGGCTACAGGAAAGGTGCATGGTTATGGTACAAGGTCAATACTTTAACATGGACAGCCATAACATCGTGTTCAGGAGAGAGGCATTTTGAGGAGACTCAGCAGTGCGTAGGTTGCATTGTATCTGTCAAAGGCAAGGCTTATTTGCTACCGATATGGGAAAATTACTAGGAGTGTGTCAAATTTGTGTAATTTGCTTTCACGTTGTTAAGCCAAATCTCGGCAAAATTATGCGTAGTTACACAATATGCAAATCCATCATTTCATCCTATATTTTAACATTAAATGCATCCTTGCATTAATTTATTACGCAATGATGCATTTTGTGCTGCAAATAGGGCAAAACAAGGGCAATAGCCTCTCGCATTATGTTGTTCATGTGTGTTTGTGAATACTATTTACTGCATGCAAATTGTGTGTTTGCAGTACAATAAAATGGCACATAGTTACGCAAAGTACCTTAATGACATAATTTTTTAAAATTTTGTGTGACCAGTGTAACACAATATTTACCAAATGATGCAAATTGCGCCAGCGTAATTTCAATTTTACCCAGATCCAAAGATAAAAATTACCCAAATGTGCGACTGCTGACCCAAAGACATGGGGATGACGGTCTGACCCATCGATATGCAATAAAAGGCAGTCTCCTCATACAGCGACCCAAGACAAAAAAGCCAAGCCATAAATGTTGCTGACTCTCTGACACTTCAATCGCCTTTGAAGAAGATTCCTCTTACTATTTCCTGACATCAAGACTCCATAAGTAAAGAATTTTTCTAGGAATGTGCCCACGGCAGCACCAACTGCTAAAAAAACAACTATTGTATGCTAGCACACACGAATCATTGTGGGGCCTTTTGGGAAAATGTGTGGCTGGCATGTGTCAAAGACAAGGGTACATTTACTGTATGCTTGGGAATGTGTACCTTTGGCATGACATAATGCAACAACTGATCTACCGCTTTTAATACAAAAACCTGCCTATGTCAACTTTCCTTCTTTGTGTCAGTTCTATGCTTGAACTTGTTTGAGACTGCAAAGGCATTCTCTAAAATGCTTGCAGCCAAAATAGTGATTTCGAGGCTATCAAAAAGAACCAGCATCCCAAGAATTGATGAGTCTATGCAGACTGTCTGGCTCTACGTAAATAATTTGCTAAATTACCACGTAGGTATGGTGAACACATTTTAAAACATTTGGAAAACAAATCAAGACATATATGCACAGTCTCTGATTAAGTTAACTCTTTTAGGTCACACAATGTCCAGCTTTTCTTAAAATTTGTCTGGGGTATGTGTTCTGTGTAGGTGGGTGACGAAATGTAGATTAAGAATACATTATTTTATTTAACAATATTCTCCATCGGGTTTTGTTTTAAGTCCCTGACTCCATTGTTTTCTATGGAAGTGTAATGCAATACATGTGATTGGCCTTGTGTGATACTAGACTAACTCAAAGTCTTGTCTGGGGTACATATATAACTGCTTGGATCCTTTTAGGCTGTAGTAGTTTAAGAAGTGAAGGTTATGAATAGCAATAGGCCTACTCTTTTGTGAATAGGTGTTTATATGTGCATGCCTCTAAACCCCTCCTTACCCCTCTCTTTGTATCTCCTCACTAATCCTGTCTCATTTAGTTGCATGTATTTTACCGTTGCTCCCTCAGGTCCTTCTACATTTATTATAAAAATGTATACCTATGTATGCAGAGACCTCCACAACTGGGGCAAAGACTTTCGCAAAGGAAAGATAAGAGAGGTAGAGGCTGAGATCTTCACACATAGGTTTGTGAATAAAGTATTGTAGTACCTGAGTAGGACTATTGTAGTACTAATAAACATATTACAAAGTGTAGTTTGTGAATAGGCCCTACTATGTATCAACATGATCTCTTCCTTTGTCAGTTTTTAACTGCATACTAAACAATGTCACTTTCTCATTTTTCAATTTAGGACACATATAGAGAGGAGTTGGCCTAAGGGCTAGGGCATACAGGCGGTCAAAAGTGAAACTGGACGGTCATTCTGGTTGGATTCTGACATGCTCAAGGAGCTTGTCGGCCAGTCTGCAGCCTCACCGTAATCCCTAAGGATGCCATTTACACCGTGTGATTACGATGTCGGTTTCTGATAGGCGTTCCATGTCGGGCTTTCTGACATGGAAACCCCTTCTCCCTGCGGCCTTTGGTTGGGGGCCGAGGGGTTCATAAAATGCAGCTATTTTTTAAAATGGTGTGGTCCAGCAAAGGGAGCTACTTGAGTTCCATCAGGATGCAGGTGATGAGATCATTTATGATCATATTTCTTCAGGCATTGGATGAGACATGCTGCAGTGTGCAGGATGCTCCTAAGGATTTCAAATAAATCTGTAGTTTGAAGTGTGAAGTTGGATTATTTGTGTGTGCCCCCAACCTCCACTTTGCACCTGGTACTTGTAATTTGTACCACCATAGAATCTATAAATATAAAGAGTATAGCGGCCAAATCCTTTGAACCATGCTAATGTAACATTACTCAATGCTAGTTTTTTTTACAATTAGTTAAATACTAATTGACATGAAATTGAATTGTGTAAAATTAAGGTCGAAGAGGCTTTTCAAAATTATCAAATGAATTGTTTTCTCTCAGTTTCATCACTCTAGATTATACATATTTAATATGTTCTCCAGCTAAATAAAATATTAAAATAAAATAAGGAAAACAAAAGGTTCAGTTCATATTAATTTTCTCTGTAACACAGACCTTGGACAGTGAGGTGTGGTGGTGTTTGAGAGATATTCAGTAAGAACAACACATTTAGGGCCAGATGTATCAAGCAGTTTTACCCATTCTGTGTCTATGGTAAAATGTGTTCATACATTGGGCCCGTAAAGTATTACAATACTAAACTAATGATTTGTCTTACAATACGATTTACACAATGCTGAAATGACCAATAGCATGGTTTAAGAGCAAGTAGTGCACATCAGTGTATCCTCCAAGCATGTAGTTCCCTGCATGGATACTCCAAATCAGAAGCTGCTTCTAGTGGCAAACTGTAGTTACACAACCAGGGTAAGAATGCATCACAAACATCTGCAATTCAACAATTTTTTTCTACAGTGGGATAAAAGAGAAGGGAGATGTAAAATAAAAAAGCAAACTGCATTGGGAAACAAAAAAGATAAAGTGTGGTGAAAGAGTGTAGGCAAATCAAGATCAATTTGAAATTAAGTGGTATTTCTTTTGTAGGATGAGGTCGCAGATTAATGGATGGGGATAGCAGGGTGTGTGATGTTACTCATTTGAGCGTTCATGAGCCTCAAACAATTTTTTTAGGTAAATTATGTTTTTATGTTTGGCAATAGTATGTTATGGTTTGTAATGTAGCAGGCTTTTGTAAATGTCGCCATACACCATACAACACGATTTTCAGTATTTATTTCTTTTACATAACTTTAAATATATATTCCTTTTTTAACTGAGTTATTATTATTTCTGTTGTTCTGCTCGCTTTATGTTTATTAATTCATGAAACCTCTAGTACCTCCCCTTCAGTCCTAAGATGATACTGATTCAAATTGGGGTGCAAAATCGACAGTGCAGCAAATGGATTTTCCAAATAGATTTCTGGATGTTGAGTCCAAAGCCCAGGGCTTATTTTAACATACAAACATACAAACAAATGTAACAAATAATGCTCAAACAGCATGAGTCAAATACTAAATATGAAGAGTGTGTTACGTTGTTATCACTCTTAGTGCAGGAAGCACTATTAATGGAATATTAAAACATTTCTTTATAAAATATGCTGTTTCTGAGCCTTTATGATAGGAATTCATATGTGCTCTCAGAACCCCCTTTGCATTATCCTTGTACTATATTACGTTACATTGGCTAAAATGTAAGCAGATATCTCTACAGGGCTGGCCTTTCAGGTTCACTTACAATACTTGTTAGTGTTAAAGAAAATTCTTCAATTAAATATACTCTTATCCTAAGGATCCTGTTTCTTCCACTGACCAGCATAGACATCTTCACGGTACTTCACGGTACTTAAGACTCCTTAGGAAGTTCACTGTCAAACTTTAGAGGATCCCAAATCAGGCAACTCAAATATGCTTCATGCTTTGCAACCTGATCCCATCAAATGAGCAAGGAAGGCATCTTAACAGCTCCTGGTAGATGCACGAAACAAGTTAAAGGTCTGCTACATTGTCCACAAAGTCTACTGGGGGAAGACCCAAAACACCTTGACACACCAGCAAGGAAACTTTGTTCATGATTGCACACTGCATCACCCAGCAACTGCTGCAATGGCTCAAACATGGAGGCTGACCCTCTGGAGTCCTGCGGATAGGCCATGGAATGCCATGCTCCAACTCTAAGAAGTGAAACAAACTATGGGCCTGATTGGGATCGCGGTTTTCCCGCATCCTCCGAGCCGGTGGAAGCCACCGCCGGCCTGGAGGATGCGGGAAAACCGCTGCGGAGGCACAGAAGACCCACCGCCAAATTAAGATGGCGGTGGGTCTCAAAATCCATCCGCTGCTTTTCTGCCGCTGTCGCCTTCTGACCGCGGCGGAAACGCTCTAACATGGCTGGCAGTGTCTGTCAGACACCGCCAGCCATATAAGGATAGAGGAAAACATATGCTTTTCCACGGCGGCTTTTCCGCCGTGGAAAACCATACGGAGATTGCCTTTGGGGGCCCGTTGCGGGCCCCCTTGGTGACGGGGGTGGGGGGTCCACATGGGGGGTACCTATGGTACCCCCCTGCATTTGCATGGACAAAGTGGCGGGCACCGCGCGGTGCCTGCTGCTTTGTGCACGCAAATGCCGTGCATGCTTTTTTAACATTGCGGCGGGTGCAGCTTGAAGTGGCACCCGCCGCAATGTTAAAGATTGAGGATGTGACCGCCACCCTGGCGGTCACATCCTAATCTGCACGGAGGGATGTCCGCAGCTCCTGCGGACGGTCCCTCCTACTCTATGGTCCGTCCGCCATCATAATCGGCCCCTATATGTGTTTCGAAAACAGCTAAAAAAAACTGTTCAACGTCCAATGAGCAGTGGGATCACAATTACAGTCTAATAACCTCAACAAGTCAGCTTTTCATCTCATTTTCAGCGTTCTGAACCAACCATACGGAGATATGCAGTGCTCTATGAAACTTCCCAAGTACAATAAAACAACATCTCAAGTAAGACCAATGAGAATCCGAGAAACTAACAAAAAAGGATGCCCGTATTCTGAACTCACTACAGTGCCATAAAAATTGTCAAAAAGAGATGTATGAATGCTGATAACAGAGCTTCACATAGCATAACAAAGCATAACATATCCTGACATAATGCTAATTTATCCTTGACAGTAAGAATAAAACATAAACAGTACACATACTTGCTGTTGGCAGCAACTGCATCTTTTTAATGTGGAACTTGTTGAGTAGGAGACCCGAGGCTCAGATGGCTCATTTATTTATTTACATGTATTATGGCATATTTACCAAACGCATTGTAAAACAAGCATTTGCAATGCAATTGGTCTTGAATTTGTGAAAGTTTGAGCTACTGGTGTTGTAAATGGTAATGTTTTTTACCTATTTGTTTTGTTTACAGTGGAGTGGATGTATGTTGTTTGTAGTGGTATTATGTGGTTTGTATTGGAATTGCTAGTTGTGGAATTGTTTGGTGTGTAGTGTATTTGTGTACTGGTATTATATGGCAAGGTAAATAGATGGGGTGAGAGCTGTGTAGAATAGATTGAAGGGAAGATTGAGACGGATATGTAGGTTGTGCATCACTTACTGACCTTACTCACAGGTCAAACATATACCCAAAGGTCAAGCTCGCTTATATACAGCCTTCAGTTTGTTTTTACAAACTAAATAACATTTAACATATTTTTTTTGCCCTCATTTATAGATAAGTGAGAGGTTTATAGGCAAACTGAAGGTTTATTTTTGGCCCCCTAGATGAAATAATAGAGCCGTCTTAGTTAATCAAGGCGATCCGACGAAACCGTCTGCCAAGGGATTAAAGGAAAGTGAGCGCACAATACCATATCTCGTCCCAAGACTCACTTACAACATAATCATTGGACCTTATAGGTATATATTACAGGATATTCTACAGTCTAGTTATTTGCCCAATCATAAATAAGGGCCAAATGTAAATACCATTGATTTGCCCCAAAATCGTTTTTTGAATAACATTTAAGAAACACTGCGCAGAACCTATGTACAACCACTCAATATCACTTTTGAAACCTCACTGTTTCTCAAAATACAAATCCTCTATCTTGCAAATGTTCATATCAAGCAATATCAAAAAGCAAGACACAAACCAACAGCAAACAAACTCAGGGCCTTATTTATGAAGGCCTTGCGCCACCAGAGTGTCACTTATTTCTCATGTTTAAAGTGATGCACTGGCTGCACAAGGCAATCATAAATTAGGGCCAAATGAAAATACTATTGATTTGCACCCAAAATCGTTTTTTGAATAACATTTAAGAAACACTGCGCAGAACCTATGTACAACCACTCAACATCACTTTTGAAACCTCACTGTTTCCCAAAATACAAATCCTCTATCTTGCAAATGTTTATATCAAGCAATATCAAAAAGCAAAAAACAAACCAACAGCAAACAAACTCAGGGCCTTATTTATGAAGGTCTTGCGCCACCAGAGCGTCACTTTTTTCCCATGTTTAAAGTGATGCAACAGCAGCACAAGGCAATCATAAATAAGGGCCAAATGAAAATACCATTAATTTCCCCCAAAATCGTTTTTTGAATAACATTTTAGAAACACAGCGAAGATCCTATGTACAAGCACTCAATTTCACTACTGAACCCTCACTATTTCACAAAATACGAATCCTCTATCTTGCAAATGTTGATATCAAGCATTATCAAACAGCAAGACACAAACCAAAAAAAAAAACTGAGGGCCTTATTTATGAAGGCCTTGCGCCACCAGAGCATCACTTCTTTCCCATGTTTAAAGTGATGCACCAGCAGCACAAGGCAAACATAAATAAGGGCCAAATGAAAAATACCATTGATTTCCCCCAAAATCGTTTTTTGAATAACATTTTAGAAACACAGCGAAGATCCTATGTACAAGCACTCAATTTCACTACTGAACCCTCACTATTTCACAAAATACGAATCCTCTATCTTGCAAATGTTGATATCAAGCATTATCAAAAAGCAAGACACAAACCAACAACAAAAAAACTCAGGGCCTTATTTATGAAGGCCTTGCGCCACCAGTGCATCCCATGTTAAAAGAGATGCACTGGTGCCACAAGGCAATCATAAATAAGGGCTAAATGTAAATACCATTGATTTCCCCCAAAATCGTTTTTTGAATAACATTTTAGAAACACAGCAAAGATCCTATGTACAAGCACTCAATTTCACTACTGAACCCTCACTATTTCACAAAATACGAATCCTCTATCTTGCAAATGTTGATATCAAGCATTATCAAAAAGCAAGACACAAACCAACAACAAAGAAACTCAGGACCTTATTTATGAAGGCCTTGCGCCACCAGTGCGTCCCATGTTAAAAGAGACGCACTGGTGCCACAAGACAATCATAAATAAGGGCCAAATGTAAATACCATTGATTTGCCCCAAAATCGTTTTTTGAATAACATTTAAGAAACACTGCGCAGAACCTATGTACAACCACTCAACATCACTTTTGAAACCTCACTGTTTCCCAAAATACAAATCCTCTATCTTGCAAATGTTCATATCAAGCAATATCAAAAAGCAAAAAACAAACCAACAGCAAACAAACTCAGGGCCTTATTTATGAAGGTCTTGCGCCACCAGAGCGTCACTTTTTTCCCATGTTAAAGTGATGCAACAGCAGCACAAGGCAATCATAAATAAGGGCCAAATGAAAATACCATTAATTTCCCCCAAAATCGTTTTTTGAATAACATTTTAGAAACACAGCGAAGATCCTATGTACAAGCACTCAATTTCACTACTGAACCCTCACTATTTCACAAAATATAAATCCTCTATCTTGCAAATGTTGATATCAAGCATTATCAAAAAGCAAGACACAAACCAACAACAAAGAAACTCAGGACCTTATTTATGAATGCCTTGCGCCACCAGTGCGTCCCATGTTAAAAGAGACGCACTGGTGCCACAAGACAATCATAAATAAGGGCCAAATGTAAATACCATTGATTTGCCCCAAAATCGTTTTTTGAATAACATTTAAGAAACACTGCGCAGAACCTATGTACAACCACTCAATATCACTTTTGAAACCTCACTGTTTCTCAAAATACAAATCCTCTATCTTGCAAATGTTCATATCAAGCAATATCAAAAAGCAAGACACAAACCAACAGCAAACAAACTCAGGGCCTTATTTATGAAGGCCTTGCGCCACCAGAGTGTCACTTATTTCCCATGTTTAAAGTGATGCACTGGCTGCACAAGGCAATCATAAATTAGGGCCAAATGAAAATACTATTGATTTGCACCCAAAATCGTTTTTTGAATAACATTTAAGAAACACTGCGCAGAACCTATGTACAACCACTCAACATCACTTTTGAAACCTCACTGTTTCCCAAAATACAAATCCTCTATCTTGCAAATGTTCATATCAAGCAATATCAAAAAGCAAAAAACAAACCAACAGCAAACAAACTCAGGGCCTTATTTATGAAGGTCTTGCGCCACCAGAGCGTCACTTTTTTCCCATGTTTAAAGTGATGCAACAGCAGCACAAGGCAATCATAAATAAGGGCCATATGAAAAATACCATTGATTTCCCCCAAAATCTTTTTTTGAATAACATTTTAGAAACACAGCGAAGATCCTATGTACAAGCACTCAATTTCACTACTGAACCCTCACTATTTGACAAAATACGAATCCTCTATCTTGCAAATGTTGATATCAAGCATTATCAAACAGCAAGACACAAACCAAAAAAAAAAAACTGAGGGCCTTATTTATGAAGGCCTTGCGCCACCAGAGCATCACTTTTTCCCATGTTTAAAGTGATGCACCAGCAGCACAAGGCAAACATAAATAAGGGCCAAATGAAAAATACCATTGATTTCCCCCAAAATCGTTTTTTGAATAACATTTTAGAAACACAGCGAAGATCCTATGTACAAGCACTCAATTTCACTACTGAACCCTCACTATTTCACAAAATACGAATCCTCTATCTTGCAAATGTTGATATCAAGCATTATCAAAAAGCAAGACACAAACCAACAACAAAAAAACTCAGGGCCTTATTTATGAAGGCCTTGCGCCACCAGTGCGTCCCATGTTAAAAGAGATGCACTGGTGCCACAAGGCAATCATAAATAAGGGCTAAATGTAAATACCATTGATTTCCCCCAAAATCGTTTTTTGAATAACATTTTAGAAACACAGCAAAGATCCTATGTACAAGCACTCAATTTCACTACTGAACCCTCACTATTTCACAAAATACGAATCCTCTATCTTGCAAATGTTGATATCAAGCATTATCAAAAAGCAAGACACAAACCAACAACAAAGAAACTCAGGACCTTATTTATGAAGGCCTTGCGCCACCAGTGCGTCCCATGTTAAAAGAGACGCACTGGTGCCACAAGACAATCATAAATAAGGGCCAAATGTAAATACCATTGATTTGCCCCAAAATCGTTTTTTGAATAACATTTAAGAAACACTGCGCAGAACCTATGTACAACCACTCAACATCACTTTTGAAACCTCACTGTTTCCCAAAATACAAATCCTCTATCTTGCAAATGTTCATATCAAGCAATATCAAAAAGCAATAAACAAACCAACAGCAAACAAACTCAGGGCCTTATTTATGAAGGTCTTGCGCCACCAGAGCGTCACTTTTTCCCCATGTTTAAAGTGATGCAACAGCAGCACAAGGCAATCATAAATAAGGGCCAAATGAAAATACCATTAATTTCCCCCAAAATCGTTTTTTGAATAACATTTTAGAAACACACCGAAGATCCTATGTACAAGCACTCAATTTCACTACTGAACCCTCACTATTTCACAAAATATAAATCCTCTATCTTGCAAATGTTGATATCAAGCATTATCAAAAAGCAAGACACAAACCAACAACAAAAAAACTCAGGGCCTTATTTATGAAGGCCTTGCACAACCAGAGCATCACTTTTTTCCCATGTTTAAAGTGATGTACCAGCAGCACAACACAATCATAAATAAGGGCCAAATGAAAATACCATTGATTTGCCCCCAAAATTGTTTTTGAATAACATTTTAGAAACACAACACAGGACCTATGTACAAGCATTCAATTTCACTACTGAAACCTCACTGTTTAACAAAATACAAATCCCTTATCTTGCAAATGTTCATAGCAAGCATTTCCAAAAAACATGCCACAAACCAATAAAAAAGAATCTCAATCTGCTTCCAAATCTGAGGTAATGCAAGTGACATTATTCTAAATGGTTCAAATATATTTATTTAATAAGGCAAACACTAATAATTACTTTTCAAAAATATAAAAACCATTCTTTTACCCCAAAATCGTTTTTTAAATAACTTTTTACAAACACAGCACAAGTCCTATGTACAAGGAATCAATTTCACTACTGAAACTTCACTATCTGCTTCCAAATATTCTCAATAGAGCAAACAAGTCTCTATCTAAATTAAATAAATCATTACTTACCTTTACAAATGCTCTGGGAGATTGATAACAGTGTCAGACACACACACCAATTTTTCTTTAGCAGAGCAAAAGGTGTGCACTCAATACACTGAAACCAAGACTGGCATAGAAAATCTCTAACTTTATACACATATGCCTTATTTCAACCAATCAAAAGTCTTCCCTCCCTATTTTCAAACCAACACCCTTCCCCCTCTCAGACCTTTCTATCTGTTACCATAGCAACTCCCTCCTAACTGAACTCTCAGGTTCAACAGTCTATTCTACAATGTTGCAAATTAAGTCAGCAAGCATCTTTGACCTCTCAATACACCAGCTTATCCAGGGCATTATTGCTTTTAGTGACTTTTTCTTAACCATTCAAATTGCTTCTTTCACACAACACAACCATGCACCCTAACTTTCAGTTTTCAACTATCTGAATCCACCAATCATTGCTTGTGATTCAACAGCAGGGAAACTCCACAATTTTTTTTTGTAAACTCCTACTGTTCCAACTGCCATTTCATTCCCACACTTCATCTAACTGCACCAGCACCTTCTCTAATCATGTATTCTGTATGGATTATTGGACATAGCTACATCCACTGGGCTCAAAGGTATGCAGCAAGCAGAAATTATCACAACCTTGGTTTATCAAATGTGGAAATCAAGTGGATTGGCCAGAGAGGATTGAGATGTCACCAATTGATACCATTGGTGAAAACCTTTTTGCATCTGCCAAACCCTGACCTCTTATTAGTGCACTGTGGTGGAAATGATTTGGGCACTATGACTGGGGTTGGTCTGGAAATGCTTTTAAAGGACACCTTTGATCAATTGATGACACTTTTTCCACAAACTGCCTTGGTATATTCCAATATATGCCAAAGACAGAAATGGAACTGGTCCAACCAATTTTGTCCACAATTTGAGAAAGCACGGAAGCATGTGAATAAATCTGTTTCTGCTTACATGAGAGACTTTGGAATGGGTTCAATATACAACAACAACTTGCGTTACAACATGCAAGACATCTACAGAGGAGATGGTGTGCACTTCTCAGATGAGGGGAATAGAATATTCCTCCTGAATTAAAGACTGTGCATTGGAACCTACTTGTAGGTACCAAAATCAGCCACAGAACCCAAAAGCTCTTTTCAGAGCTACCATACCTCTGATCATTCAAAACTTTTATCTTTTTCTAACTTTTTTCACAATTTTTCACCAAAGTACGCTCCCCGGTACGCTTACCGGTGCGCGTACCGTGCGCTCCCCCCGCGAAATAAAAACTTTTTTTTTTACTTTTGGCCTATATGAGCGTCCTAAGCCCCCCTCAGAAAACCTAGATGGTCAGGAAGTGACTACCGTGCCCCCTTCTTCCCATTCCCAACGTTGTTTGTCCTCCATCTTGTGTCACGATTGTACCGAAACACAAAATGGCGGACTCCCGTAACGCTGCCGGTGCGCATACCGGGGCGCGCACCGGTAAGCGCTCCCTAAAAAAAGGTGGGAAAGTAATTTACAGAAAAACCACTGGAGACACTTTCATCAAATATAGAATAGGCTCTACTACATAGCAGTCCCTACCATTTACCCAAATTTGATGGAATTCCATTGAGACATTTATGCTGTAGGCCTGACTAAATATCCTGAGGTAAATTACATGACAAAAACACATATGAAGTGTTAGAATTGACAACCAATTAAAATGTTACTTTCATTTTCTACTATTATTTCATGACATTTGATTGGTTATGTACCTGAATATATATAAAGAAAGAGAGAGAAACAAAGCCATTTTGACTACTACTTCCTGAAGTACATTTCAAGAGCATTTTCACTGACAACTTAAACTTCTTTTTGAAAGATAAGATGTTATTTTAAAAACTGAAGTATATTGTGCACTTTAAATTAATTTTGAAAACATTCTCTGATAGTTATATACTATCCCTCTGTAATAGTTATAGAATGAGATAGACTTCTCAGTTATAGTTATGGATGTAGTTAGGCTTGTCTTGTATAATTATGAATTTACTTAGGCTTTATCACATACACTTTTTTATATTTCTACTTCCAGTCTGATACCATACACTGCCCAAAGATAAAATCACTGTTAAAAAAACCAAAGTACCTGTCTGAACTTAAACCCAACAGTGCCCTATCTCTACTGATATATTTTTTTAAATGCAAATTACAGCACAAAAATGGAAGGAGAGCAATAAATGTCCATCAAAATTGTTTTGGAGAGCAACAATGACAAAGTTATTGAACCCAATGGCTCAGAATTCATGGATGAATCACGGGACTATGAACTACTTCAATGTGTACAATCAGTAGATTTCCTGATTCAAAATGAGGACATTTCCGACAATCAAATATTAGAAGTTCTGTTAAATTTGGAAAAGGAATCTTAAAAATAAATTTATATTTAATAATTCAAAAATTGTTTGAGACATTATTCACTTTTATATGTATTTCTTAAACTAGTACCAAATTGATTATAATGTAAAGTCAGACCTAAAATATACTGTGCAACTTTTTTGTGTTACATAGTAAGTTTGCTCATAGTTACTTCCTTTCTCCCACTATATTATCTCCAATGTGTATTTAATATATCTTTATCATCTCCTGCCTCCATATTGTTTCTGCTTTCCTGACAGACTATGGTATGAATTCCATATACCACAATAACTTCTGTAACAACATGCAAGATATCTACAAAGAAGACAGTTTATATTACATTTTAGACTCTGCATTGGTACCTACATGTTGGTACTTAAATAAAAAAATAAAAAAACAACAAAAAGAACAATTAATAAACATACAATATTTGAAAAGTCTATCATAATTTTTTCCCCATAGTACGCTCACCGGTCCGCTTCCCGGTGCGCGTACCGGGCGTTCCCCCCGCAAAAAATTGAAAAAAAAGTTACTTTTTTTTTGGCCCTGCGGGTCCCTTTAAAAGCCCCCACATCAAACCTAGGGGGTCAGGGAGGGTCTACTCTGCCCCCTTATGGTCATTTCCCCCTTTGTTTTGGCCACCTCTCATGTCTCGATCCTACCGACACACAAGATGGCAGCCGCTCCGGACTGTTTAGAATGTTTACAGACACCCGAGAGCCAATCAGCTTTCCGTGCGCAAGTCGCATGGCGCGCTCGGTACGCGCCCCGGTGCGCGTACCGGGGCGCTGCTATAGATATACATATTTATTTGAACCTAAGTTACTCAAAATCCACTGGAGCACATATCTTGAGACATAGCCAAGGCACATCGGGCTACCAGTCCCTACAATTTTGCCAAGTTTGGTGTAAATCCATTCAGCCGTTCGGGCTAAAAGTGAGGTCCACCGCCCTATGGAAATTAACATGGGGAAAACGCGTTTTGGGACCCCCCTTTTATCTCGGCCCCCGCTTGACGCATCCCCCCCAAACTTTCAGGGAAGGACCGGAGCTTGACGAGGCCATTTTGAGGAAATGTTCAGGCATATTCGTCAACTGGCGCCAAAGGTATTCCAAATAGAATTTTGAGATTTAACATTGAAAAAAATCCTAACTATAACTACCTACTGGCGACCGCCAGTAGGTAATATATATATATATATATATATATATATATATATATATATATATATATATATATATATATATATATATATATATATATATATATATATATATATATATATATATATATAAATATAGAAATATATAGAAATATAAATATAAATATGTGATCAAGTCCCCCTGGCAGGGACAAAACGCGTCATGGCTGCCTGCGTTTGTTTGTAAGATGAACCTAAAATAAACTGAGGTATTTTTACAGCTTTGTGGTCCGTGTTCTGTTTCCGTATCCTGCGAGGGCGAAGCGGTGTTAGGAGTTAGCTGTTGATATATATATATATATATATATATATATATATATATATATATATATATATATATATATATATATATATATATATATATATATATATATATATATATATATATATATATATACATATATATATATATATATATACATATATATATATATATATTCTTTGAATTGCTTGAAATATATATATATATATATATATATATATATATATATATATATATATATATATATATATATATATATATATATATATATATATATATATATATATTCCCTGAAAAAACCATTGGTTATAGACCATGTATAGTTAGGGATTAGCCTTTTCAAAACCTTATTTTACTCACACAAAACCATTGAAATTTCATATATAGTTAGTTCCACTAACTATATATCGCGCACCCGCAATCCACTGCTGATGATGTCACATATTACATCATTCATGACATGGTTAGTGACATCACTGATGACATTACTGATGACATCTCAAATGACATCTCTGATGACATCTCAAATGACATCACTGATGACAACATCCAGTGACTGTATGTTTCTGTAAAGTTAAAATATGTCTTACATATTGAAGAATGAGTGGATGTATAAGTGTCTGGATGAAGGATTTAGTAGGTGCATGACTGACTGTATGAGTGAGTGATTAAATGTGTCTCACTGAGTGCATGGGTTAGTGACTAAACTGTTTTAATTTGTGCATCATTATATCTGTTGTTCTACAAACTGCTGCATATGTTGATCAGTAGCTATATGAGTAACTGTATGGGTTATTCATTGGTTGTCCAAGTATTTGTATGGGAAACTGAGTGTGTGTGTATGGGTGGCTGGGAGGTGTGTGACTCTGTACATAGATGTGTGAGTAGTTGATTCACTATATGTATGGGTTCAAAAGTGCATGTGGAAACAGCTGTATGGGCGGTTGACTGTGCATGAGTGTATTAGTGAGTGAATGGATATCTCAGTGCTACATGTCAAAGTAAGTACATATGTAAAACACAGTACATGTGAGAGTTGGCATATATAAATAACTGTGCATAAGAGCCAGTGAATGTGTGAGTGGCTGTATGGATCATTGTGAACATGTATCAGGGATTGTATAAGAGAATAAAGTAAATATGTGTTAGTGTATGTTTGAATAAGTAAGGTGTGTATAACTGTATAGTTGAGAAAATGGAGGTGTGATTGATTTTTTGCATAACTGACTAGGTGTGTGAGTAACTCCATGGATGAGTGACAGTCTGTGACTGTCTGTTTACACTGATTGTATCTAAGGTTATATTAGAGTCTGAAGAGGTTCATGGTATTTTTACATGAATGATATCATAAGTGATGTGATCAGTCATGTCAAATGAGGTGTTATCAGTGATTTTATCAGTGATGTCATTTGAGATGTCATCAGTGATGTCATTTGAGATGTCATCAGTGATGTCATTTGAGATGTCATCAGTGATGTCATCAGTGATGTCACTAACCATGTCATGAATGATGTAATATGTGACATCATCAGCAGTGGATTGCGGGTGCGCGATATATAGTTAGTGGAACTAACTATATATGAAATTTCAATGGTTTTGTGTGAGTAAAATAAGGTTTTGAAAAGGCTAATTCCTAACTATATATGGTCTATAACCAATGGTTTTTTCAGTGAATTTTCAAGGTTTTGTAAATGCAAATTCCTAACTATATATGGCCTATAACCTATGGTTTTTTCAGTGAATTTCATTGGTTTTTTAATAGCAAATATCAAAAGCTGTAAAATGTCAAGTACGTGATAGGTAAAAACTTTTTCGTGTTTATGCACGCTGATGTGCTTTGAACGCTGCCCCCCTCCCCTCTTTTCTCTTAGTAGTACTCTCTCTTTGCAGATAGTGAAGAGTAGTTAACGCAGGCCTTTACCCCCGTTGTAATCCGTCGTGCCTGCTTGTCTCTCCATTTGATTGATTGTTATCCAAGCATTTACTGTTTTACAATTGATTCTCTTTGGTTCATTCTCTATTTACAAACAAGCACAAAGTCGCAATACTCTGTTTAGTCTTTGCAGATAGTGAAAAATCGTGTAAAAAAATAAAATTAATCGAGCAAAATCAGTAGGCCACTAATTGGATCTCTTTTTGACCTCGCTAAAATAGAAATATTAGGAACAACCCTTCATGAGAAATACGAAAATAGTGAGATGAACTGAGCTCCACACCATGAGGGCTGCAAGACAGCTCGGCTCCGTCACCCACCCCGCCCAAAATAACGACAAACCCTATGCAAATATTAAAAATATAGACTACACACCAGCAAAGAAACAGGGTAAAACATTTTATTAAATAACTATTTACATAACTATTTTATACTTTTTATTGCCCGATCCGGCTAGCTCAATCGATCGAGCATGAAACTCATGCACTCTGATAGCAAGCGTTGCTACTGATGCTATGCAAACCAAAACTGGTTTTCAGTTTGTACATTTTTCTAGATTTTTCCATCCAAGGTTGGTTGAGTTTGTAGAACGATGGCTTCAGATTTTCAACATACGGTGTGGTGGCGCGGACTGGGAGGGGGCGCTTCGCTCCTGCCCCCTCCCCAAGTAAGATTTTCATACGTGAAAGTACGTTAATGGTTTTGGTCCCTGAGTTGCTTCAATGTCACTGCCATTCTCAAATGGCATAAGTTCTGGATGTTGGGTGCCATAGTTCAGAGTTCTGAGCAGCGCTTGTAACACTGTCTGAAGCTTATTTCCACCTACTGCAGCTTCACTATTCTCAAAGTAAGTGAGTGTCGTTTGTGGACCTGACTGCATTTGAAAACAATGTGATATGGTACCTCCCTAAACCGCTTGACGGAGGCCCCCGAGGGGCGGTGTGATGGCACGGACTCGGAGAAGACGCTTGGCTCCGACCCCCTCCCCAAGTCTTATAGCACCGGTTTAGCCTGAGATCGCCCCCGACATAGGCGGCCGGCTCCCCTTTACCGTTTTAGTTGCCATTCCGCCCGCTTTTGCTACACTGTGCCTCTTCCGCCATTCAGCTGTTTACCGCCCGCTCTTGCGACTACAGCGTCTCGCTCACCATGTAGTTGAGTTGCTCCCGCTCTTGCGATGCAACGATAGCCGACTGCCACAGGACTCTCAAAATGGCGGCCGGCTCTTCAGATTTGGGCGTGGTCCACTAAAATGGCCCTGGGACACCTTGGAACTCGGACGCTTCCCTGATAGGGCTTGGGTCCCATTCTCGAAAGCGTCCCCTCAGCCGTGAAGATTCTACAAAAGTCTTGGGGGCCCCCGACTCCCGCAGGCTTCTGGTGGGGAGCGGCTGCCATGTCTGCTCGTGGAATGGCCGCGACGGAGCTACGAGATGGTAGTGCTCTCATGCTGACGCCAGCTTTAGTCTGAAACATCCAGAAACACTGTAGACTACCAATTCGATCAGTTCCGGTAGCACCCCAACATGACCCGGTAGAGAAGAACTTGCCCTCCCCTCTTTGACTGATGGTTCTTGTTGCCTGTCCCCTCTGTTGTCATTTTACAGAACTTTTTGAACTGCTGAAAGGGGTTGTGTTCCGAACGCTGGTTGGTGGAGACATTTTGACTATATTCTTGACCTACGTTGTCGCGTAATGCGTTATATGACACGCCGCGTTAGCGCACCCGGAAGTGATCCGGGGCGCGGCGCGCAGCGCGTAACGTAAGCCTAACAGGTCATGTGACTTGTTAATAAAACTTTTTATTGGTTCATTTTACTTTTGTTATTTTAATAATGAAAAGCTTGGTCATATGACCTAAAAAATACGCTTTTTATTGATTTCGAACTTTTTTTTTAATAACATATATGTTATAATATTCCAGGCTAATGTACTTTCTCGGAAAATTTACAACTGTCCTGCAAGTAAAATATATTCCTTTTTCGAGAAAAAGGGCGTGTCTTCGTTCCATGACGGAGCCGTTGAGTAAAAGAGACTCGGCCTGCTGTCTTACTCGCCGATACGCCTGATTATCAGATTCTTATTGATCACTTTATGTTGCAGGAGTGGAAAACACAACTGCCCTTGACCATTTATCTTTACTGCGTTCCTACATATTATACCTTTTATCCGTCATGTAATTGGACTGCTTTATTTCACTTGCCTTTTACTGATTCTAAAACTGTGACTAAAAGTAAAAACTTTACCAATGTAAATACTACTACCATGTTTTGTTTTAAAAACCTTTATTGTGAAAATGTCAGTATACAAATACGGGCCTATAACCACGTGGGCCGGCCATGGAGCAAACTGAAATCGTATATGATGAGGAGACATTTACATTATAGAGGAACGTAACGAACGAGCCATTAGGTTGCAAGAACTAAGGTGTCTAACAGTTGCGGAATCGGTGGACGTACATTTTGTAATTAAAATACGACAGGGCCACTTACAAAAAAGTTATCTAGATATACATTTGCGTGCAAGTACCATGAGTGACGTTAATTCGAACTTTTAATAGTACAGTAATCAATAACACATCAGAACTTAATATCAATAGGGATGTCGAAATATTCAATCAATTCTCGTCCCCGCCCGCCATGAGCATCAAAACTGCATTCATATCTCGTGATATCAACGTTGTTCAACCAGTACACAACAAGGAGTTACGAGTCCCATTTATACCGGCGCCATTTTGGGCGAGGCCGGGCAGGTCCAAGATATAGTCAAAATGTCTCAACCAACCATCGGCCAGACCAGAACCCCTTTCGGCCCTTTATGCTACAAGATGGTGTCTTCCATTCAGAAAATATTGTTGGCAGCATTTTGAAAGGAAAGATAAACAGCCGTTCTCCTAGTGAGTCTCACATTGTTACATTTAGGAAGAATGTTGAAGAGTAATATGTGGAAAATCTGAAGCCATTTTTCTACAAACTCTCAATCAGCCTTGGATGGAAAAAAAAATCCTGAAGAATGTACAAACTGAAAACCAATTTTTGTCTGTATAGCATCAACAGCAACGCTTGAGTCAGCTTTGTGTCAAGCCGCCATTTTCATTCAATCAATAGCGTCCACCTGCACACATTCAGGGACCTGGTCGTGTCTTCAGGTGAAACGGATTGTGGGACAAGAAGCAGAAAGGAAAAGGAAAAAAGTTCCGCCGGACCTCGGGAGCCGGCCGCCTATGTCATGGGCGATCTTTGGCCACACCAGGGCAATAGTGAAGCTGCAGCAGGTGCAAATAAGCTTCAGACAGTCTTACAAGCACTGCTCAGAACTCTCAACGATGGCACTCAACATCCAGGACTTGCCATCCGGATCTTGGCGCCTTGTGCTGGTTCCGACCTATTCACACATCGGTCCACTACTGACATCACCTCATAAGCCAACGGGGCACCCCACACCGACTTTCGGCGCAGCATTGTAGGATGGCCACACCAGTGCGGCAACTTGCTGGACACAACCTCGGTGCCATCCGGATCTCGGCGCGTTCGAGTCACTGTACCGCAAAAGTGACCGGAACTCAGCTGAACACGCCGTCTTTCGGCGCAGCATTGTAGGATGGCCACACCAGTGCGGCAATTTGCTGGACACCACCTCGGGCAATAGTGAAGCTGCAGCAGGTGCAAATAAGCTTCAGATAGTCTTACAAGCACTGCTCAGAACTCTCAACTATGGCACTCAACATCCAGGACTTGCCATTCGGATCTTGGCGCCTTGTGCTGGTTCCGACCTATTCACACATCTGTCCACTACTGACATCACCTCATAAGCCAACGGGGCACCCCACGCCGACTTTCGGCGCAGCATTGTAGGATGGCCACACCAGTGCGGCAACTTGCTGGACACAACCTCGGTGCCATCCGGATCTCGGCGCGTTCGAGTCACTGTACCGCAAGAGTGACCGAAACTCAGCTGGACACGCCGTCTTTCGGCGCAGCATTGTAGGATGGCCACACCAGTACGGCAATTTGCTGGACACCACCTCGGTGCCATCCGGATCTCGGCGCGTTGTGCTGCCTTCGGCCTACTGTTGCCGCAAGTGCGAACGCAACTCAGTTGGACGGCGAGTAAAAAGATAAGGGGCGCCGCACTGCAGCCGAGGAGCCTCCATCTTGGGGGAGACGCACAGCCCCCACTGACTGACGCAACCTCACAGGCCAATGGGGCGCCCCACGCCGACTTTCGGCGCAGCATTGTAGGATAGCCACACCAGTGCAGCAACTTGCTGGACACTAACTCGGTGCCATCCGGATCTCGGCGCGTTGTGCTGCCTTCGGCCTATTCGCACACCGGTCCGCTACTGACGCCGCCTGACGTGCCAACGGATTTTCTACGCTTTTTGTAGCCCTCTGCCGCATAACAGGTCATGTGACTTGTTTATAAAACTTTTCATTGGTTCATTTTACTTTTGGTTTCCTAAAGATGGAAGGCTTGGTCATATGACCTAAAAATAACACTTTTCATTGGTTTAGAACATTTTTTTTCCCAAACGATGAAAGCCCCACCTTGTTTCTGGATGATTCAGACTGAAGCTGGCGTCACCATGAGAGCACCACCATCTCGTGGCTCCGTCGTGGTCATTCCGCGAGCAATCATGGCAGCCGCTCCCCACCGGAAGCCTGCAGGAGTCGAGGGCCCCCAAGACTTTTGTAGAATCTTCACGGCTGAGGGGACGCTTTCGAGAATGGAGCCCAAGCCCTAGCAGGCAAGCGTCCGAGTTCCAAGGTGTCCCAGGGCCATTTTAGTGGACCAGGCCCAAAACCGAAGAGCCGGCCGCCATTTTAAGAGTCCTGTGGCAACCGCCTATCGCTGCACTGCAAGAGTGGGAGCAACTCAACTACATGGTGAGCGAGACGCTGTAGCCGCAAGAGCGGGCGCAACTCAGCTGGATGGCCGCCACCTGTGGAGGCCCGTTCACGCCGCCTCCCCCACGCCCCCCCCCCCCCGGGCCGCCCCACGCCAATTTTCGGAGCAGCATTGTAGGATACCAAAACCAGTGCAGCAGTTTACTGGACATCACCTGGGTGCCATCCACATCTCAGCGTGTTCTGCTGCCTTGGGACTATTCGCACAACAGACCGCTACTGACGAGGCCTCCCCCCGCACCACCCGGGATGCCCCACGCTGTTTTTCTGAGCTGCATTGTAGGAAACCAAAAACCAGTGCGGCACCCAGGTGACATCACCTGGGTGCCGTCCAGAACTCAACATGTTGTGCTGCCTTGGGACTATTCGCACAAAAGACAGCTTCTGACCATTGTTGCTTTTTTTTGTCAAAAATGTTTAAATGTTTGTTACAGTTTTTGTTCCGTTCGTTATATTTAAAAGTTAATAAAGTTTTATAATCCTACTTTGTTGGAGTGCTATATATTTTTAAAAAATCGGGTGAATGGGGCCTTGAATCGGGTTATTGTCATGTGTGGGCTTTGCAAGTGTACTGCTACAGGATCGGACATTTCAAACTCAAATGCACGTTCTTTTTCTTACCTTTCCGAAGCATGGAGCGCAATAGCAGGCAGAGAAAGGGTGATGCAAGTGTTGAACACTGCCTGGCCGGGCAAGTTGCTGGCAGTGCCCCCCCCCCGCCCGCTCCTGAAAGAGGACACACACACACCGCCGCCCCGAGTACTTCACAGATCTTTAAAAGACCATGCGCTTGTTCATGAGGCTTAAATGGTTTATCACCCCTTCTAGAACCCCTGCATCGACCCTCTGACGTTTCCTGGAAGAATTACCACGTAACACAATACCAAGCCTTGTCAGCTGAAACCCCCGAGGAATCGTGGGGCATATTATCAAGGGGGTTTATCTCCGCTTTTTTGGCTTTAAAAGCCAAGAAAGCGGAGATAAAATTATCTCCCTATTACCAAGCTGTCGCTAACACCAGTTAGTGACAGCTAAAAGGAGATAGCGACCATCTTGGGCCCCGCTTTGCATGTCAGTGATATTTATCACTAATGACATGCAAAGTGGGCGTGCCAAGATGTTAGCGACTGGAAACAGTCCCTAACATCGCTATCTCCTATTACCAACTTTTGGAGATATTCGCGCTAAGCGCGAATATCTCCAAAAGCTAACACCTGACCTGAGCAGTTCTTAGCCATGTTATCCAATGGTAGGTGGATAACATGGCTAAGAGCATTTGCTCGATAATGCATGAATATCGCTAACTTTTCAGCGATATTCATGCATTGCGGCCGTTTTTTTTCGCATTTGCGATAAACCTTGCTAATAGCAAGGTTTATCTGCGATAAAAATCGCCGATGTGCGGCGATAATTTTTGTCTCTAAACAAGTTAGAGACAAAAATTATCGCTAGTTGTTGGTAATATGCCCCCGGGTTTTTGCTTGCAGAAATCGGGAGGCGGGAGACTAGCACTGAAATCAGTAGTCTCACGCCTGAATCGGGAGGGTTGGCATGTCTAGATTCTCTACAGCTAAGGCCATAAACTACATCCGCAGGGCTAGGTGATAGCCTGGGACCGGCCTGGCATCTAAAATGGCTGCCGTGCACGACAAAATTGTGGCATTGGAAAAAAGGCAAGATGGCGCAGACAATGTTTATCAATAAGGATTCATTTATAACAAAATATTATGTCTGGATTCTCTACAGCTGGGGCCATAAACTACATCCGCAGGGCTAGGTGATAGCCTGGGACCGGCCTGGCATCTAAAATGGCTGCCGTGCACGACAAAATTGTGGCATTGGAAAAAAGGCAAGATGGCGCAGACAATGTTTATCAATAAGGATTCATTTATAACAAAATATTTTATCGCACTGACAAATTGGCGGTCAACACTTCCTGATTTCCATCGAATCGAACGTTAACAGACGTCACGCAGCAAAAAAAAAAAAAAGCTCACGCACAGCCGCTGGAAGACATGTATCAACATATATGAGCCTCCTCAGCCACCCTCAGAAAACATAAGGGATCAGGATACGTCTCCCATACCCCCTTATACCTAGTAATTTAATTAAATCGAAACACAAAATGGCGAATTCCCGTTCACAAGATGGCAGCCGCTCCGGACTGTTTAGAATGTTTACAGACACCCGAGAGCCAATCAGCTTTCCGTGCGCAAGTCGCGTGGCGCGCCCGGTACGCGCCCCGGTGCGTGTACCGGGGCGCTGCTATAGATATACATATTTTTTTGAACCTAAATTACTCAAAATCCACTGGAGCACATATCTTGAGACATAGCAAAGGTACATCGGGCTACCAGTCCCTACAATTTTGCCAAGTTTGGTGTAAATCCATTCAGCCGTTCGGGCTAAAAGTGAGGTCGACCGCCCTATGGAAATTAACATGGGGAAAACGCGTTTTGGGACCCCCCTTTTATCTCGGCCCCCGCTTGACGCATCCCCCCCAAACTTTCAGGGAAGGACCGGAGCTTGACGAGGCCATTTTGAGGAAATTTTCAGGCAGATTCGTCAACTGGCGCCAAAGTTATTCCAAATAGAATTTTGAGATTTAACATTGAAAAAAATCCTAACTATAACTACCTACTGGCGACCGGCAGTAGGTAATATATATATATATATATATATATATATATATATATATATATATATATATATATATATATATAAATATATAAATAGAAATATATAGAAATATAAATATAAATATGTGATCAAGTCCCCCTGGCAGGGACAAAACGCGTCATGGCTGCCTGGGTTTGTTTGTAAGATGAACCTAAAATAAACTGAGGTATTTTTACAGCTTTGTGGTCCGTGTTCTGTTTCCGTATCCTGCGAGGGCGAAGCGGTGTTAGGAGTTAGTTGTTGATATATATATATATATATATATATATATATATATATATATATATATATATATATATATATATATATATTACCTACTGGCGGTCGCCAGTAGGTATATATAGTTAGGATTTTTTGTCTATGGGACTTTTGAAAATTCTATGTCTAATAACTTTGGCGTTTGTGGACGGAATCGGCTGAAATTTTCAGGAAAATGGCACAGTTTGATTCTGAGCAGCCCCTGAAAATTTGGGGGGGTTTCGTCAAGGGGGGGCCGTGAAAAAAGGGGGGTCCCAAAACGCGTTTTTCCCATGTTAATTTCCATAGGGCCTTTGGCCTCACTTTTAGCTCGAACGGCTGAATGGATTTGCACGAAACTTGGCAAAATTGTAGGGACTGTTAGCCCGATGTGCCTTTGCTAGGTCTCAATATATGTGCTCCAGTGGATTTTGAGAAATTAACGTTCAAAACAAGATATATATCTGTAACAGCGCTCCGGGCTGCGCTCCGGTCCGCTTACTTTTCGCGAAACAGAACTTTGCGATGCGAAGCTGATTGGCTCTCCGGTGTCTGTCAACATTCTAAACAGTCCAGAGCGGCCGCCATCTTATCTCTCGGTAGGATCGAGAGAGAAGAAGAGGTGAAAAACGAAGGGGGAATTTAATGAAAGGGGGCTAGGTAGACCCCTCTTGACCCCCTAGGAATGATGTTGGGGTTATTAAAGGGTCCCGTGGGGAAAATAAAAAAAAATATATTTTTCACGGTAGAAGCGCTTCACTGGCCGCGAACTGGGCCGCAAACTGGTAGCGAAACGGGAATTCGCCATTTTGTGCTTCGTTTTAATTAAATTACTAGGTATAAGGGGGTGCGGGAGACGTATCCTAATCCCTTATGTTTTCTGAGGGTGGCTGAGGAGGCTCATATATGTTGATACATGTCTTCCAGCGACTGTGCGTGAGCTTTTTTTTTTTTTGCTGCGTGACGTCTGTTAACGTTCGATTCGATGGAAATCAGGAAGTGTTGACCGCCAATTTGTCAGTGCGATAAAATATTTTGTTATAAATGAATCCTTATTGATAAACATTGTCTGCGCCATCTTGCCTTTTTTCCAATGCGAGAATTTTGTCGTGCCCGGCAGCCATTTTAGATGCCAGGCCGGTCCCAGGCTATCACCTAGCCCTGCGGATGTAGTTTATGGCCCCAGCTGTAGAGAATCCAGACATGCCAACCCTCCCGATTCAGGCATGAGATTACTGATTTCAGTGCTAGTCTCCCGCCTCCCGATTTCTGCAAGCAAAAACCCGGGGGCATATTACCAACAACTAGCGATAATTTTTGTCTCTAACTTGTTTAGAGACAAAAATTATCGCCGCACATCGGCAATTTTTACCGCAGATAAACCTTGCTATTAGCAAGGTTTATCGCAAATGCAATAAAAAACGGCCGCAATGCATGAATATCGCTGGAAAGTTAGCGATATTCATGCATTATCGAGCAAATGCTCTTAGCCATGTTATCCACCTCCCATTGGATAACATGGCTAAGAACTGCTCAGGGCAGGTGTTAGCTTTTTGAGATATTCGCGCTTAGCGCGAATATCTCCAAAAGTTGGTAATAGGAGATAGCGATGTTAGGGACTGTTTCCGGTCGCTAACATCTTGGCACGCCCACTTTACATGTCATTAGTGATAAATATCACTGACATGCAAAGCGGGGCCCAAGATGGTCGCTATCTCCTTTTAGCTGTCACTAACTGGTGTTAGCGACAGCTTGGTAATAGGGAGATAATTTTATCTCCGCTTTCTTGGCTTTTAAAGCCAAAAAAGCGGAGATAAACCCCCTTGATAATATGCCCCACGATTCCTCAGGGGTTTCAGCTGACAAGGCTTGGTATTGTGTTACGTGGTAATTCGTCCAGGAAACGTCAGAGGGTCGATGCAGGGGTTCTAGAAGGGGTGATAAACCATTTAAGCCTCATGAACAAGCGCATGGTCTTTTAAAGATCTGTGAAGTACTCGGGGCGGCGGTGTGTGTGTGTCCTCTTTCAGGAGCGGGCGGGGGGGGGGGGGCACTGCCAGCAACTTGCCAGGCCAGGCAGTGTTCAACACTTGCATCACCCTTTCTCTGCCTGCTATTGCGCTCCATGCTTCGGAAAGGTATGAAAAAGAACGTGCATTTGAGTTTGAAATGTCCGATCCTGTAGCAGTACACTTTCAAAGCCAACACATGACAATAACCCGATTCAAGACCCCATTCACCCGATTTTTTAAAAATATATAGCACTCCAACAAAGTAGGATTATAAAACTTTATTAACTTTTAAATATACCGAACGGAACAAAAACTGTAACAAACATTTAAACATTTTTGACAAAAAAAAGCAACAATGGTCAGAAGCTGTCTTTTGTGCGAATAGTCCCAAGGCAGCACAACGTGCTGAGTTCTGGACGGCACCCAGGTGATGTTACCTGGGTGCCGCACTGGTTTTTGGTTTCCTACAAGGCAGCTCAGAAAAACAGCGTGGGGCGTCCCGGGTGGTGGCCTCGTCAGTAGCGGTCTGTTGTGCGAATAGTCCCAAGGCAGCAGAAAGCGCTGAGATGTGGATGGCACCCAGGTGATGTCCAGTAAACTGCCGCACTGGTTTTGGTATCCTACAATGCTGCTCCGAAAATTGGCGTGGGGCGGCCCGGGGGGGGCGTGGGGGAGGCGGCGTGAACGGGCCTCCCCAGGTGGCGGCCATCCAGCTGAGTTGCGCCGCGCCCGCTCTTGCGGCTACAGCGTCTCGCTCACCATGTAGTTGAGTTGCTCCCACTCTTGCAGTGCAGCGATAGGCGGCTGCCACAGGACTCTTAAAATGGCGGCCGGCTCTTCGGTTTTGGGCCTGGTCCACTAAAATGGCCCTGGGACACCTTGGAACTCGGACGCTTGCCTGCTAGGGCTTGGGCTCCATTCTCGAAAGCATCCCCTGAGCCGTGAAGATTCTACAAAAGTCTTGGGGGCCCTTGACTCCTGCAGGCTTCCGGTGGGGAGCGGCTGCCATGATTGCTCACGGAATGACCACGACGGAGCCACGAGATGGTGGTGCTCTCATGGTGACGCCAGCTTCAGTCTGAATCATCCAGAAACAAGGTGGGGCTTTCATCGTTTGGGAAAATAAAAATGTTCTAAACCAATGAAAAGTGTTATTTTTAGGTCATATGACCAAGCCTTCCATCTTTAGGAAACCAAAAGTAAAATGAACCAATGAAAAGTTTTATTAACAAGTCACATGACCTGTTATGCTTACCTTACGCGCTGCGCGCCGCGCCCCGGATCACTTCTGGGTGCGCTAACGCGGCGTGTCATATAACGCATTACGCGACAACGTAGGTCAAGAATATAGTAAAAATGTCTCCACCAACCAGCGTTCGGAACACAACCCCTTTCAGCAGTCCAAAAAGTTCTGTTAAATGACAACAGAGGGGACAGGCAACAAGAACCATCAGTCAAAGAGGGGAGGGCAAGTTCTTCTCTACCGGGTCATGTTGGGGCGCTACCGTAACTGATCAAATTGGTAGTCTACAGTGTTTCTGGATGTTTCAGACTAAAGCTGGCGTCAGCATGAGAGCACTACCATCTCGTAGCTCCGTTGTGGCCATTCCACGAGCAGACATGGCAGCCGCTCCCCACCAGAAGCCTGCGGGAGTCGGGGGCCCCCAAGACTTTTGTAGAATCTTCACGGCTGAGGGGACGCTTTCGAGAATGGGACCCAAGCCCTATCAGGGAAGCGTCCGAGTTCCAAGGTGTCCCAGGGCCATTTTAGTGGACCAGGCCCAAAACCGAAGAGCCGGCCGCCATTTTGAGAGTCCTGTGGCAGTCGCCTATCGCTGCACCGCAAGAGCGGGAGCAACTTAACTACATGGTGAGCGAGACGCTGTAGTCGCAAGAGCGGGCGGTAAACAGCTGAATGGCGGAAGAGGCACAGTGTAGCAAAAGCGGGCGGAATGGCAACTAAAATGGTAAAGGGGCGCCCCACTACAGCGTGTCTTCAGGTCAAACGGATTGTGGGACAAAGTCCAGAATAGAAGAGTCAACAAAAGGCAAAAAGTTCCGCCGGACCCCGGGAGCCGGCCACCTATGTCGGGGGCGATCTCAGGCTACACCAGTGCTATAAGACTTGGGGAGGGGGTCGGAGCCAAGCGTCTTCTCCGAGTCCGTGCCATCACACCGCCCATCGGGGGCCTCCGTCAAGCGGTTTAGGGAGGTACCATATAACATTGTTTTCAAATGCAGTCAGGTCCACAAACGACCCTCACTTACTTTGAGAATAGTGAAGCTGCAGTAGGTGGAAATAAGCTTCAGACAGTCTTACAAGCACTGCTTTTGTAAACATTTTTTGATTTTTTTGTATTTTTGCACAGTTTTATAATTTTTTTTTTGTTTTTGATGGAGGGGAAACAACAAAGCACAGGCATTGAAAAAGGCTCAAACTCAGAACTCTGAACTATGGCACCCAACATCCAGGACTTGCCATCCGGATCTTGGCGCCTTGTGCTGCTTCCGACCTATTCACACATCGGTCCACTACTGACATCATCTCATAAACCAACGTAATGTAAATAGTTATTTAATAAAATGTTTTACCCTGTTACTTTGCTGGTGTGTTGTCTATATTTTTAATATTTGCATAGGGTTTGTCGTTATTTTGGGCGGGGTGGGTGACGGAGCCGAGCTGTCTTGCAGCCCTCATGGTGTGGCGCTCAGTTCATCTCACTATTTTCGTATTTCTCATGAAGGGTTGTTCCTAATGTTTCTATTTTAGCGAGGTCAAAAAGAGATCCAATTAGTGGCCTACTGATTTTGCTCGATTACTTTTATTTTTTTACACGATTTTTCATGATTTTTCACTATCTGCAAAGACTAAACAGAGTATTGCGACTTTGTGCTTGTTTGTAAATAGAGAATGAACCAAAGAGAATCAATTGTAAAACAGTAAATGCTTGGATAACAATCAATCAAATGGAGAGACAAGCAGGCACAACGGATTACAACGGGGGTAAAGGCCTGCGTTAACTACTCTTCACTATCTGCAAAGAGAGAGTACTACTAAGAGAAAAGAGGGGAGGGGGGCAGCGTTCAAAGCACATCAGCGTGCATAAACACGAAAAAGTTTTTACCTATCACGTACTTGACATTTTACAGCTTTTGATATTTGCTATTAAAAAACCAATGAAATTCACAGAAAAAACCATAGGTTATAGGCCATATATAGTTAGGAATTTGCATTTACAAAACCTTGAAAATTCACTGAAAAAACCATTGGCTATAGACCATATATAGTTAGGAATTAGCCTTTTCAAAACCTTATTTTACTCACACAAAACCATTGAAATTTCATATATAGTTAGTTTCACTAACTATATATCGCGCACCCGCAATCCACTGCTGATGATGTCACATATTACATCATTCATGACATGGTTAGTGACATCACTGATGACATCTCAAATGACATCACTGATGACATCACTGATGACAACATCCAGTGACTGTATGTTTCTGTAAAGTTAAAATATGTCTCACATATTGAAGAATGAGTGGATGTATAAGTGTCTGGATGAAGGATTTAGTAGGTGCATGACTGACTGTATGAGTGAGTGATTAAATGTGTCTCACTGAGTGCATGGGTTAGTGACTAAACTGTTTTAATTTGTGCATCATTATATCTGTTGTTCTACAAACTGCTGCATATGTTGATCAGTAGCTATATGAGTAACTGTATGGGTTATTCATTGGTTGAGTAGTTGATTCACTATATGTATGGGTTCAAAAGTGCATGTGGAAACAGCTGTATGGGCGGTTGACTGTGCATGAGTGTAATAGTGAGTGAATGGATATCTCAGTGCTACATGTCAAAGTAAGTACATATGTAAAACACAGTACATGTGAGAGTTGACATATATAAATAACTGTGCATAAGAGCCAGTGAATGTGTGAGTGGCTGTATGGATCATTGTGAACATGTATCAGGGATTGTATACGAGAGTAAAGTAAATATGTGTTAGTATATGTTTGAATAAGTAAGGTGTGTATAACTGTATAGTTGAGAAAATGGAGGTGGGATTGATTTTTTGCATAACTGACTAGGTGTGTGAGTAACTCCATGGATGAGTGACAGTCTGTGACTATCTGTTTACACTGATTGTATCTAAGGTTATATTAGAGTCTGAAGAGGTTCATGGTATTATCACATGAATTATATCATCAGTGATGTGATCAGTCATGTCAAATGAGATGTTATCAGTGATTTTATCAGTGATGTCATTTGAGATGTCATCAGTGATGTCATTTGAGATGTCATCAGTGATGTCATTTGAGATGTCATCAGTGATGTCATCAGTGATGTCACTAACCATGTCATGAATGATGTAATATGTGACATCATCAGCAGTGGATTGCGGGTGCGCGATATATAGTTAGTGGAACTAACTATATATGAAATTTCAATGGTTTTGTGTGAGTAAAATAAGGTTTTGAAAAGGCTAATTCCTAACTATATATGGTCTATAAACAATGGTTTTTTCAGTGAATATATATATATATATATATATATATATATATATATATATATATATATATATATATATACATACATATATATATATATATATATATATATATATATATATATATATATTCTTTGAATTGCTTGAAATATATATATATGTATATGTATATATATATATATATATATATATATATATATATATATATATATATATATATATATATATATATATTTCAAGCAATTCAAAGAATACATATATACATTTTTTTTTCTCCGCACTTTTAGTTGTCTTGTGCCTGGAAAAAGACAGACATGGACCTCAACTTGCAGGTGCAAAACTATTTATTGCAGACAGTCCGCTATGACGGATTTAAGCTTGGATAGGCCTCGATCACATAACGCCACTATGGGACCAAAGTATTTACAGTGACAAGTGCTATACCAATACCATGAACAATGATAACGGACTGCTCATACAATTGAACACGTAGTATCTTGATTAAAACAAACTTGATATTGCTTGGTTTAAAAAATAGGGTAAAATACCTCCATTTTATAGAACCTATGTTAAAAAAATTATTATAGACATAAAAGTAAAAGCATTGTTATAAGAGCATCGTAATTAACACTTAGTTTAATTAAAATACAATACAAGCATCAATGCATTTTCAGAAACCTTGTCGTGATATTCCATATAATAGATCTTTTGCTAATACTTGTCTATTTGCCATATTGTTGATGGCCGAAATTTGCCAATGGTAATTATTTAATTTGTTCCTTTATTATCAAGTTTTGTAATGACCCTAAATCATTTACTATCTTGTCATATCTGAAAGCAGTCTGTAAAAGTGCTGAAGTGCATAAATTGCTAAAGAATAAAGTGCTATATATACAAAATGATCTCCTGTTTATGTTTTTGAAGTGCAAAAGTGCAAATAAAATAGCATCAGGTAGGTAGCATCATTGCAGGGTAACTGATGGACTCAATGTCCTGAATGACTGTACAATTCTGTTAAGCTGTTGATTAAGGATCGCTATATCAATGTTGATAATGTAGCCAAGAATTTTACAAAAAGAAAAGAAATGTTTCAAATGTTTAAAATTCTTCTTATATGTCAATGTATTATTCCAATGAAGTGACTGTGTCCTAGCTTGTGGTACCCTGACTTTTGCCTAAATACTCTTGCTAGCTGTTTTGGTTGTGGTTATCATACAACATGGCAGGGGTTTAGTTTGTGAGCTTATATAGCGCTAAAGGGAATCTCAGTGTGCGTGGACTTGCAAAAGACAGTTGCCACGGTGGGCTGATATAAAAGAGGGCAGTTTTCAAAGCCTTCCTACATTTCAAATGGTCTGGGCATTGCCTTAAAGCTTTAGGGAGTTGGTTCCATAAGTAGAGTGCCTGATATGAAAAGGCCTTTTCTCCAGTCTGTGCTTTTTTGACCATGGGAAGTTTGAGCACAGATTTCGAGGCCAGATCGAAGGTCCCTTTGGGGGGTATATTGATGGAGCCTCTCCTACAGATCCATTTCCCCATATTGCCTTGTGCGTCAGATAACAGATCTTAAACTGCACAGGTAACCAGTGTAGTTGTTGTAGAAGAAAGAGTGAAGCAGATCTGTGAGGGGGGATTAGGACTAAGCGTGCTGCAGTGTTTTGTACCACCTGAAGGCGGTTCAGAGAAGACTTGTTAACTGCGATAAGTAAGGCGTTACAGTAATCTAAGTTACTCAGCAGCAGGGTTTGGTCGAGGGTCTTTTGCAAGGGGTCGGGGAGATACGGAAAAACTCTTCTCAGCAGTCCCAACACATGAAAGCATGAGCCAACGGTGTGTGTTGCATGCTCTTTCATTGATAACGTCTGTTCAAGATGCACCCCTAAGTTGACTTTGTTTTTGGTGCTGGAGAGGTTCCCAGTTTTTTAGGCCACCAATCTGATGCCCAAAGGAGTGGGGCCTCTCCAAAGAGCATGGTTTCAGTCTTTCCAGCATTCAGCTGTAAGAAGTTGTTTCTCATCCACTGTGAGATGGCCAGCATGCCAAAAGAGAAGGAAGCTTGGGCTGTCTGGGAGGTCTTATTGAAGGAGAAGGTAAGTTGGGTGTCATCTGCATAGGATATTGGGATTAACCTGTAGTTCCTCAATAGTGAGGCCAAGGGGCAATGTAGATGTTGAACATGGTTGGGCTTAAACATGATCCTTGAGGCACTCCATTGGTCAGTTCTTTCGTATTGGATCAATATGGTACCAGGTTAATAGTCTGGGTATGATTAGAGAGGAAACTAGTCATCCACTGCCCCAATCCCGGCTTCCCTCAATCTCCTGAGCAGAGTCTGGTGGTCGACCGTATCGCATGTGGCAGAGAGATCTAGTAACACCATTAGGGTAGGTTGCCCATTATCTAGTACGAGCCTCATGTTGTCAGTAACAGCCACCAGGGCAGTTTCCGTGCTATGTTTTGGCCGGAAGCCCGATTGAGATGGATCCAGGTAGCCGGCTGATTCGATATGCTCAGATAGATGTTTATTAACAAGTTTTTCCAGAACTTTGCTCAAAAAAGGTTGGAGGGAGATAGGGTGGAGATTTGAGAGATCCTCCATGGAAACTTTTTTTTTTGTTCGGATTGGATTGATCTGAGCCGCCTTCCATGTTAAAGGTATGTGGCCTTCCTTCAGAGATAGATTCAATAGAGAACATATGAGATCTGATAGCAATTTGGCAAGAGAGGCTGAAATTCTTGCAGGTAAGACATTGAGAGGCGAGACAGATTTTATTCTTGCACATTAATGTTTCTGTCTCTTCCGAGATAAAAGGGGGAAATTCAACAGTGATTTTGACCTTGTGCTAGGTGGAGATACTGTTATAGTGTATCCCGGCAGAGGACAACTTGTTGCGGTGATCTTATTATAGATGGTGTCAATTTTCTGTATAAAGAAGTCACTTATTTTATTGCAGAGAGACTGGGAAAAGTTTTCTTCCAATTCACAAGCTTTGGGGCTAGTAGTAAAAGCTTTCAGAATCTGGTACAAGGCTTTGGGGGTGTTCTCTGTTTGGCTTAGTTGGTGAGCTATATGAGTTTTTTGAGTCTGCTTAATGTTTTTGTGCTAGAGGGTGAGGGCTGATCTGTAGTTCTCTTTGTCATCTTTAAGATGGGTTCGCACCATCTTCTTTCTAAGTTTTTACAGTGGCTTTTTTCCTTATGAAGTTCAGGAGTAAACCACGCCCCTCACCAGCTGCCCCCGACCGGAACCCATATCGATCTCCGCCCTCCCTCCCCTGACCTCACTTGCTTCCCCACTTACAGAGATCTTTCTTTTCTACAGTTGTCTAGACATAGGGGATAGTTAACTTACTGGTCAAGTTCCCCGACCAGACCCCCTCCCTTATTGCAGACGGAAGTAACCATTGCATCATGCAACTGGCAAGAAGTGGCCCCCTTACAGAACTCATACCGCCTGCCGACTGCTGAGCCGCGACAGCGCCCAAGGACTGCAGTAAGATGCGGACTCACACCGGAACCCCACCCACGTTAGGACACTACCAGGATATGCAATACACCTATCATCACCCCCCAGTCTTTTACTTTGCGACCTCCTACTTGCAACACTGGAGAGACGCATATATACCGCACCACCAGACATCCTGGTCTCCATACACAATGGCTGCAAACAAGCCACGCCAAGCTTCACAACTTGCTCTTATTCCTCAGTGAGCTATACCATCACACATCTTGCTGCACCTGCGTCGGCATTAGGCACACCCGTCTGAACCGCCACCCGCCGACAGCTCCCCCACTACTGGCTAATCACGGCGGAAACCCAAATTCTCAGGGGGGACTTGAGCGCTGAACACAACAGCACTAATGCTTGACTAACTCTGCAATGTTTATGTTCATAATAAAAGATAAAATGTAGACCTATCGTTTATACAACTGAATACCGAACTGTTGTCCATATATGTCTATGAATATCGCCGCTCGACCCCCGGGTTACCGGCTAAATGGCTGTGTCATTCAATTAAGGATCCTCTTGACTATATATGGGCCAGCCGGCCCATGCATGTCACGGAATGTACAAAGTATGGCAACAATGTTATGTACAATAAAGGTCTTCCAAAAACAAAAAAGTTCAGGAGTAAACCAGGCTGCCTGGGTTTGTCTGGGTTTATTTGATTGTGTTTTCGTTGGGGTGATCAGTTTGATGGCGGCTAAGGCTGTTTTATTGAAGTGGGCTAATTTGAACTGAGTCAGTATATTGGTGCAGCTTGTACAACCCACATATCCCTAGTGATACTATAGACAGGTGAAGAGGTCCTCACTGGCATTATGACCCCCAGGCGTCTTTGTATCTAGTTCCAAAATATTTCGGGTCTCTAATTTTCTTAGTGCAGACTCCCTGTGGCCTTCCCTACAAAAGTTTGGAACCGAGTCCAGTAGATAGTATCTGAACTGATCCAAATTGTTGATGTGCCTGTCTTTAAAATGGCGGGCAACCGCGTAGGTAGGGTCAGAATTGGTGATTGCCCGGATGTGTTGGAGTTTCCACTTGTGTGCCTGGAGCTTAGTACTGCCAACATAACACAGTTGAAAGGAACACTCCAACAGATAAAGCATGTGATCTGTCTTGCATATAAGGACTTTCGTAATTATAGTAGGTTTGTCACTGAATGGGGTTAGATATGATGTTTTTTTCACCCCAAATGTACAGACTCGACAGATGGTACATTTGAAGAAGTCCTTTCAAAGTGATAACCAGGTACATCCCTCCTTTGTTCTGGACTACTTTTAACAAGAGCATTGCTCATGGAGGTAGCTTTTCTATATGTAATGGAGGTTGATTTGGGCAAAAGGGGACCAATAATTGGGTCATCCAATACTAACAGTCAGTTTCTCTTTCCTGTTTGTTATACATGAAAATTAACCTAGTTTGCTGTTCCTCGTCTTTTTCTGCATGGGCTTAGAGGTTGTATCACAGATGTTCCTACCAAATAGGAGCTCTGCTCTATAGAGCAGTTGTGATATAGAAATTGCTGAATCGATTGTTTTATCGGAATAAGCTCTTGCCAAAAATCTGAGGGGCATATTATCAACAAAGTGGCAAAGAGAAGCGTTAGCCATCTTGGCTTAACGCCTCTTTTTGCCACTTCAGAAACGCTAGGCTGCACCATATTACCAAGGATATGGTGCAGTCTAGCATTTCCCTATGGGCTGGCGATAGGTTTTACAACTTATCGCCAGCGCAGGCACCCTTGCACCAGATTGCAAGGGTGTCTGCGAGCAGGGAGGTTTGTTTATGTTCAGGAAGGAGTTCCTTTCTGCACATAAACAAACCTTAAATGCCAATTTGTAACTTACATGTGTGCTGCTTTACACAGCACACATGTAAGTTACAAATAGGCATTTTTTAAAAGAGGTTTGTGTATGTACAGGAAGGGACACCTTCCTGTACATAAAGAAACCTTGCCATTTTGCATTTTCCATGTGCGCTGCACAAGACAGCACACATGAAAAAAGCAAAAATGAGGAGAAAAGAAGCATTTCTGCTTGTTTCGCCACATTAACACCAGGATTTTTCAGGTGTTAAATTCGGCACTGCCACCTATTATCACCAAGCTTGATAATTAAGTATGGGCGAATTTTGCGAATCTCGCGTTCGCGAATTTTGCGGATTTGCAAACTCGCAATCCGCAAAATCCGCGAATTCTTGCGAATTTGCGGATTTTTTTTTTTGTGTTCGCAAGGATTTCTGCCAGTTCGCGAGGGTTTCGTACCAGTTCGCAATTGCGAACTTACATTTCGGCGCGCAACGGTCGCGATTATGTTGTTTCTACGTCTGGTTCATCATCACAGGTTCCCAGCACCCTCTGTTTCACCACTGCAACCCTCTGTTACATCAATGCCACCCTCTGGTTCATCATTACTGTAGATTATGGGGGGGAAAAGCAAGCACACCAGCCCTGCTTCAACTGAGATGAATTAATTTGGGGTTAGTTTATTAATGTGTCACTGTTTTAAAATTCCAGTCTGGCACCTGCTTCCTTATCTGTAATTTTGCTTTCTGTTGCAGTGCATTTTTTTCCCCAGGACTTTTGTGGCCTACTTGTAGCTATTCTATGAGCCTGCTGTGAGGGTCAGAGCAGGGTCATACAATTGTTGCAACTAGCAACTGAATTCTGGAGGGGCCCCAGTCAGGAAGCACTACAGGGAATTGTTACTAATGATGAGTTTGAACTCTTGCCCCTGCCGAGTGCTTTCAGTTTTGAAAAACTAGTTTTTCTGCAATTTCGCGGGGTTCGCGGGGCGCGAACACGCGCGAGATCGGATTCGGAAGCCGCATATTCGTGCGAATATGCAATTTGGTTTTTTTGCGGCATGTTAGTTGGCAAGGTTTTGTGTGTTTTTGCGAGCTGCTCGTAGCGCAAGGCGCGAAGTTACCCTCGCGGTCGTTCAAGGGCGCAGCTATCTTGTTTGCCTGACGTATTTCCGTTTCCGGGCGCGAAGTGTAATCTCGCAAAGTCTGCGGCTTGCCAGTACAGTTTTGCGCGTGTTCGCAAGGAAAATCTCGCGCGAACTTACCCGCACGGTCATGAACGGGCGCGCCCATCTTGTTTCTCATTCATTGCTATGGTTCTGGGCATGGTCTTTGTATCCTCTGTCAATCTCTGCCATCCTTTGCTTGTTTGAAGTTTTTTTGGATCTATTTTACTTATTATCTATCCCTCTATTTTTCTAGGCCTATATTTTTGTGTTTACTGCTTCTTTTGGTTAATTTTAAACTACTTTTGTAAACTCTTTTCTTTTCTTCTCTTCCCTATTCTATTTTCTTTATTCCTTTCCGCCCAGACCATGGTGAAGGGAGCCGGGAAGCATCCCCAGAAGGGGAAGGGTCCCACACCCCGTGTCCGGCTCCCGTGCGGGCGTTTGAGGGGGAAGCTAGTGATGCCACGGGAGATCTTTACCCCGGAGGAGGTGGGCCAACTCGTTTTTTATGTTCAGCGCCGCCTCCCCAGGACCATCATGGGAGGCGGCAAGATCAGTGCCGGGTACGGGGCCCGGGAGCGCCGGAAGCGGTGGGAGAAGGTGTGCCAGGCCATTTACCACCACTCTCGGGTCTGGCGCACCTACAACCAGGCCACCCACCGCTGGACGGATGTCCTGACCCGTGAGCGAGATCTGCTCGACCTCCTTGGCCTTGAGATCCCCGGGCTTGGTGAGTAGTAGTAGCTATGTCTTTACTACTATGTTTTCTCTTGCTGTGTTATTATATTGCAAATTTTTGTTTTTTACCAAGAGCAATAATGCTGCTTATTACATTGTAGGTAAATTATATTTCAAAATCTTCTGTGCATTTCAGGTACACTGCTCTCCTTCTTCTCAGTAGTGTTGCTACTATGTTTATTTGTTTTAGATTTTGTGTTCATTTCATTGGCCTGTGAAATTATGTATGAGTGTAGTTTAAAGAACTGCGTAATGCTACACACTAAGGTTCAGATTTTTAATTACCGGCGCATCCCTGCAAAGTAGCAGGGATGCGCCAGTAATTGTGCGTCACGCCACCATCACCCATGGTGCGCCGTATTTACAATGCGGCACACCATGGGCCCAAAACGTCACCAAAGCGTTACGCATCTGTGCCGTAAAGGCGGCGCATTGCTGGAGTTGCGTCGCAACGATGGTGCAGCTCCATCAATGCTCTGGGGTGCCCTATTTCCCCAATGCTGCGTCAAGCCGTACGTGTGCTTCAAGCAGGCGCAGGGTTTGAGTCACGCATCATTGTCCTCAAAGTGATTGATTGAAATCTTGTAGATTTCCCTCAGCCACTTTTAGGATGCGTTCCTGCGCAGGAACGCCCTCCCTTGCGCCGGAACGTCCCCTATTGGCGCAGGGCTTTACAACGTGATGCATCTCCCATATGCGTCACGTTGTTAATATACGCCGCACCATTGCGCCTCTTTTGTGCTGTCGCTGCGTCACAAAAGTCACGCAACAATGGAGCAAAAGAGCCGCAAGGGCCTTCTAAATCAGCCCCTACAGACTCAAGTCCAGTCCTTCCTTTGTACACATGGCGATAAGAACAAATAGTGGTGGTGGATTAATAGTTTGAGTATTTTAATGACTGGTTAATGTAGTAGGAAACTTTAGTGTTGTCGCTGATCTTCAATCACGATGGACTTTGGCTGTCACTTTGCGTGCTGCGGACTGCTGCCTGCCAATCCTAGGCAAACCTTTTTAGTACTTTGTTTAGTGAGTTACATAGGGTAGTTTCCAATTCGACGGTCCGCAAATCAAGCAATACTAAAGTAATGACGTAGTCGACCACATGAGATTGGTCAATATTATATCCCGTGGAGTCGTTCCCTATTTGCTATTTCGCAAAAATATTTTGTTACTTTGCTAGTTCTTTTGAAATGTTTGATTTGGTTGAGAAATATCATCCATGTTTTCTGTTTTTCTTTCTTTCATGTTGTACATCAGCTTCCCCCAGGGGCAAGAGGAGGACACAGGAGGAGAAGGAGGAGGGTGCTGTTGACGATGCAGGCCAGGACCGGGCAGGCGAGGGCTCCTTTGCTGGCCCCAGTAAGTTTTAATTTTAATATAGAGTACTTATTTTTTCCTAGCGTTCCTCATTCGATTTTTTCAAAATCGTCTTTGATCTTCTTGTAGACAGGATCTAAATTCTTATCCTGCCTCGACTATGACTCTGTGTGGTATTACTAGATTATTCTTATTAGTCTGTCTGTGTAGCTAACTAAGAGTGCACATTTGGCATTTCCATTGGACTCCCATTTTAGTCAGCAATAGCTCTATGCACTGAGTGCAGTCCTCTGGGATTGTCCATAATGTCTTTTCAAGTATTCTAAATGTTTATGCTTTGACCATTGCCAACAATAAAAAGGTGAATGACCACCAAGAAAGAATAAGATACTACTTTACTTTTGGTTTGGATAGGAGGACAATCCATTCTACTACTGTTGCAGGGACAAATCTGCACAAACAGAACTATGGACACTAAATAATGAATCGCTTCTTAGCTTATCAATTATAATAGGTGCTGTAACTATTAGACTTTCCACATACCTCAGTGATAACAGACTTTGTAGTTGAACTCCCAATCTCCTTACTGACTAGATAGTGTGACAGAGTCATTTAGCTCCCAAAGTCACCGATGGCAGAGGCACGGACTCATGCTTGCAAAAATTCGAAAACCTTTAGCTCATCCACTCTAGTCTGGAGGACCAAAAACCCCACAGAGTCTATTTAAGTTTAAAAGCTTTATTAAAAGTAAACACATTTATTAAATGCAAGTTTGTCATAAAAGTGAATGTGTAACTGAAAATGGAAAAGTGCTTAGTGCTGACGATTAATTGGGCACATTTCTTGTGGTCGAGCCGAGCTCTCACCTGGTTTGAACTTGATCCTGCTCGTGTTCTTAGAAGTCAAGCTTCTGTCTGTTAGGAGAAAAAGTGGTGCGTGTTAAAAAGTAAAAAGCAAACATTCATCAGTTGTGCCAAAAAGTGCAGCAAGACAGCAGCCTTCCCTGGAAAAAGGGACATTTTTACTCTAGAGTACACAGTCATAAATTATTAAATTGTATTATACTGTTTTTTTCACATTTCTTTCTTCCTCCTAGACCAAATATTATATAGTAGTGAGTGGTGTATTCTAACATTATTAAATGCACTTTGTAGGTGGAACATCTGGAGACGGGGCCAGCGCGGAGGTGGTGGTGGCATTGGACGAGGAGGACAACTCTGGGGAGGAGGCGGTGCAAGTGCCAGACAAGGGCATGCCTGTGAGGGTTCACACGGTGGTGGCGGGCAGAGGTAAGCTATACATTCCTTAGTCATTGAGATTGAAGACTGCAGAGTGTGCTTTCTGCACGGATGTATTATAAAAAAAGCAGGTAGTCGCCTCCTCTAAATGTACTTCCACTTTGCTGTGAAGTTTTTGGCGAGAAGAATCCCAATCAGATCTGAGGTGAACTTGATGGATGGGATGAACGAAAAGCGAAAGAAGGGTGTAAGTAAGTGTGGAAGCACGAGAAATGTAATGATGACTGGCAAAGAAGAATGATATGTGTTTGCTTGGTCCCCGAGGTGGCTGGGAAGGTAAGAAAATGGTATGGTGCATGGCTGGGTGAATGATGAAGCAAGGATGGGTGGAAGGAGAACAGCCTGGGTGGGTGAGACAGAAACTGTATGTGTGCATATACTTTGAATGGATGGATGCCTGGATCATTCATGGTACTATCTGACTCTTAGATAGCATATGTGTATCTAGAGAGAGTAGACGGTCACTGGATGAACTAAGTGTTACTTTGAAGAGCATGTAACACCGCACCCGCACGTCCGTTCCAGTGTAGGAAAGGCAAGGAAAAGAAGTTGTAACGTTGTCCAAATACTACCATGAATAGTAGCAGTAGTTTGTATTGCAACTGCAAGCACAGCATATATCCGGTTATTACGGTGGACACTCCCTACCTCTCTTAATAACTTTAGTTTAGTAGTAGTACGTCATTCATGTGTGGGTGTATCACTGTTCACTCAATAATAAGCAAAGCACCTAAAGTCATCCCATATGTCATCAAATACATCCCATGTGAAGTGATAGATAATCAGATAATTTAGCTTCTTCATTTTCCTTTTCTAATACTCATTTGCACTGTAGGGTGAAAGCTAAATTAATTAAGCAGTAGCCCTTTTAACAGAGTATTCTCAGTGCCACCCGTACTAGAAAAGTAAGAGCTTCACCACCTGCATGTACTGGACCGGTACAGTAACGCAAGTCTGTCTCACTCACCATGGTGTGCGTCTGTTTTTCTCGGGTGCAAGTTCACTGCGCTGGCATTATGCCGGCTTGCATAAGATAACGTACCAATTTTCCTAAACAAGAGAGAAGAAGAAGAATAAGAGTGGTGTAATGTCATAGTCGACTGTAATGGAAGTCCATAGTGCTCGTAGAATTTGTTCCTTAAACTCCCACTAATGTGAGAGCAAGGATGAAGAAGTCGGAGGTTACATAGATACTGTCCTCAATAGTTATGTACTGTGCTTTCAATTTGCTACTTGTACTGTTATAACTTTCTGCTCAATCATTTTGTGTTAATCTTAAGGAGCATTGGTTACAGACTATGTCTTTCTTTTTTCATGTAGTTGCTCCTTCCAAATCCAAGACACCATCAAGGAGGAAGGAGCTGGCTCGAATGGCCCGGCAACGGAGGCTGGATGCCACTGTCGCTGAATATCGGCGGCTGGTGGCCCTGGAGGAGGAGGAGACGCAGTCTGGTACAACAACAACGTCCACTGGGACAGCTGCATCCTCCTCCGTGCGGGCTGCCAGCCAGCGCAGTGCTCCAGCGGTACGGAGCCGGGCTACCAAAGCCAAAGGCCACCGCCGAGCAGCAAAGAAAGCAGCTGCCCCTCACAGGATTTGCAAGGCACACCGGAGCCGCTTATCCCTCAGACTGTCCTACCTGGAGCAGGAGGTCCATAACTATAAGAACGTGGTGGAGGGCCTCCGCTTCGAACTTGCCACCCTCCGCAAGGAGCATGATGCCCTGGCTGCTAATTCCAACAGCACCCTGCCATAGTGTCCCTTGCCCCTTTTTTAGAGACTTTTGGGGGGTGGGAATTGGGAGTTGGGATTTTTGTGGACTTTTGAAGGACAATCGTTGGGGTTAGGGAGGGTCTTGCGGGAGATTCTTTTGTTAGGGCTATAAAAATATACTTTTTGAAACTTTATCTGACCATACCTGTTTTTTACTGCTTTTGAGTCTGGTGGGTGGGGTTTAACAGTAAGTTTGTTTTCCTGAATAGTCCTAGGACTTTAGTAGTACTACCGTCAATCCAATCTCTCGTCTCTCCTAATACTCCATTATACTACCTCCAACCAAACGCCTATCTTACCTGTAATTTCTGTTTGCAAGTAGGGCTAGGCCCAGGGCTGGCTCCACGGGAAACAGCGAATAAGATTGGCAATCCTGGGCGGGTAAAATTTCCTCATAGCGGTGGTACTAGTGGGTGACACAGTGGCAGTTGCATGCCTATGAAAAAAAAGAAAATGAAATCTGTTTTGTCCTCCTGAGCAATACAACGGTACAATAGAGAATATAGCAGGTGACAGAAGTACACTAGAACAGTGCCACATTGTAGCTTAGCAAATGTTAAAGTATAACTAATTCGGTTGAAGTTCTTTGACATTAGCCATGGGTCTTTATCAATCAGAGTAAGAATATATCCTCGGATTTCTTCACCAGCCTGTTGCTATCACCTTATCCTCCCCAGCAAGTGTGTGGATTTATTGCTGTAATTTAGTCACACATCAATGAAAACCACACAGCCCGGGGGAAGAGGGTTAGGGTTTGAAAAATGGATGGGTACGGGGGGTTTTGGGAAAGGTTTTGGGAGACAAGAAAAAATAGCACAGCATGGACAAACAATTGTGAACATAAAGAAATCTTTGGGTACAAACCTATCCATCAATCTTTGAAAGTGCATGCACTACTGGATGCATGTCAGTGAAAAGTAAGTAGTACTTTCGACAACTGTGGAAGAAAGAATGCGACAGTACAGGGCGTGTGTGGAACTATTGATAACTATATTCAACATAAGGTCTCTGTTGCCAGATACCTGAGAGCCTTGCTGGTCACTATAAATCCATTCACAACACTCAATGGGGTTGGTCTGGAAGGTATAGTAGATAGAAAAGGAGAAATTGGCTCTTTTTCTAGGTGTCCCCTCACTCACCAGGGTTGCCCCTTGGTGACATGCTTCATCATTGGGGCCATCCTAGTCCTCTACGGGCTGGGGCATGCTGCGACTTGCGAATTACGTAGGAGCACTTACAAATGACTATGTGTGGTGCAGATGTGATAGTGGAGTGGACTAAGTGATGTGTTAAGGGATCAATTTAGAAGCAGAGAGAGATCCAAGAAATGCAGTCACAGTCAGAGAAAAAGACAAAGGATACTGTATCTGTATGTTGTTGTAGTTGTCCTGTTGAATTTGGTAAGTAAGTTGCCTGCAGAAAAAAAATCCTCTTATTAGCGGCACTCCTCCATTGCAGCTGACGCTTCGTCCATCGATGTTGGTGACCAGAAGACACCCTGTCCACTGCCTGCCTGATGCTGAATTGTGGCTCGCTAATGTGAAGCCTGACTCCATCCTTTTTTCCCCATTGCACAGACTGAAACCCGGCCTGTAATTATTCAACGAAAAACAGGAAGTGATATAATATTACAACACCACTGATAAATAAATATAAGGTATGTAGGCTGTGGAGTGCAAAAAGTCACACTTTGATTTTCCTAGTAGACAGTACAATATTTTTGAAAGTGCGTACTCTGTCAGAGTCACCTTTTGAAGGATAAATAAGTATGGGCAAATTAATGTAGCGGATCTTTCCCCTCAAGCTAGGTGTCCTGTAAACTGTGTTTTAGAACAAAATTAGATCTTCCCAGCAGTGCTCCCACCCAGACCCTTACTAAAGCCAATCGCAAAAATGTAGAAGACCCCCAATCAAATCTCAAAAAATTAGGCCTAGCAGAAAACTGGTGACAAAACGTACTTTGAAAGTAAAAGTAGGCCCAAGTACCCCCTTACCCACCGTGGATTGCATTCAAACCACTTGCAAGCAACCAAGCAAAAGTATCCATAGCCAGCATCGCTCCAAGACTCGAAAACCCCCCCACCCAAACACATGCAATAGAAATACTGCTAACCCTAACGAACCCTAAGTTAAGAATAGTGGCAAAGGCTTTCTTTAACTATGCCAAATCCCCCCTTTCCCACCATGGATTTTCTTCAAATGACTTGCAACCAAAATTACACATTCTCACGAGTGCTCTAAGACCCCAGAACTCAGTTGCAAAAATCTAGAACACCCCGAAACACATGCAATCCTGCTGCTAGGGCTAACCCTAACGAACCCTAAGTTACAAAAAGTGCCAAAAGGCTTTTCCGCGAGGATTTTGTCCCAACCACTTCTACCCGGTATTAGACCTTCCCAGGAATGCCCCAAGACCCGCCAACCCACCCGCCAAGAAGCATAACACCCCCAAACAGGCCAAAAGCAAAATCTCATACTTGCAATATTTCTCGGCCTTCGGTCCAAACGCGCTGCGTAGCTAGGCCATAAGTCGGGGTTGCCACCACGGATTTCCTGAAAAGCAAATGCAATCAAGATTAGAGTGTCCCAGCAGTGCTCCCAGACCCCGAAACTCACCCACAAACACCAGGAAGCCCCCCAAACAGGCCCCCGAAAACGCTACATTGAGCAAAATGTCAGAAATAGCAAAAAAAAATCGGCCTGGATTTTGTCCCAACCACTTCTACCCGGTATTAGACCTTCCCAGGAATGCCCCAAGACCCGCCAACCCACCCGCCAAGAAGCATAACACCCCCAAACAGGCCAAAAGCAAAATCTCATACTTGCAATATTTCTCGGCCTTCGGTCCAAACGCGCTGCGTAGCTAGGCCATAAGTCGGGGTTGCCACAACGGATTTCCTGAAAAGCAAATGCAATCAAGATTAGAGTGTCCCAGCAGTGCTCCCAGACCCCGAAACTCACCCACAAACACCAGGAAGCCCCCCAAACAGGCCCCCGGAAACGCTACATTGAGCAAAATGTCATAAATAGCACAAAAAAAATCGGCCTGGATTTTGTCCCAACCACTTCTACCCGGTATTAGACCTTCCCAGGAATGCCCCAAGACCCGCCAACCCACCCGCCAAGAAGCATAACACCCCCAAACAGGCCAAAAGCAAAATCTCATACTTGCAATATTTCTCGGCCTTCGGTCCAAACGCGCTGCGTAGCTAGGCCATAAGTCGGGGTTGCCACCACGGATTTCCTGAAAAGCAAATGCAATCAAGATTAGAGTGTCCCAGCAGTGCTCCCAGACCCCGAAACTCACCCACAAACACCAGGAAGCCCCCCAAACAGGCCCCCGAAAACGCTACATTGAGCAAAATGTCAGAAATAGCAAAAAAAAAATCGCCCTGGATTTTGTCCCAACCACTTCTACCCGGTATTAGACCTTCCCAGGAATGCCCTTAGACCCGCCAACCCACCCGCCAAGAAGCATAACACCCCCAAACAGGCCAAAAGCAAAATCTCATACTTGCAATATTTCTCGGCCTTCGGTCCAAACGCGCTGCGTAGCTAGGCCATAAGTCGGGGTTGCCACCACGGATTTCCTGAAAAGCAAATGCAATCAAGATTAGAGTGTCCCAGCAGTGCTCCCAGACCCCGAAACTCACCCACAAACACCAGGAAGCCCCCCAAACAGGCCCCCGAAAACGCTACATTGAGCAAAATGTCAGAAATAGCACAAAAAAAATCGGCCTGGATTTTGTCCCAACCACTTCTACCCGGTATTAGACCTTCCCAGGAATGCCCCAAGACCCGCCAACCCACCCGCCAAGAAGCATAACACCCCCAAACAGGCCAAAAGCAAAATCTCATACTTGCAATATTTCTCGGCCTTCGGTCCAAACGCGCTGCGTAGCTAGGCCATAAGTCGGGGTTGCCACCACGGATTTCCTGAAAAGCAAATGCAATCAAGATTAGAGTGTCCCAGCAGTGCTCCCAGACCCCGAAACTCACCCACAAACACCAGGAAGCCCCCCAAACAGGCCCCCGAAAACGCTACATTGAGCAAAATGTCAGAAATAGCAAAAAAAAAATCGGCCTGGATTTTGTCCCAACCACTTCTACCCGGTATTAGACCTTCCCAGGAATGCCCTTAGACCCGCCAACCCATCCGCCAAGAAGCATAACACCCCCAAACAGGCCAAAAGCAAAATCTCATACTTGCAATATTTCTCGGCCTTCGGTCCAAATGCGCTGCGTAGCTAGGCCATAAGTCGGGGTTGCCACCACGGATTTCCTGAAAAGCAAATGCAATCAAGATTAGAGTGTCCCAGCAGTGCTCCCAGACCCCGAAACTCACCCACAAACACCAGGAAGCCCCCCAAACAGGCCCCCGAAAACGCTACATTGAGCAAAATGTCAGAAATAGCACAAAAAAAATCGGCCTGGATTTTGTCCCAACCACTTCTACCCGGTATTAGACCTTCCCAGGAATGCCCCAAGACCCGCCAACCCACCCGCCAAGAAGCATAACACCCCCAAACAGGCCAAAAGCAAAATCTCATACTTGCAATATTTCTCGGCCTTCGGTCCAAACGCGCTGCGTAGCTAGGCCATAAGTCGGGGTTGCCACCACGGATTTCCTGAAAAGCAAATGCAATCAAGATTAGAGTGTCCCAGCAGTGCTCCCAGACCCCGAAACTCACCCACAAACAGACGGTACCCCCCCTAAGAGCACCTCAAAGGCAAGCAAGTCAGCAAAAACACTAAAAAATTTGCGCCTCGGATTTGGTCCAAACCACTTTTATCCGGTATTAGAGCTTCCCAACAATGGTCCCAGAGCCGTCAACTCACCTGCAAAGAGGTAGAACAACACCCCCACAAGTGCTGAGTCTTTCTTCATTAGGCGTAAACCAGCCCTCTGGTTTGATGGAAATAGGAGTCTGAAGGAGGAGGATAGAGGAGCATGTTCTTCTGAACTTGTGAACCTGAGGAATGCAGACTGCGGCAACTTCAAATCAATTAGCAAACCAGTGAAGACAGTTCTGCTGATGGGCTTGTTTTTGTGATTATCTGATTAAAGTTTGAAATATATTAACTGTGCACAACAAAGAAAGACAGACACACAGGAATAAAAGTGAATAAGGACGAAAAAGAAAGTTATTGATTCGTTGTCTCATTTTCAGGGCTCGGTATCACGGTCCAGGAATGAGAATAAGGCTTCGTCATCATACTCTGCGAATTCAGGCAGGGTGAGCTCAGTGTCACCTGACAGAGTAGAAATTTCCTCATCTATGTTGCTGGCCACCTCGTCTTCATCCGGCGCGCTTTCTCGTACTCTGAAATCTGGTGATATGAGGTGCTGATTCATCTTGATCATTGTTAACCTCTCCACATTTTTGGGCGAGAGGCGGCTCCGTTTGGGAGTTACAATGCCACCAGCAGCACTGAAAACACGTTCAGAAGACACGCTTGCGAGTGGGCAAGACAAGTAGTTTAAAGCCAGGTTGGTGAGCTGTGGCCGCAATTCTTTTTTCCCATGCCAATACGCCAATTGGTCAGAATTAACATAGACCTCTGTTGAGTCATTCAGATAGTCCTTCACCATCGACTCAAGGTCCTCATCCAAGGTTCCTCCACTTTGCTTAGCTCTTGCTGTGCCTCTGAACTTTTGAGAACCAAACCCACGCAGAGCTAGCCAATCCTCTTCAGCCTCCAATGTTTCTGTTGTGTCTGGTGCAGATGATCCGGTTGCCAGTGTCTTTAACGGCTGAGAGGTCACTTGTGCCACAGCCACTGGTGCAGAAGTGGATTGTTTTGACTGGGGATGGCCTGCTGATGTACTGCCATTTCCTTCAATTTTCAGCCGTTCTCTTTCAAACCTCTTGGCTGACAAGGCTAGCCAATGTTTGTACTTTGGAACATGTTCATCATCAAAAGGAAAGAATGCTTGGCCTGCCAGCGCCTTTTTGTAGCGTGGATCCAGAATAGTAGCACAAATGTAATGCTCTTCTGTGTGGATCGTTTTAAGACGTTCATCACCTTGTAGGAGCTCTAATAATTTCTCAGCCAGAACAAAAGAGTCTTGGTTTTTTACATCTTTTTCAAACACAGAACACACCTCCTTCAGTTGGTCCTCCAGCATGTACAACAATGGGATAGCTTTTCCCAAATTACAGTCCTCCTTGATGACTGCACGCGTGAGGAACTCAAAAGGACGAAGCATGCGTGTCAGGCTTTGAACTATGTTCCATTGCGCCGCACCCATCCTCAGGTCCTCTGTACCCTCTGTAAAGAAATATTGATCGAGTACCGTATACTGCTCATACAGACGCTCAAGCATGTAGAAGGTTGAGTTCCAACGTGTTGCCACCTCCTGGATGAGTGCTTTCACTGGCATTTTACGTTGATATAGCAGGCTCCTCAGCTGCTTCCGGGCCTTAAAAGAATGGCTGAAATGGTTGCACATTTTTCGGCAGGTGTCCAATACTATGTACGCTGCACTGCCTTTATTACCCAAGAATTTTTGGACAACCAGGTTTATACAGTGCGCCAAACACGGCACTCTGAAATAGTTACCCTGCCTCATGGCCTTAACTATATTGGCGCCATTGTCCGTGGAAACATAACCAACCTGGCGTTTTAGTGGGGACAGCCAGTTAAGGACCTTTGTGTTAAAGACATCCAAAATGTTTTCTGCTGTGTGACGTTTCTCCAAACCAAACATGGCTAGTGTTGCATGTTTCCGAGCAGCTTTAAAAACAATGTCCGTGTCAACACCTGTGTTTAGCTTTGCTTTAGCCCCTGAAAAAGAGACCCAGTGTGCAGTGATGCACATGTAATCAGCGCCTGCGCCACTGGTCCACATGTCTGTTGTCATATGTATAGTGTGAACAGCACTCTTCTGCAAAGCTGCCCCAATCACCCTCAGAACATCTTCATGTAGTGGTGGAACCGCAACTCGGCAAAATAGAACCGGCTAGGAACCTTCCATTTAGGGCAGAGCGCTGCCACTAATTCTAGAAAACCAACCCCTTCTACAAAAGAAAAAGGGAGAAGGTCCAGAGCTAGCATTTTAGCCAGCTTAGTGTTATACAGACGCGTCAGTGGGTGGTTGCGTTCATATTGCGCTTCTGTAAACAACATCTTTTTAATGTTGCCCTGGACCAAGGATTTACGGGATGATGATGATATCTTCGACCCAGTTACGCTCGCTGATGAACTTTTCCGCATTGATGTCTCACTCTCTCCCACACTCTTAGTGTGAATCACATGGGGTGTGCTGCTGACAGGGGTACTGGGTGTAAGTGAAGTGTTTGAATCGTCTTCTTCCTCCTCGTCATCATCAGATGAAAAATCAACGTTTTCATTACGTGCAATTCGGGCTTCCTTGACCGCCTCTAGGTGCGGAAACCATTGGACAGGGTGCGCTCTCCAAGATGACCTCTCTGGCCTCCGGTACCATAGTTGGTACCAAACTTACCACGACTAACTCAAAGCTTACAAATGCTACAAATGGCTACGTTTTCCATTCTTGGGCAAACACTAAAGAAGTCCCAAACTGGAGACTTGAAATGTCTTTGGGGGCCGGAGGAGGCGGCGATACTGGTGGTGGTGGTCCTGCTGCTAATGCCAGATGAAGTGGAGGATGTGGATTGCCGAACTTCAGTACATTTTGCACTTTCACCACCACGAATTGAGGTCGAGGTGGATGGAGGTCCCTTCTTGCGAGGAAGAAATATGGAAGCGGTAGGTGTTGGTATACTAGTTAACTCCAAATCTAATGATTGTTGTGTTTCCATTTCCATTGCCTCCTCGTCGACATCATCATCACGCTCAGCAGCTTCTCGGGATAGGGTCAAAATGTCTCTTTGCTGCATGCCCGCTGGGGCTGCAGGGACATTTATGATGACTGGATCGTCGTCGTGAAGGGCTTCATCAGCAGCAGTATGCGTCACTTCTTGTTGAGCCTCATCACACTCCATAGGTATGAGTTTTTCGACGACCTTCCTTTTACGCTTAGGTATCTTTGTCAGATCATGGTGTGCCTCACTCTCAGGCTGCCGTCGTGGTACCCATTCGTCATCCAGATCATCAGAAGGCGGTGGGCTTGAAGAAGATGTAGACACCAACCTTGATCTTTTCCTTGCTAGGGATGTGGAAGACAATGAATAATCATCAGGAGGAGTGGCTTCCAATGATACCTCGGCTTGATTGTCGATTTCCTGATGTGCCCCTACTTCGGGAGGGACAACTATTGTGGGAACTTGTTGTGACCCTCCATGCACCTCTACTTGCGCATCTCCTTGCGCTGCCTCTCCTTCCACATGTACTTGGGCTTGTAGTACTTGCACATGTTGTTGTTGCGGCTGTGGTTGTTCAACACTTGTCAGATGAGTTACAACAACCTGTGTTGATTCAGGGACATTGCTGCTACTTTCTTGCGATGAGCCAACATCACTGGTCGATGGTGATTGGAGAAGTACACTGACTGCCTCTGAAGCACTCAAGGGCTTTGACTTAAGTTGGCGTGGTGGTGGAGCGGGGGTGCTGCTCCCAGCTTGGTCCCCAGCAGATCCTGCTGCTGCAGGCGTACTTTTTTTTTTGCTCCCAAAAAACGTGGCGGTTGGCACACCAGCCTCCTTGGTAACTTGCTTCTTCTGCTCCTTACTAGCAACTTTCTTGCTAGAGGAGCTACGGACACCTTTTTTTGGGGCCATCTTCTTCAGAGCAGGTCAGACAGCAGGCCGCAGTTGCACGAATTGTAGAGTTGTCTGAGGCCAGACGTGACGTCGCGTGACGTTATGCTGCACACACACACCGCTGCAGGACTTCTTCCTGGCACTAGTGGTTCTCTTGAGTCTTGTGCACCTAAAAACAATGGAAGACAGAGGAACATCAGTTCAGTTATACACCCCAAAAAAATCGAAAAAAAACCCAGAAAAATCAGCACAATCCCATTCCATCCATGCCCTCCATGATGTTTAAGTTCAAGACACCCCACAGAAAGACTAGGCCCATGCAAGACCCAATACCCCTGGTGAAAAGGCCACAAGTACAGCCCCAAAAAGAGAAAATCACTGAAAAATCAGCACAATCCCATTCCATCCATGCCCTCCATGATGTTTAAATTCAAGACAACCCACAGAAAGACTAGGCCCATGCAAGACTCACTACCCCTGGGCATAAAGGTTGAAAAGTAGGCAAAATTGTTGCAGGCCTAACAACAATGCCTGCATTCAAAATGGCCACTTGCCTCCCAGCACATGGCCAGGGCCTGTAGCAGCACTCAAAATGGCCCCCAGCCACATGGCCTGTCCCTCCCCATGAACACCCCCCAAAAATCGAAAAACACTGCAAGATCAGCACAATCCCATTCCATACATGCCCTCCATGATGTTTAAGTTCAAGACACCCCACAGAAAGACTAGGCCCATGCTAGACTCAAATACCCCTGGTGAAAAGGCCACAAGTACAGCCCCAAAAAACGAAAATCACTGAAAAATCAGCACAATCCCATTCCATCCATGCCCTCATGATGTTTAAGTTCAAGACAGCCCACAGAAAGACTAGGCCCATGCTAGACTCAAATACCCCTGGTGAAAAGGCCACAAGTACAGCCCCAAAAAACGAAAATCACTGAAAAATCAGCACAATCCCATTCCATCCATGCCCTCCATGATGTTTAAATTCAAGACAACCCACAGAAAGACTAGGCCCATGCAAGACTCACTACCCCTGAGCATAAAGGTTGAAAAGTAGGCAAAATGGTTGCAGGCCTAACAACAATGCCTGCATTCAAAATGGCCACTTGCCTCCCAGCACATGGCCAGGGCCTGTAGCAGCACTCAAAATGGCCCCCAGCCACATGGCCTGTCCCTCCCCATGAACACCCCCAAAAATCGAAAAACACTGCAAAATCAGCACAATCCCATTCCATCCATGCCCTCCATGATGTTTAAGTTCAAGACACCCCACAGAAAGACTAGGCCTATGCTAGACTCAAATACCCCTGGTGAAAAGGCCACAAGTACAGCCCCAAAAAACGAAAATCACTGAAACATCAGCACAATCCCATTCCATCCATGCCCTCCATGATGTTTAAGTTCAAGACACCCCACAGAAAGACTAGGCCCATGCTAGACTCAAATACCCCTGGTGAAAAGGCCACAAGTACAGCCCCAAAAAACGAAAATCACTGAAAAATCAGCACAATCCCATTCCATCCATGCCCTCCATGATGTTTAAGTTCAAGACAGCCCGCAGAAAGACTAGGCCCATGCTAGACTCAAATACCCCTGGTGAAAAGGCCACAAGTACAGCCCCAAAAAACGAAAATCACTGAAAAATCAGCACAATCCCATTCCATCCATGCCCTCCATGATGTTTAAGTTCAAGACACCCCACAGAAAGACTAGGCCCATGCTAGACTCAAATACCCCTGGTGAAAAGGCCACAAGTACAGCCCCAAAAAACAAAAATCACTGAAAAATCAGCACAATCCCATTCCATCCATGCCCTCCATGATGTTTAAGTTCAAGACAGCCCACAGAAAGACTAAGCCCATGCTAGACTCAAATACCCCTGGTGAAAAGGCCACAAGTACAGCCCCAAAAAACGAAAATCACTGAAAAATCAGCACAATCCCATTCCATCCATGCCCTCCATGATGTTTAGGTTCAAGACAGCCCACAGAAAGACTAGGCCCATGCTAGACTCAAATACCCCTGGTGAAAAGGCCACAAGTACAGCCCCAAAAAACGAAAATCACTGAAAAATCAGCACAATCCCATTCCATCCATGCCCTCCATGATGTTTAAATTCAAGACAACCCACAGAAAGACTAGGCCCATGCAAGACTCACTACCCCTGAGCATAAAGGTTGAAAAGTAGGCAAAATGGTTGCAGGCCTAACAACAATGCCTGCATTCAAAATGGCCACTTGCCTCCCAGCACATGGCCAGGGCCTGTAGCAGCACTCAAAATGCCCCCCAGCCACATGGCCTGTCCCTCCCCATGAACACCCCCAAAAATCGAAAAACACTGCAAAATCAGCACAATCCCATTCCATCCATGCCCTCCATGATGTTTAAGTTCAAGACACCCCACAGAAAGACTAGGCCCATGCTAGACTCAAATACCCCTGGTGAAAAGGCCACAAGTACAGCCCCAAAAAACGAAAATCACTGAAAAATCAGCACAATCCCATTCCATCCATGCCCTCCATGATGTTTAAGTTCAAGACACCCCACAGAAAGACTAGGCCCATGCTAGACTCAAATACCCCTGGTGAAAAGGCCACAAGTACAGCCCCAAAAAATGAAAACCACAGAAAAATCAGCACAATCCCAATCCATCCATGCCCTCCATGATGTTTAAGTTCAAGACAACCCACAGAAAGACTCAGTCCACCCACCACTGAGTACCCCTGGGCAAAAGGCCCCAAAACAGCCCAAAAATCGAAAATTCCAAAAATTTAGTTGCAGCAACTGTAATGCCCCAAACAAACTTACTTGTAAAATTTCTAATCTAACAGTGATCCAAAGAAAGTCAAAAAGGCCTCAAATCCAAATATCCAGCAGCATCCACAAAAAGTAATCCTTCCAGCTCCAGATCCAAATGAAAAGTGACCAGGAGATGGACAAAGCACTGGGAGGAGCCTGCTGGACAGGAACAGGAAGTTGAAGACTGTGGGGCACTTCCTTCCTCCCCAAAATGGACTCCTCGCTAAAAAAGTGCAGGCAAATGTCAACCTAAGGAGTTATTCAGATAAAAATCATCATTTCAAGAAGGTTTATGCTGCTTGCTGGTGGATTTCTTGTGCAGAATTGCAAATTTTATATTTTCGCTTGTGGGAGATTGTTGCTGCTCGCCGCATCTCAAATCTCGCAATTGCGAAGTACCGCGAGACGTGATCTCGCCGTACTCGCGTTGACAAACTCTCGCTGTGCAAGTTGGCAAGCCGCGATGACGTAATCGCGCTCGCCAAATTTCCGCGGGATCACACAGCAAGATCCAAAATGGCGCAGCACTCGCAAAATATCAAGAAAAACAACTCGGCAAACGATAAACGCCGCGCGCCGCAAAAATTGTATCACCAACGCCGCGCGCCGCAAAAAAAATCCGCTGCGTGCGAATTTGCGGATTTTGCAGGAAATTCGCAAATCTCGCGGATTGCGAATTTACCGAAAATCCGCAAAATCCGCGAGCGTAACGGATTTTCCGCCCATACTTATTGATAATGGGAGGCAGCGTCGGAGTGAATGGGTGTTGCAGTGGAACACCCACCGCAACACCCACTGCACGCCCTCTTTCACGATGAGTTTATCGTGAAAGTGGCCCTATTACCAAGGCAGCGTTAAGTCAATTAACGTGGCTTTAAGCCACGTTAATTACCTTACCGCTGCCTTGATAATGGGGTGATGCAAATATCGCTGCGTTATCGGCGGAAAAGTACCAATAACGCGGCGATAAGGGGCTTGATAATATGCCCCTGAGTTTGCTGTCTCGGTGAGCCCTTGCCAGGTCTGAGTTGTTACTACATATTCTCTTCAACCTAAGCATTTCCCCATAAGGATGCTATGAATCAAATTCTTAGGGTGGAAACTGGTAGCATGTAGCATAGAGTTACCGGCTGTTTCCTTACGACGTAACGTAGTTTCTATCCTGTTGTCAATAATACAGACCTGTACATCAAGAAAATTGAGTGATGCCATTAACATTGATCGCTGAAACAAAATCCAGGGAACTCTCCTTTGTACCCCTCCAAATGACAAACAAGTTGTCAATGAATCTTAAACATATCATTACATGTGCATTCAAGATTGCCCCATAGTTTGCCCTGAGGACCAGCTCCTCCAATCAACCCATGTATAAGCATGCATGGCTGGGAGAGAAGCTGGCCACCATGGCAACACCCTGTACTTGCTGATAGATTTGATTTTGGAACATGAAAAGATAATTTTTAAGGCAAAAGGATGTCATATTGATGAACAATTTGCTGTGTTGAAACAAATTGCTCTCTTGTCTAAAAAGTGCTCAAGTGCTCTAATACCGTCCTTATGATTAATGCTCGTATAGAGCGGTGTAACATCCATTGTTATAAGGAGATAATCATCATGCCAAGTATTGTTGAGGTGTTTCAGTGTCTGTATAGGTGTATGAGTGCATATGATAGTGTTGATGAGTGACTGTATGTATGAGTGATTGTATGGGTGAATGAGTGGATGTGTGTGTAGACCTAGGAATCAGTGAGTGCTTATGTAGTAACTGGTATTTGTGTGTCGATGGTTTCGAGAATGGTAGTCTGTATTTTACAGTGGGTGTATCAAAGGTTATATTAGAGTGTGAAGAGGTGCATCATATTATCACGTGGATGATGTCATCAGTGATGTCATCAGTAACGTCATTTGATATTTTCCGACCTCTTTTTAAAAAGAATTCTCAGGAACTACTGAACGGATATACATGATTTAACAAAAATAGTTCTTTCTGAAACAAGGGCTACCTTTTTGCCAATTTGGTATAATTCCGTTCAGCAGTTCGGGCTGTAGCCATGTCTAAAGTTTCCTATAGAAAATAACATGGAGAAAACACGTTTTGGGATCCCCTTTTTTCTGGGCCCCCGCTTACCGAATCACCCCGAAACTTTTAGGATAGGAGCTGACCGGAGCGCCCCACGAGTTTTGAATATTTCGCGAAGATTCGTCAACAAGCGTCAAAGTTATTGGGAAAAGAAAAAATGCTTTTCCTATGGAAACTAGGTCCTAACTATATATATATATATATATATATATATATATATATATATATATATATATATATATATATATATATATATATATATATATATATATATATATATTCAGTGAAAAAACCATAGGTTATAGACCATATATAGTTGAAATGAAATGAAATGAAATGAAAAATTCCATTTATATAGCGCATAACCACCCGGAGGCCTCGCAGCGCTTTACAAAACCTTATTTTACTCACACAAAACTATTGAAATTCCATATATAGTTAGTTGCACTAACTATATACCGCGCAGCTGCAATCCACTGCTGATGATGTCACATATTACATCATTCATGACATGGTCAGTGACATCACTGATGACATCACTGATGACATTTCAAATGACATCACTGATGACATCTCAAATGACATCACTGATGACATCACTGATGACATCTCATTTGACATTACTGATCACATCACTGATGATATCATTCATGTGATAATATGATGAACTCTTCAGACTCTAATATAACCTTAGATACAATCAGTGTAAACAGACACTCACAGACTGTCACTCATCCATGGAGTTACTCACACACCTAGTCAGTCATGCAAAGAATCAATCACACCTCAATTTCCTCAACTATACAGGTATACAAACTTTACTTATTCAAACATATACTAACACATATTTACTCTCTTATACAATCCCTGATACAAGATCACAATGATCCATACAGCCACTCACACATTCACTGGCTCTTATGCACAGTTATTTATATATGTCAACTCTCACATGTACTGTGTTTTACATATGTACTTACTTTGACATGTAGCACTGAGATATCCATTCACTCACCAATACACTCATGCACACAGTCAACCGCCCATACAGCTGTTTCCACATGCACTTTTGAAACCATAAATCTAGTGAATCAACTGCTCACACATCTATGCACAGAGTCTTACACCTCCCAGCCACCCACACACACACTCAGTCTCCCATACAAATACTTGGGCAACCAATCAATAACCCATATAGTTACTCATATAGCTACTTATCAACACATGCAACAGTTTACAGAACAACAGACATAATGATGCACAAATTACAGTTTAGTCACTAACCCATGCACTCAGTGAGACACATTTAATCACTCACTCATACAGTCAGTCATGCACCTACTAAATCCTTCATCCAGACACTTATACATCCACTCATTCTTCAATATGTAAGACATATTTTAACTTTACAGAAACATACAGTCACTGGATGCTGTCATCAGTGATGTCATCAGTGATGTCATTTGAGATGTCATCAGTGATGTCATCAGTGATGTCACTGACCATGTCATGAATGATGTAATATGTGACATCATCAGCAGTGGATTGCGGGTGCGCGATATATAGTTAGTGCAACTAACTATATATGGAATTTCAATGGTTTTGTGTGAGTAAAATAAGGTTTTGTAAATGCGAATTCCTAACTATATATGGTCTATAACCTATGGTTTTTTCAGTGAATTTTCAAGGTTTTGTAAATGCTAATTCCTAACTATATATGGTCTATAACCTATGGTTTTTTCAGTGAATTTTCAAGGTTTTATAAATGCTAATTCCTAACTATATATGGTCTATAGCCTATGGTTTTTTCAGTGAATATATATATATACATACATATATAAACATATATCATCTGTATATCTATATAAATACAAACATAAATGCATGCATACATATACTTATATGCATACAGATGCATGTTATTTACATGAAAGTTGAAAAAACACTAATAAAAGCAAAGCTAAAAAGCCACCTCATTACAAACAGAATGGCTTTAACTTAAACGAGGGCGAGATCTATTGCATTTTCAATGCTTGTTTACTTTGGTTCCATGAAGAAGGCATTCAGATGTCTCACACATTTGCCATAAATTCTGAATGTTAGCACTCTAGTTGCACATTAGATCACTGTAGTAAAGCTACTGCTCACCAGGGACGTCTGCTGCTGGTATTCAAAGTGCATGTTTCAGTCTGCATGTCAGAATTTTTTTTAATGAAATAGAAGAGGATTTGAGAAGTCACTCAAAATGATCCCTAATTTTTCTTTCTGAAGCACTAATCATACTTTCTATGGCAAAATTAACCCCCTCATGTTGTTCCTTTTTAAATTGAGTGTTTTCAGACTTACCACTTCATTCCAATCAAGATGGCTTCTGGTGTGCCATACTTTTGTCATAAGTAAGACTGTTAGCGCTCTAGTTGTTCTTTAGAACACTCTGGGACATTCTGTCATTGGGCTATACTTGGGGTACATCTGGGTGATATTTGGGCTACATTTAGGCTCTTTTGTCTCTGGTGGCCATCTTGGGAGACTGTATGTCAGAATTTTTAATGAAATTGAAGAGGGTTTGAGAAGTCACTCAAAATGTGCCCTAATTTTTCTTTCTGCAGCACTAATCATAATTCATCTGGCAAAATATACCCCCTCATTTTGTTCCTTTTTAAATTAAATGTTTTAAGAGTTACCACTTTATTCCAATCAAGATGGCTTCAGGTGTGCCATTCCTTTGTAATAAGTAGGACTGTTAGCGCTCTAGTTGTTCTTTAGAACACTCTGGGACATTCTGTCATTGGGCTATACTTGGGCTACATCTGGGTGATATTTGGGCTACATTTGGGCTCTTTTGTCTCTGGTGGCCATTTTGGGAGACTGCATGTCAGAATTTTTTAATGAAATAGAAGAGGATTTGAAAAGTCACTCAAAATGTGCCCTAATTTTTCTTTCTGCAGCACTAATAATACCTTCTATTGCATAATATACCCCCTAATTTTGTTCCTTTTTAAATTAAATGTTTTAAGAGTTACCACTTTATTCCCATCACGATGGCTCCAGGTGTGCTATACCTTTGTAATAAGTAGGACTGTTAGCGCTCTAGTTGTTCTTTAGAACACTCTGGGACATTCTGTCATTGGGCTATACTTGGGCTACATCTGGGTGATATTTGGGCTACATTTGGGCTCTTTTGTCTCTGGTGGCCATTTTGGGAGACTGCATGTCAGAATGTTTTAATGAAATAGAAAAGGATTTGAGAAGTCACTCAAAATGTGCCCTAATTTTTCATTCTGCAGCACTAATCATACTTTCTATGGCAAAATATACCCCCTCATGTTGTTTCTTTTTAAATTAAATGTTTTAAGAGTTACCACTTTATTCCAATCAAGATGGCTTCAGGTGTGCCATACCTTTGTAATAAGTAGGACTGTTAGCGCTCTAGTTGTTCTTTAGAACACTCTGGGACATTCTGTCATTGGGCTATACTTGGGCTACATCTGGGTGATATTTGGGCTACATTTGGGCTCTTTTGTCTCTGGTGGCCATTTTGGGAGACTGCATGTCAGAATATTTTATTGAAATAGAAAAGGATTTGAGAAGTCACTCAAAATGTGCCCTAATTTTTCATTGTGCAGCACTAATCATACTTTCTATGGCAAAATATACCCCCTCATGTTGTGTCTTTTTAAATTAAATGTTTTAAGAGTTACCACTTTATTCCAATCAAGATGGCTTCAGGTGTGCCATACCTTTGTAATAAGTAGGACTGTTAGCGCTCTAGTTGTTCTTTAGAACACTCTAGGAGGCTGCAGTAGAACACAAAGGAATCAACTGACAGTCTCTGTCCTTGTTGGATGTACATGTTTTACTGAGAATGTCAGACTTCATTTTCACATGACTGAGAAAGATAATGTGAATTTACAGAAAATATGCTTTCAGTTTAGCTTATAGATCCCCTTCCAAACCACTGTGGGAAAATCATGAGATATTAGTTTTCTTTCAAACAATATTCATGATATCACAGCAGAAGGTTTTTTCACATGGTAAAATCACCTTAGAACCCACCACAATTCCTAAAACGAGTATGGTACCATCAACAAATGATTTATAATGTAACTAAAGTCCTAAAACCCTCTATTAACTACAATGCTTTTTAATGAGGTGCTATCATGTATATTGGTCCCAAGATGGCTGCCAACACTTGAAGTGCTGACAGCCAATCAGATCAGATGTGTGGTTAGGCTCCGCCCAGATATATATCTTTTTTTGAACCTAAATTACTCAAAATCCACTGGAGCACATATATTGAGACCTAGCAAAGGCACATCGGGCTAACTGTCCCTACAATTTTGCCAAGTTTCGTGCAAATCCATTCAGCCGTTCGAGCTAAAAGTGAGGCCAACCGCCCTATGGAAATTAACATGGGAAAAACGCGTTTTAGGACCCCCCTTTTTTCCCAGCCCCCCCTTGATGAAACCCCCCCAAATTGTCAGGGGCTGCTCAGAAACAAAATGTTCCATTTTCCTGAAAATTTCAGCCAATTCCGTCCACAAACGCCAAAGTTATTAGACATAGAAAACTATATATACCTACTGGCGACCGCCAGTAGGTAATATATATATATGTATGTATGTATATATATATATATATATATATATATATATATATATATATATATATGCCAACAATCCTCCTTTACCATAGAAAGAAGTGCACTGACTCCGGAAATGCTGCTTCGAAATTATTTAATGCGTGGAACGACACGAAGGCAAAAGAGGCTCACTGTTCCCAACGTTTCTGCTCACCAGAGCCTTGTTCACGGGAGGCAGTCTCTCTGACATTTGAATTACCCACGCTGTTTGTCTTTTAAACACGCAGGCCGTATTCTTTTGCAGAAAAGCGCAAAGGAAACTTTCACGACTTTCCTTGGGTGCAGAATCTTACTTTTTAATTAAAGTCCGTAATAAAGTGTTCTGCATGATTTTAAGTCTTTTCCTATGCACCAAAAATAAAGTGTCCCTCTGTGCACAGTTCGTTTGTAACATTTTCCACTTACTTTTTCCAAAGCAGCAAAAACCTGCAGTCTTTAGGAAAGCATTCCTTCTGCTCCCCAGCTTTCCACACTCCGAGAGTCTTCTCAGGGGGCAAGCAGGTCAGGCTTCAAGAATAAACTTCACAAACACCATTTGCCACGCAGGGAGCCTGAACCTTTTCAGGGCGGTCAGTGCTTCTGGTGCGAGGCTTCCAGAAAATATGCCAACAATCCTCCTTTACCATAGAAAGAAGTGCACTGACTCCGGAAATGCTGCTTCGAAATTATTTAATGCGTGGAACGACACGAAGGCAAAAGAGGCTCACTGTTCCCAACGTTTCTGCTCACCAGAGCCTTGTTCACGGGAGGCAGTCTCTCTGACATTTGAATTACCCACGCTGTTTGTCTTTTAAACACGCAGGCCGTATTCTTTTGCAGAAAAGCGCAAAGGAAACTTTCACGACTTTCCTTGGGTGCAGAATCTTACTTTTTAATTAAAGTCCGTAATAAAGTGTTCTGCATGATTTTAAGTCTTTTCCTATGCACCAAAAATAAAGTGTCCCTCTGTGCACAGTTCGTTTGTAACATTTTCCACTTACTTTTTCCAAAGCAGCAAAAACCTGCAGTCTTTAGGAAAGCATTCCTTCTGCTCCCCAGCTTTCCACACTCCGAGAGTCTTCTCAGGGGGCAAGCAGGTCAGGCTTCAAGAATAAACTTCACAAACACCATTTGCCACGCAGGGAGCCTGAACCTTTTCAGGGCGGTCAGTGCTTCTGGTGCGAGGCTTCCAGAAAATATGCCAACAATCCTCCTTTACCATAGAAAGAAGTGCACTGACTCCGGAAACTGCACCAAAGAAAAACTCTTTTGCTATGTAAAGTAGGTTCTAACTATAACCCCGTACTGGCGACCGCCAGTAGGTAATACATATATATATATATATATATATGGATTAAGTTCTGTTTCCAGGATGAACCCACAGAAAATACGGACCACCACACGAGTTGCAGAGTGTCACAGCAGGCGTTTATTCAACCATTTTGCAGCTTAAATTTGGCATGACGCGTTTCGGGCAGGGTCTGCCCTTGATCACATGACGGACATGCAGTATTCTTTCATTTAAATAGTGCACACACTCGTTTTTTTCGCTTCAATTCACAGTGACACCACGTGATCTATGCATAGACATAGAAAATAAACTACAAATATAAGGTGTTTAACATGTGTATACAAATGGGCGCTAATTATGGGCTGGTTTTTAGATTTTTGGCAACATTGTTGTACAAGGCACCCGCACACAAATATTCAAGGTAACAATTACGTGCAAATGTACATTTATAACCGCCTAAATGCGTGTTGAACCGTTGTGTAACAGTGAGCTGGCAACATTGTCCTGAAAAAATGACTCTTTCTTTTAAAGAAGGGATATTTTACACATATCTGTACAGCGAAGCAATTATTTACAACAATGCATCAAGATTTATATAACATATAAATATGTTAAAATTCTAAAAAGACATGTATAAAGGTCCATAATAATTTAAATGCATAAATAAATAAATATTATGCTAAAAAATATGTTGTGCAAGATTGGCAGTGTATTCCGCATTCGCTGAGATAGCCTTAGTGTGTCTAGTTCATGGATCATAACAGGAGCTCGCTCACTCAGTCATTACATTACATCGTCACGTTGCAATGTGCAAATGTTTGCTTGTATTAAAGTGCCAGTGCCGATACCTATAAACAGGGATAGAGACCTATCCTTGCCCATCTAGCGATCCCGGAGGGTCGACCACCTTGGTCTTGCTCCAACAGCAATTCCCATTGTAAAGTGCTAAGTGTAATAAGTGCTACCAAAATTGTGAGGTTAAAAAATGATGATTTAAAAGGAGAGGTACAATTAACAGGAAAAAACTGATAATAAGTTCGTGGTCAACCATATAAGAATCACTAGGGCATTCATTAGTTAGATTTGTTATATGGAGCCCGGAAAGGATACAGATTATGTGATTATATAATGGTGAGACTGGAGAATCAGGCAGGATGGTTTTAGCTTAGGTTAAAGGAAGGTATGTATGTCTTCCTTATCATTAAGGCCGTTAGGATGCTTGCTGTTAAGGTTCAGAATGTATCTGGTCTCTAACTGCCTCAAAGCCTTGTCCCTATCTCCACCTCGCTTTAACACCGGTGCCTGGTCAATTACAAAGTATGTCAAGCAGTTCACATTCTTATTGTGACTCACCTTGAAATGACGGGCTACCGGGTAAGCTGGATCACAGTTAATTATTGCACGAATGTGCTGTAGGATACGCATGTAAACAGGATTTTTAGTACTGCCTACATAACGCAAGCCGCATGTACACGTGAGGACGTATATAGCGTACTCAGTGCGGCAGTCATACTTTCCCCTGATGGATATTTCTTTTGTTCTAAAAGGGGTTTTGTATGTGGCAGTATTGGCTCCGAAGTTACATGCCCTGCAAGTGGAACACTTGCGGAAGCCATTGCTTGTGGGCATCCAAGTTTTAATACTGGTAGACCCGGCTGGAATCTCCCTAGATAAGAGATTGGCCATATTCTTAGATTTCCTGAACGTTACGCTAGGATGTTCTGGCAACGTATTTCTCAAGATGGGGTCAGTTAGAACTATGGGCCAATTTTTGTTTATGATGTTGCGTATTTTGCGCTCCTGTCTACAATACGTGGTGATGAGTCTGGGTGAATTATTCTCATCCGCTGTGCTTGTATTGCTCTCAGTGGTGCTGGGCAGTAGGGTGGTTCTGGGTCTTTCACTTGTTTTAATCATGGCTTTTTTCAGAATTTCCTCACTATATCCTCTTTTGCGCATGCACTCTAAGCATAATTGACTGCAGACATCAAATTGCTCCGGTGTGCTGCAAATACGCTTCAGCCGTAGCAATTCCCCGTAGGGTATGCTGGCTATTAGGTGACGTGGATGCGCGCTGGATGCATGTAATATTGCATTACCAGCAGAAGGTTTTCTATAAGCCGAGGTAATGAGTGTCTCGTCAGTTACTTGTATCTGGACATCCAAAAATTCCAGTTTGGAGTCACTCATGTTGGAGGTGAAGTGAAGATTAAACTCATTGATGTTTAACAAGTTGACAAATTCTAATGCACTTTGCATGCTTCCCTTCCAAATGACAAAGACATCGTCTATAAAACGAAGCCATGATATCACATTGTTTTCAAACATGTCCCTGTGTGTGTTCATGAGGACTTGCCCTTCCCAAATGCCCACGTGCAAACACGCGTAGCTTGGGGAAAAGCAAGCCCCCATGGCCACCCCCTGTTTTTGTCTATACAAATTCTTTTCAAAAGAAAAGTAGTTGTTATTCAAACACCATGAAATAAGAGACATTAACATTTTGTTATGCATAGCATATTCAGCAGGACGTGTATTTAAAAAGTATTCCACACCCCGCAGACCACATTCGTGTTTTATGCTGGTATAGAGAGACTCTATATCCAGAGATAGTAAGATCCAATCCTTTGACCAAGTAATATTGTTAAGGTGTCTTAAAAAATCCCCAGTGTCTTTCAAATAAGAGGGCAAAGTCTTTACCAGGTCCTGCAGATAAAAATCAATGTAAGCGCCCACATGTTCAGTCATGCTTCCTATCGCCGAGATTATAGGGCGTCCAGGAACAGGGGTGGTGTTTTTATGAATTTTTGGTAGCAGATAAAGGAAGGGCAACCGGGGATGAGTGTTGAATAAAAATTTGTATTCTTCATTAGATATCAAACCCTCTGATTTCCATTTTAGTAATTCCTTTTTGATGTTTTCCTTCGCTTTATTATATATGCTCCATGTTATCTGCTCATAACACTCACAGTTATTTAATTGTCTTTTGGCTTCTGCATCGTATTGTTCTTTGGGCCACAGGACCACATTGCCCCCTTTATCCGATTTTTTAATTATAATAGAGGCATCACTGGCTAGCTTGTCAGTTAACTTTTTTAAAGAAACTTCTCGTTGGTTCAGCGTGCGTCTTCTGTTTTGATCAATAGAGCAATTCAATTCCTTTATCTCCTCCACGATACGATCATGGAAGACGTCGATTGTGTCTCGTGGCATTAGTGGCATAAAGGTTGACTTTGGTTTGAAAGGGCTCTCCCCGGCACCTTTTTGCAATAGATTCAACTCTCTTAACTTTGTTTGAGTTGACGCTTGAGAACTCAGATCGTCTTCATTATCTAAGCTGTGTAAAGCCCAAAGTGCCGGTATTTCTCCAACTTGTAGGCCGGAGGAATCAGAGGCCACCAGCTTATCTTGTTTCTCTTCTCCTAGGTTTTTAAGGGTGTGAAACTTTCTGAGTTTTAGTTTTCTAATGAAAAGGAATACATCTACTCGTGTAGAGGCGTAATCAAAGTTGGTATTGGGACAGAAGTTCAGACCTAAAGCAAGCAATTGCTCTTCAGCTTTCGTAAGTGTTATTGTACTGAGGTTCACTACAGTGTTGTCTTTCATTGCTTCTTCTTCCGCCAGTAGTTTTGCCTCCTTTTTGGCTTGCCTTTGCCGTTTTCTTCGGGCGGTTTTTCTGACGGTGTCCCGCCTTCGTCGGCTTGTTTTCTTTCCTTTCTCGGTCTCAAGGTTTTCAGTCTGTCCTGTACTAAAAAATCAACTTCATCACCCAGTCCTGGAATTGTGTCCACATTTTCCAAACTGCTGGAATTCGAACCAACTGAGTTCATGCTGGACTCACTAGTCAGCGATATTGTATCTAACTCCGGTGAATCTCCAGTTGCTGCTGGTTGTCTGACTTCCAAGACATTAGGTTTAGTTACCGTTTTACCTTTCATTTTGCGAATATTCTCATACTTTTTAGCAAAGGTGTATATTTGGCCTCTTTCATAATCTTCCAGGTCCCTGGCAAATTTATGTACTTTTCTGTTTTTTATTTTTTCTTCATATTTTTTTAAACGTTCTTTAATTTCGTTCATTTTTTTCAAAATCCAGTCCTGGTTTTCCATTTTGCTCAGATCATGTTCTATTTCTTCAATTTCTTTGGCCAGAGCTAGCCGGTCAATGTCAGCATATTTAATTAGAATTCTTATTAAGTTCATCGATTGTTGTAGATTGCTCTCCCCCCACTCGAGTAGCATTACTGGATTAGGGTGCTCGAAGCTGGGAGCTAAAAGTATGCGCAGACCCCGAGGGACCCGATTCACTTCCACATACTTAGTAAGAGATTTGCTCTCCCACCACTTGGTGAGTTCTGCTCTCATTTTCTTCTCCAAGCTTTTCAACAACAAATTCGCGTCTTTATTCACATCCTCCGTTACATTTTTTTGCGTGTTTTTATTTGCCTCTTTACTTTTGTTTCTGACCACATTCTCAAATAATGCGTCGGCTTCCTGTTCCCTCTCGCGTACAGCATTGCTCAACATAGTGCCAATTTTATGTCTTTTGAATTAAGCTGCCACACATCAATCACCTGCACGTCTCTGTGCAACTTGGCGTTTTAAGAAATGGAAACTTTCGCTAGACTGTTGCAACACGTAGCCCCGTCTCGTGAATGCTTTCACCAGGTTACTCACCGGGAACGAGGTCGAGCCTTCGCGGGTCCTCCGACTCAAGCGTCGGCGTCCTCGAGTACCGGTTTTCCCATCTTCGAAGCTCACAAGGGGTTCAGCCAGCCTTTGGATTTCCTTCCGGAGCGACAGAGACTATAACTACCTACTGCCGGTCGCCAGTAGGTAGTTATAGTTAGGATTATTTTCAATGCAAAATCTCAACATTCTATTGTTAATAACTTTGGCGCCGTTAGAGGAATCTGCCAGAAAATTTCCTCAAACGTGCTTCGTTCCTTCCCTGAAAGTTTGGGGGGGATTCGTCAAGCGGGGGCCGAGATAAAAGGGGGTCCCAAAACATGTTTTCCCCATGTTAATTTCCATAGGGTGGTCGACCTCACTTTTAGCCCGAACGGCTGAATGGATTTCCACCAAACTTGGCAAAATTGTAGGGACTGGTAGCCCGATGTGCCTTTGCTATGTCTCAAGATATGTTCTCCAGTGGATTTTGAGTAATTTAGGTTCATATCTATGGCCACGCCCCAGCACGCGCACCGGGGAGCGCTCCGGGCGCGCTACGCGACTTGCACGCGGAAAGCTGATTGGCTCTCGGGTGTCTGTAAACATTCCAAACAGTCCGGAGGGGCCGCCATCTTGTGTCTCGGTAGGCTCGAGACACAAGAGGTGGCAAAACCAAAGGGAAAATTGACCATAAGGGGGCAGAGTAGACCCCCCTGACCCCCTAGGTTTGATGTGAGGGCGATAAAAGGGCCCCGCGGGAGAAAAAATATATATATATATTTTTCAATTTGCGAGGGGGGAGCGCCCGGTACGGGCACCGGGGAGCGTACCAAGGGGAAAAAAGAATGATAGCGTGTTTAAAAAATGTAGTCTTTTTTTATAAATTGGAGGTAGTTCTAAAAAGAACTGTTTTTTTTCTTCTTTTTGTTGTTTTATATTTTTTTAATTTTTTTGAACATTTTGTTCATTTTTTTGGCTTTTATGAACTATTTTGTATTTTTGTTGTTATTTTTATGGGGAGAAACAAAAAACAGGGAATTGAAAATGGCTCAAATGGAGCAAAAAAAAATCTGGAAAAAATTAAGGTTTTTGGGGGCAATTGTGGTTGTCACCAGCAAGGAGGATGAGCTTTATGCTCTGCTCACCATAGGAGATGGTCTTACCACAAAAAATACATGTGATTCTGAATTCACCAAACCGTGGTTGTATGCAAGGGATCGTCTCCCTTGTCTCTGGTCCCGATGGAGTGGGTTGTTTTCGTTTGGAGGTGCTGGATGTAGATTGGGGAGGGTTGCTGGCCAGTTCTCTCACCTCAGCATAGTTGTTTGGATGCTTGCGCTCCATGTGCCTAATCATGGTATTATTACCAAAAGAATATTTTTTGTTAGGGTTCCCCCTTGACAGTTCAATATTACAGATTAGGCAAGTCACCATGTTGTGGTGGTCCTCTTGGTGGTGGTGGTGGTGGTGGTGCAGATGCTCCAGCTGCTGCTGCTACTGTAGCCATTTTAATGTACAACATTTTTTTACAAAGATCTCCAAACAGGTCTTCCTCAGTCAAAGGACAAAGTCAGAATAAGGAAAAAAGGTGGGGTCTTTCATCATTTGGAAAAAAAAACTGTTCTGAACCAATGAAAAGTGTTATTTTCAGGTCTCATGACCCGGGCTTTCATCATTTGGAAACCAACACTGTTCTGCACCAATAAAAAGTGTTATTTTCAGGTCACATGACCGGACGCGCTTACGCTACGCGCCCCCCGGCGTCGGATGCTTACGTTGCGCGATCGTATTCGCTCGAGTGCTTCCGGGTGCGCTTACGCGGTGCGTATCACGCGGACGCGGCTACGCGATACGTCACAATGATGTTTTCGTTTGCGGCAATAGCGCTAACGGGACACTCACCGGTACGCGCACCGGGGCGCGCCAGAAAACTGCGCTTTCCGGGGCGCTCACCGGGGCGCGCACCGGGAACGCTCCAGGGCAAAAAAAAAAACAATTATTATATAAATATACAATATAGGATTCATTATAAAAAATATTACATTTCATAGGTTTGAGGCCCTATATATAGTTATGAATTAGCATTTAAAAAACCTATGAAATTCACTGAAAAAACAATAGGTTTCACACCAGTTATAGTTAGGAATTAGCATTTAAAAAACCTATGAAATTCACTGAAAAAACCATAGGTTTGACACCAGTTATAGTTAGGAATTAGCATTTAAAAAACCTTTGAAATTCACTGAAAAAACCATAGGTTTCACACCAGTTATAGTTAGAAATTAGCATTTAAAAAACCTATTAAATTCACTGAAAAAACCATAGGCTTCACACTAGTTATAGTTAGCTGGAAATTTTACTGACATAAAACTATTGAAATTCCCACGTTATAGTTAGTTGGACTCACTATAACTTGCGCGCCTGCAATGCACTGCTGATGACGTCACATATTACATCACTCATGACATGGTCAGTGACATCACTCATGACATCACTGATGACACCATCCTTGTGACAGAGTGACAGACCTCCTTTCAGTGTAATGTAAGCCTTGAAACACATATTCAAAAATAGAAACTAACATTTTCAAAAAAATGGAGATACCCATACCAGTAAAAACAATCAATTCAGTAATTCCACCATCTATGTACACTTCCAATCATTCACCAATAGTTCTATATAGTCACTCATACATATACTCACTCATCATATGTAGTGATACACCTATACATCCTGTTACACACCGACAGTCATCCAAAAGTTACACACACACATACTCACACATGCAAATAAACTATTGAACATCCATTTAATTGCATATACTACTATACACACACTACCACCTTACTTCTAAGGAAAATTACACATACTTACTTTCTTAAACAAACACTTATAGAAACACATACTTATTTAAACAGGAACTCTTACAATCTCTCACTCTCACATATACTCACTCTTATACATCAATACTCACATACACTAGATTAAAACATATGTCGTTACTGATGAAGACACTAGTGAGACAGTCATTCACTCACTAACACACACATATACACACTCATCTACCCTTACAAACCTACACATGTGCTGTCTTCAAAACACATACAGTGAGTCAGTCATTGATGCATCTATGTGCTAAGTAACATCCCCATCAAACCATAAAGACACTCATACTGATACGAAAAAAAATCTAATAACCAATATACACACACATGTAGGTACTCACCAACCCATGCAGCCACTTATACACAAAGTGAAACACTGATACATATATTTAAATATTTAAACATTACTCGCTAATATATGTATTCACTAAGATACACTTAATAAGCCGGTTAACCAATCAATTTATTTTTAAAAAAACATCCATTTAGACACTTATTTAAACATTTATTCTTCTGTCGACCTTTACATATACATATATAAAATATATTTATTTTTCCGAAAGACACACATTCACTGAATGCTGTCATCAGTGATGTCAGTGATGTCATGAGTGATGTCACTGACCATGTCATGAGTGATGTAATATGTGACGTCATCAGCAGTGCATTGCAGGCTCGCAAGTTATACCACCAGAGCTGACCTCAGTAAGAAATCAGCGGGACACATGCTCCAGCCACAAATGAAGGATTTATTTGGCTAATTACAAACGCACTCCTGTAATCCGTGAAACACTGTGGCAGACCCGTTTCTGGCCGAAATGGCCAGAGACCACTCCCTTATTAGCAGTCTCTCGACTCCTCCTCCCACAGGCAGGTGTGTTCATTGCGCTGCGAGTCCCAGGAGCACTGCATGATGGAAATTGCAGTCCACGAGGTCCCGCATACAGGTGTATGGGACACAGACCCAAATTAATGTCACCAATTTCTTGGAGCTTCACTGCATTCCACCTCAGGGGTCCTGGGTATGATGGTCCGCCAATACCTTCTTTTGTGCCCTTATCAGGCAGCGTGATGCCGCCTCCTCTCTCCCCTCGCACAGATACACCCCATGTGGAGACTACCTCTGGTTTGGGGGGGTGCAGCGTTGTACTCCACGTACTGCACCACTCTTTTGCTTGTTTCGCAGAGCTCCAGACCGAGAGGGCGTGCCCCTTGCCGGTATCAGCAGAAAGCCAGCTACATACACCACCAGAGCTGACCTCAGTAAGAAATCAGCGGGACACATGCTCCAGGCACAAATTAAGGAGATATATATATATATATATATATATATATATATATATATATATATATATATATATATATATATATATATATATATATATATTGGATGTAAGATTACCCACAGCAAAACACCAGGAAATAATCCTGAACTCTAAGGTAGGAAAAAGTCTTCAGTTTATTTAAATGGCAAGTTTTAACATATATATATATATATATATATATATATATATATATATATATATATATATATATATATTGGCAAAACGCAAAACCCCCAACTCTCGGGTTTGGAGAAATGAGAGCACTCAAAGCCAATACGGCGTAGGTCAGCCAAATCATTTATTCATCAGAAACCTCCTCGATAATCAGTTAACAAACGCGTTTCGGCGTTGCCGCCTTCGTCAGTGTAACTGACATTGTTTTTGAATTACAGTTAAATTAAGAAACACTGTGATCGTCATTGATCACGTGACTAACTTCATGTGCATTAACATAAACGAGGGTACATAAAGCAATGCATTCATTATTTTCGCGGCGGCCATCTTTGAATGTGCAATCTACTATATTACATATATACATATATACAGGATGCGAGAAAACCAAAATCGATAATTCATTTGTCACATCAATTGAAAAATGAGAAAAGAAATTGACTTAATTGCTCATTCTCGCTTGTGAACCATAAATCTAGATGGTAATTGCGCCGCAAGTACCTACAAATGTGAGTTTCACCTGTAATTTTACGTGAAAGTCACGTCATTTCACATGTTTAGACGTTACCACAATTGCGTTGCAGTTGAATTAAATACAATTCAGCCCTGGATGGGCATTGACATTGTTGACATTCTAGCCCTGAATGGGCTATTCAATTCATAGATGACTGAATGTAATCACCGAATTCATAACTGCATTTTACATTTTTACCAAACAATTAAAATTATATACGAAATATTAGTGGCAACTTGTCAGTCTGCTCTGCTTAAAGAAAAAACTATATACAAATCTACATTACTGGTTCTGAGACAAGAGGGAAGGAGATGTGAGAGGGATGTTCAGATGTGAGTCCACATCTCTTCTTTATTATTCATCCCTCCCGGGGTTTTGGTCTGCAACTGGATAATAAACCTTGATTCTAATGTCCTCAACTTTTTTACCCAATTGCCCCCTCTTTCTGTTCTGACCAACTGATCCAAGATGAAATAGGTCAATAAATTACTATTGCTGTCTATACATACATACATACATACATACATACATACATACATACATACATACATATATATATATATATATATATATATATATATATATATATATATATATATATATATATATATATATATGTATTACCTACTGGCGGTCGCCAGTAAGGGGTTATAGTTAGAACCTAGTTTACATAGCAAAAGAGTTTTTCTTTGGTGCAGTTTGATGAATCTTCACAGAATTTTCTAAACTAATTGTTCACTCAGGTCAGCTCCTGTCTTGAAAGTTTTGGGTGTTTCGTAAAGGGAGTGCTGAGAAAAACGGGGGGTCCCAAAACATGTTTTCTCCATGTTAATTTCCATAGGAAATTTTAGACACGGCTACAGCCTGAACTGTTGAACGGAATTACACTAAATTTGGCAGAGAGATAGCTTGGTCCAGAAAACACCCTTTTTCTTAAATTGTGTAAATCCGTTCAGTAGTTTTTAAGATATTTAAAGATTTACAGATATCGATATTCGAAAATTGTGAGATCTGATTGGCTTAGCCCTCTCGATCACAAGCTTGCCTCTGATTGTCTGCCAACACTTCAAACCAGGAAGTGTTGGCAGCCATCTTATGCCTCGGACCGAGTGAAAATGAAAAAGATGAGAGATACATTACAAACAAAACAAGCATTGGAAATGCAATAGGTCTCGCATTAGAAAAGTAGGAGCTATTGGTGTTGTGAATTTTTTTTATTTTTTTTTGTGTATTTTGTAGAAATAGCTACAGTGATAGATTTTGTATTTCCAATGCCAATAGTTCAAATTTTTGTGAATGTGTTACCTATTGCCTTTGGAATGCCACATGATTTGTATAGACGTGATTTTGATGACATTTTTGTTTGTTATGCCACCTTTCTAGAGAGCAGGAGAGTGCAGCGGGGGATAGAAGCAGAACCCTGCAAGCTGAGTGTTCTCCCTGGTGAGTGTGAGTGAGTGTGTGTGAGGCTGAAGGTGTGTGATGGTGTGTGAGGGTGATGTTGTGTGAGTGTGATTGCGGGTGTGTGAAGGTGTGAGTGTTGTTGTATGGGTGATTGACGTTGCATGTGTGAGTGGTGTTGCGTGTGTGAGTTGCGTTGCGTGTGTGATTGGCATTGCATGGGTGAGTGTGGCATTGTGTGTGTGAGAGTGGGCTTGCGTGGGTGTGAGTGGCGTTGTGTGTGTGAAAGTTGTTCTGTGTGGGTAAAACTGGTACTGCATTGGTGTGAGTGGCGTTGCATGTGTGAGTGGCGTAGCATGTGTGAGTGGCACAGCATGTGTTATTGGCGTTGGATGTGTGAGTGGCATTGAGTGTGTGAGTTGCGTTGCATGTGTGAGTGGAGTTGCATGTGTGAGTGGCGTAGCATGTGTGAGTGGCACAGCATGTGTGATTTGCGTTGGATGTGTGAGTGGCGTCGCATGTGTGATTGGCGTTGCATATGTGAGTGGCGTAGCATGTGTGAGTGGGGTTGTGTTGTTGAGTGGCGTTGCATGGTTGACTTGCGTTGCCTTTTTGAATGGTTTTGCATGTGTGAGTGGCGTTGCATGTGTGAGTGTCGTTGCATGTGTGAGTGGCGTTGCATGTGTTAGTGGCGTAGCATGTGTGAGTGTAGTTGCATGTGTGAGTGTCGTTGCATGTGTGAGTGGCGTTGCATGTGTGAGTTGCGTTGTGTGTGTGATTGGCATTGCATGGGTGAGTGTGGGGTTGTGTGTGTGAGAGTGGGCTTGCGTGGGTGTGAGTGGCGTTGTGTGTCTGAAAGTTGTTCTGTGTTGTTAAAAGTGGTACTACTTTTGTGTGAGTGGCGATGCATGTGTGAGTGGCGTTGCATGTGTGAGTGGTGTTGCATGTGTGAGTGGCGTTGTATGTGTGAGTGGCGTTGCATGTGCATATGGCGTAGCGTTGTTGAGTGGCGTTGTGTCGTTGAGTTGCGTTGCCTTGTTGAATGGCGTTGCATTTGTGAGTGGCGTTGCATGTGTGAGTGGCGTTGCGTTGTTGAGTGGTGTTGCGTAGTTGACTTTCGTTGTGTTGTTGAGTGGTGTTGTGTGATTGAGTGACGTTGCGTGGTTGAGTGGGGTTGCATTGTTGAGTGGCGTTGCGTTGTTGAGTTGCGTTGCATGTGTGAGTGGCGTTGCGTTGTTGAGTGGCGTTGCTTTGTTGAGTGGTGTTGAGTTGTTGAGTGGCGTAGTATGTGTGTGTGGCGTTGCGAGGTTGAGTGGCGTTGCATGTGTGAGTGGCGTTGCGTTGTTGAGTGGCGTTGCTTAGTAGAGTGGCGTTGCATGTGTGAGTGGTGTTGTATGTGTGAGTGGCGTTGCATGTGCGAATGGCATAGCGTTGTTGAGTGGCGTTGTGTCGTTGAGTTGCGTTGTCTTGTTGAATGGCGTTGCATTTGTGAGTGGCGTTGCATGTGTGAGTGGCGTTGCGTTGTTGAGTGGTGTTGCGTAGTTGACTTTCGTTGTGTTGTTGAGTGGTGTTGCATGATTGAGTGGCGTTGCGTGGTTGAGTGGCGTTGCGTTGTTGAGTGGCGTTGCGTTGTGGAGTTGCGTTGCATGTGTGAGTGGCGTTGCATTGTTGAGTGGCGTTGCTTTGTTGAGTGGCGTTGCGTTGTTGAGTTCCGTTGCATGTGTGAGTGGCGTTGCGTTGTTGAGTGGCGTTGCTTTGTTGAGTGGTGTTGAGTTGTTGAGTGGCGTTGTATGTGTGTGTGGCGTTGCGTGGTTGAGTGGCGTTGCATGTGTGAGTGGCGTTGCGTGTGTGAGTGGCGTTGCATGTGTGAGTGGCGTTGCATGTGTGAGTGGCGTTGCATGTGTGAGTGGCGTTGTATGTGTGAGTGGCGTTGCATGTGCGAATGGCATAGCGTTGTTGAGTGGCGTTGCTCTGTTGAGTGGCGTTGCATGTGTGAGTGGCGTTGCATTGTTGATTGGAGTTGCAGATGTGAGTGTGTTTGCATGTGTGAGTGGCGTTGCATTTTTGATTGGCGTAGCATGTGTGAGAGGCGTAGCATGTGTGAGTGGCGTAGCATGTGTGAGTGGCATTGCATGTGTGAGTGGCGTTGCATGTGTGAGTGTAGTTGCATGTGTGATTGGCATTTGTGAGTCTTTTGCATGTGTTAATGTTTATTTTAATGTAATGTGTGTTTGTGTTTTTGTATGTGTATTGGTATTATAAGTGTTTAGTGAATGTTTTTAAACTGTGTTTTATTTGTGTTATGTTAAACTGTCGTACGCTATGTATTCCCTTTACGTTTGTTACGTAAGGGAGGTTAGCGTTCTAGTTTTTGTTTGATGGTGACGTAATGTTTAGCGTGATATAATTTTTAGCCAATCGCAGCGCTA